>NC_086452.1:436132186-436463703 GCF_028390025.1 Pseudophryne corroboree
TTAATGGGACAAAAAGCTAGAGAGTCCCACCTTTCAGGAGGTACTGGGGACTTGGGGATCACAGATCAGGAGCCAGAGCAATCCTTAGACAAATATATAAAACCGCATCCCAGGCTTGTGGAGCTGGAGCAGGGACCGGCTGCTGGAGTGATGATAGCTCTGGTTCTGGGCATATTAGAGACAAGCTGCCAGTGTTGATCAAAAGGGGAGAGTCCCAGATTTTGGATTATACCCTCAGAAAAACTCTAAATCAGACAGAACCTGAGATATATGGCTGGGAAGAGCAATTATCAGGCTCGGATGGGGACCACTGCTTTGAAGTCAGATATCTCTGGTTCCCCAGGTCCAATTTTCAAAAATCTGGTACCCCTGGAAAGAGGGGACCCTCAGCTATCATCCTAGGCTCTTATACTCCTGGGGCCCTTGGGCAAGTGCCCATTGAGCCCATATGAAAAGACAGCCCTGGGTGCCTGTAGTTCCACGGAGCACTGGCACAGGAGAGTCTCGGGTAACTGGACACTGGAGCCAGGAGATGCTGTGCATAGGATGCAACGTGTTGTTCAAGGCACTGGAGAGTAGTCTGAGCCTCCCCTATATTCCCCTTTGTCAGCAGGGATTGGAGAATCAAGTCATGTGATCACTCCGGTGCTCAGGCGTGGCTATCACCAAGTCAGCTGACAGCAGATGTCATCGTGGCGCCCATACTCCAGAGATGGTGGGAATACATTGGGGTACACACTGGAGACAGTCTCTGCACATCGCAGGCAATCATGGAACATGCGGTCAGTCTGAGGATGTGACCTCCAGAGGCCAGCGCATCAGAGCACCGGTAAGTGACGTGATGCAATATGCAGATTCCTGACTGGTTCACTGGTGTCCCAAAGCCTTAGAAATGGCCTTGTAACACTTTCTAGTCTGATATATTTCAATAACTTTCTCATCTCTTCTGGGATTTATTTTGGTAGTGGCATACTGCCTTAGCTAACTTCACATTGCTGGAAAGGATCTAAGTGGTGTTTAATTTCTACAGGGCTGGCAGTTACCCAGCCTGATTGTATCTAGTCTAAGGCTGGGTACAAATTTACCTGACCTGCCTGCAAAGTGGCGCAACTGCCGACCGAGCTGCCAATTCTGGTAAGCATACACCCTCGCCGATCGGACATCACAACTGGACGAGCATTGGAATTTGCCTGCCCAGTTGAGATGTCAGTCACCGGCGGTCCCTGCAGCAAGTGTAAAGGCAGTCGTGAGTTTCCCATCCACTCAGCCAGATGCGCTGATATACTGTACCTGCAGATATATCGGGCATCGGCTGTGCTGCAGGGCCGATGCAATATGTCTGTGAATGACGTCATTAAAAAAAAATTCACCAATCTGCAAATGGTATATCATCCGTTCGATAGTATGGATGATATATCGTCCAGTGTGTACCCAGCATAACTGAATCCATTTATCAATTCAATTTGGTTCATTTGTTAAATGAGCACCTAACATTATGAAGTTGTGCAGAAGGGGCGGGGCCGCCAGCAGCGGGAAGTGCCACACTGACCAGAGCGGCTGCACAAACTGCAAGATGCATGTCTAGAGCATTCAACGGACGCTCCGAGTGGCACTGCAGCATGGGATACTTGCAAGAGCTTCCAATAATACTGTGAAACTTGTGGAATATTTTTGCTCAGTACTAACCACCAATTTGAGTGAAATGAATGCTGTAATAATGAATTGCAGTATAAGTCACATAAATCAGCCAATTCACACCAGTAAAATTCCTGTACGAAAAAGTCCACAAGAAAGTTTCTGACGATCAGTGTTTTGTGGTCTTAATTACCGGGTCAGCTCATTTCAATAGTTGATTGTGTTTTTTATAATTATTCCTAAAGTGTGGTTTTTCTTTTAAATACCTTTAAAATGCCTCATAATTTCCACATATAAATTCACAACCAACCCTTCTTAAATCATAAGGCCATTAGGTAACGGCTTAGCGAAATATTATAATTGTGACTCGTTTTACAAGCTTTGTCCCGAGTATTTAAAACTTAAAAAAAAAAAAAAGGGGAAGAATTAAATTCTGTTTTTAATTATCAATAGGACAGGTGGTAGAGACACTTAACCAAGGACTCGTAACACAATTATAAATGCATTTTTTTGACGAAACATTTATAGTTGCTGTGTAATAAACGGCACAGAATGCTTTAGAATGTCATACTGGGCACTGTAAAAATAAACGCTATTCCCAAAGAAAATTAAAAAAAGCCTGCGTATTTATATAACATTCAGCAGATGGATGTAATATTAACTTAGTGGTTTTGCGCTGTAGTTTTATTGCTACTAGATTTTCTTGCCTAACTTGGCAGCTCAGAGTACTGTTTGATTTTTGGATTTGGACAATGCGGAAACAGATGTCCAGACCAATAAAATAAATTCCTGAAGGGCTATACTTAATTTGTGTAATTGATCAATTTTTGTTCCATGGGCCCCGGATCACCAGAAAGTAACTGCCTTCCAGATTAGCTCAGCAGTCGGGATTTTTCTCCATATGTTACAATGGTTTATTGGCTTGCGGACGACACTGCTGAAACAGCAGCACTGGTCGAGGCACCTGTTGGCAAACTATAAAGGGGTTTAACAACTGGCGTTACAGTCTGGAATGAAGTGAAAGTTACTAGACAAATATTGCATATTATTCTCGCTTAAAGTGCCAGGTTTGTGGGCCCAGCAGTCATTTAGCAGGCCGGGGGCGTCTGTAAAGGTGTAAATGACAATTGATGACCTTACGGAACTGAGAGGTTAAATAAGTTGTGAAATACTTGTTCAGGAATAATGAGCTAGCAGTAGGGATTTATATATCCCAGATAGAGGTGAACAAATTGTGTTTCACAGAAAAAAATCTTCAAGTTCTGCTTTTCTTTCATAATTCTACAGAATGACCACTCATGCACCCCAGCAACCAATCAGATTGTGGCTATCATTCTATAGAAGGCACTAGAAAAATGAAAGCTCAAATCTGATTGGTTGCTATAGGCAATACCTCTATTTATCCTGTTAAGGAGGCTTGATAAACCTCCCCCATGAAGGTCACCTAGGGATATACTGTATTTACTCAAAGTTGATTTGGGTCGATGTTTGGTCGATTATTTTTTTGCAATTTTGTGTTTCAGGGTCTAAATCACACATTTACTAACATGATTTTTGACATTGTTTAAAATAAATATGTCACAAATCATCTGTTAGTAAATGTGGGATTTAGACTTTGAAATACAAAATCAAACATCGACCAAAAATCGACCCAGATCAATTTTTTGTGAATACACCCCTAATTCCCACATTTTCTAACATATGATTTTTGACATATTTTATTTAAAAGGATGTCAAAAATCATGTTAGAAAATGTGCGATTTAGATCCTGAAACACGAAATCGATCAAAAATCGACCAAACAAAGACCAGATATTAATAAATCAACATCGACCCAAATTGACTTTTAGTAAATATATCCCCAAGTATTCAGCAAACTCCCAAAACTCCAAAGTCTCCTCTCTCTCACTGCTTAATGCTCCTTTTGGCTGCGCTTCTATACACGGGAGAATGGAGATCGTAGACCCAGGCCCCTCCATATACCCCTGGTCCGGGTAAATGGTATACGCCCCACCCTCTCGTGCCACTTCGCGCAGCAGCTGCGTACGCAGAGCCACCGCTGTATCAGGCCCGTAGCGGGGTATCTAGTAAGATGAAAGGTTTTGCCACAAACAAAACCTTGTGGACCTTGCACCCAATTTTGGATTACCATTGGTATGCGCGCTTCCATTACCCGCGGTATCCAATTAAAAAAAAAAAAAATCAGGCTGGGTCTTCTGCTTTGAAAACCCTATGGTGCAAAGAAAAAGTCAGATACTTACCTATGATTTCCGGCCGGTCCGGTGATCTCCGCAGCTGCCGGTCAACCCTCCATTTTTCCCCTGCGAAGGAGGATGCTGGGAGATGTAGTTCATCCTGCTGCTGCCTCTGGACACACACGAGGTACCACACGCAAGGGGGGGGGGGGGTCAAATACATACACCGGGTGTCACACACACCTGGGAACAGACGCGCGTTAAGAGAGGAGGGGACCCATGTGCAGTTTTACAACTAAGCTCCCTCCTCTCGGGCGGTGCAGTAGACTCTGGCATTGTGCTACAGTTTACTGCACATGCGCAGGTCTCCAGGAACTCTATTGCACATGTGCTAATCACTGGAAAATAGCAGTGGCGGCCATTTTCCAAGTGATATTTGCTACTCTGTAGCCAGCGCCAGACCAAGGGAGAGGCGAGTATAATTAAATGGGTGCAGGGTGTGCGGTGTGTGGGCCCCCTTGGACTGCATATCTGGCACCCATTATAGACAAGCCAGTGCCTGGGTTCACACACCAGACAAGGGGTCAAAGGGGTCTCACACACACACTCACACTTATACGCCCCGCTGCTACAGAAGACCAGCCTGTCGGGATCCGGAGGAAGAAGATACGCTTCATACGGTGAGTAATTAAGGACAAATTAAGCTAATTGGAAACTTCCAATTAGTCATTGGGTGGTCGTGGTGGTGTGTGTGTGTGTGTGTGGGGGGGGCTGCAGAGGTTCCAAGGCAGACGATCCTAGGAAAAATCAGACTTCTTTTGGGGCTGCGAGAAATAAGATGCAGTGATTTCTATTCTATTCACTTTATTACCTTCAATTGAATAGGAAAAACCCCACCCCGCAGGGTTTTTCTAAATTGAGTGCACAATTGAATATGTCCCATAGTGTGCAATTAAGTAAATCCTGGTTCCATGGGGGTCATTCCGAGTTGTTCGCTCGGTAATTTTTTTCGCATCGCAGCGATTTTCCGCTTAGTGCGCATGCACAATGTTCGCACTGCGACTGCGCCAAGTAAATTTGCTATACAGTTAGGTATTTTACTCACGGCTTTTTCTTCGTTCAGGCGATCGGAGTGTGATTGACAGGAAGTAGGTGTTTCTGGGCGGAAACAGGCCGTTTTATGGGCGTGTGGGAAAAAACGCTACCGTTTCTGGGAAAAACGCGGGAGTGGCTGGAGAAACGGAGGAGTGTCTGGGCGAACGCTGGGTGTGTTTATGACGTCAAACCAGGAACGACAAGCTCTGAACTGATCGCAGATGCCGAGTAAGGTTGAAGTTACTCAGAAACTGCTAAGAGGTGTGTAATCGCAATTTTGAGAATCTTTCGTTCGCAATTTTACTATGCTAAGATTCACTCCCAGTAGGCGGCGGCTTAGCGTGTGTAAAGCTGCTAAAAGCAGCTTGCGAGCGAACAACTCGGAATGAGGGCCCATATTCTGTCAAAAGAAACTTTATCACAAAAATAATATGGAGGCATAAAATACAGGGATTCTGTGTCCAGATTTGTATATTGCTATCACATTAAAAAACGGTTCTAATACTTCTAATACATCACTTGCAATAATTGCTGTGATGATGTCACAGCTGTTTGATTATAACCAAGTAATGTACAGTAGATCAGATGGTCTTCTGATGAGAGCTCCAAGACTTCTAGAAGCTACTTAGCAACATGAATACATTTTGATTGTCAAATCTACAGATATTAATTTATGTAAATAAGAGGCGATATTAATAAGCTCTCTCCGTGAGTTTGCGCAGGTGTGCCGCTCAGAGACAGGTTACAGAAGCCATCAATGTTTGCTAATATATTTTTTGACCTGATACAAAGTGTCAGTGAATTACTACTTTCTAATACATGCTTAATTAAATCACATGGCATGATTACTAATTAAACTATGAATACTAAAGCCCGACTGTCAACTCTAATCACTCACCTATTAAACTTGCCATAGACGCCGTGTTAATTATCTTCCCGCATCCTTGACTCAGCATTACGCGGCCCACAGCCTACAAAGAGAATTACAGAGAGGATCCGTGACCCCTTTTTGTTGGTTTGTTACGAGAATTACAAAATAATAATTGATGTCCTCCAAAATAATATAAAAAAAATGATTTAGCGTAAAAAAATTTTTAAAGATAGCTGGAAACTACACCTTAGTTTATATACAACAAAGATAAAAGGAAAATTATCTTCTTGAATTTTGTTTCAACCAATCAAATTTTATACATTTATCAATGGAAAAAAAAACACAGAAATCTTCAAATTAATTAGCAGTTTCAGTTGTTAATCCTAATTAATGATTAGGCAATGGCACGGAAAGGCCACACTTCAAAGGGTATTTAAAATATTAATTTACTTGGCATCAGAGAAGCTGTGAATTAGCCCATTAATACTCCAGATCTGTTGCTCTTTCCAACTGGACCCAACCAGATTATACTTCAAGAGTTCAGTTATAAGTGCTACATTAATTAACTAAAAGTACTTTACAAATCATTCATCTTTGTGCCAATTACTCTGTGTACAGAAAGCTTTGAGAAAACAAACCAATATATATTTCTTCCAGCCTCATTTATGCCTGGTGTGTTGTGGTATATTTATTTCCATATATTTTATTTGATGAAGTTGAGGAAGCCCGTAGGATACAGGATGGGTGCAAAGGCTGCAGGGCCGGCAACAGGGGGGGTCAAAGGGGACACCCAATGATCAGAGAGGCCCCAAGGATATGGCGCTTAGTATGCGCGCCGTATGCGAACCGTCATGTCCAAATAGTGCAGCGAGCTGTAAGCAGTGTGAGTCTAGCCTCAGAGTGACAGGAACCTTTCACACAAAGTGACTCCACTGGCCAGGATTCGCGTGCCCTGCGCCGCCCTCTACTGAGGGGTTGTGAGGGCCGCATGGTACCTGCTGTGCGGTGTTCGGGTCTGGATACAGGGCAGCGCAGCACAAGTGAGTCTCTCCCTGAGGTAAGAGTGTATTGGTGAGGGGATACAGGCCTTTGGGATAGGATGGGAGAGCAGCGAATGCAGTATGGAGTCATTGGGGAGAGACAGACTGTGGGGTGTGTATGGAAGAAGAGAGGGAGCACCATATATATTTATATATGTATATAACTTAATATATATATATATATATATATATATATATTTTAACAGAATCTTATATAGCGCAGAAAATTCCATTGCGTTTTTATGTATGTATATATATATTCACATTCTGAGGGGGCCCCAGAGATATCACTGTACCGGGCCCCTAGATTTCTGTTGCCAGCCCTGAAAGGCTCGCAATGATGTTCTGTTAATGTGAATTCAAAATCCTGATAACACTGTAAATTGTTTTACAATCTTGAAGCACAATTTAGGCAATTGGAATTTTGGTTGTGTATCAGTTACATTTATTTGCAATTTAGTTTTTATTTGTTTTAACAACATAATATGCAACCAACATAATAACCTGTTGGTTCTGTAGAATAATATTATTATAAATGACCTATAAGTATGTGAATATAAACTCTCTAAGTAACAGCGTTCTAACACTTGCAGATTGGCATTCCATGGCACCCTGCTGGAAAGAATGGAAGATGAGAACAATATATTCTGAGACCTTTCTTCCCAAGCCAAAAGTTTCCAAGATGAAACACAAGGAGGGGCAGGTAACTGTTGATTTTCTGCATGTAGGACCGAGGTCGGACTGGCCTAACGGTTTACAGGTAAAATTCCTGGTCGGCCCAACTACCTGAGGGCCTCACCCCCTCCTTCAAAGGTGGAACAGAATTATGGATGAACTTGGGTGCTTGGTCTATTTCTATGTAAACTACAGAAAGATTAGCTCTCCTGCAAATTAAATTGGGTTGTCCTGACTCATACCTGAGAGGCACTCACTGGTCAGGAGGCTGGTCTTCTGCAACTAGCTCTATAGCAGTCTATGAATATGACAGCAGGTGAGGTACAGTAACTCAGTCTTCACTGAGACACTGGGGGAGAGCAATGAAACAATGTGTGTTGTATTTTTCCTGTGGGGGCCAATGCATGAAAAATGTTTTCCTGTTGGGGACAATGTGCATTTTCCCCTGTCTGGGCCAAAGTGTGTGTTTTTCCTGGTGGGGGCCAATGTGTGGGTTTTATTTTAGTGTAGGGAAGGGGGAGGGGTCTCCAAAATTTCTAGCACAGGGTGATAGTAAACGTTGGGCAGGCCCTGATTCAGAATAACACAGCCAGGTAGGTGTAAAACAGAACAGTATGATACTAAAAAGTTGCTCTTAAAAGTGTACCCATCACCTATTCACAGCAGAGGCAGCCATTGTGTCGGCTGATCTAATATCCATGCCTGTTATATTCATTAAAGATCTGTGACATCCCCGAGACATCAGACACTTTAGGGCAGATGTACTAAGCATTGGAGAGTGATAAAGAATCAACCAATCAGCTCCTAACTGTCAATTTTCAAACACAGCCTGTAACATGGCAGTTAGAAGCTGGTTGGTTGCTTGGTTGGTACATTATCTCTCTCCATTTTATCACTCTTAAAGGCTTAGTACATCTGCCCCAACATTGTATGCTAATAAACAACAACAAATAATCAGCATCACTAACACTACAACCTGCTTAGTACTGTAATTACTATACTGAGTACAAAACTTTCTCCTTGAGGAAGGTACAGAATTTTGGCAATAATCAATAACCCCCTACTTACTACCCTCTACTTACTGAAACTTACTAATACATAACTAAATGCTAAATAAATAAATAAATAATTAACTAACTAGTAACACCTTTTAGTTTGGTAAGAGATTCTCTTTAATGTGCCAGTGTTAAGAAAATATAAATAATTTCTGCTCCCAATGGAAAAATAAAACCTGACAGAAGTAGATTTTCAATGTTACATTTTGCGATTTTAATTTGGTCTCGCTGCAATATTATAACCATCCTTAATAAGCGCAGCAGATCTTAAAAACGATGTAGTGCGCACCTGACAGCACATGAACAGGCCGCGCAAGTTCACGTTAAACGTTTTATCCCATTCTTCCAGTGTGGTAGCTTCACTTGCTGAATTCATATTAATTCCTGCGTTATTACATGCTATGTCAATTCTCCCCCAATTAGCCAGAATCGTGTCCACAACTCTTTTTACATCTTCTTCTTTGCTAATATCAGCTGCCATAGCAACAGATTTTATGCCTGTGAAATAATTCAATGAATAATATTAAGTGAATTGAAAAGTTTTGAAAAAAATGGATGAGGAAAGGAAATTAAATACAATAACGTATAAATATATATGCGGTATAATTGTCTTTATGTTGAAACAAACGTGATATTTACATGTTGATATTTATTTTCAAGTTACCTAAAAATGAAAAAGAAAAAAAGTCATTTTGTTGTGATATGGCGCCACCTTGTGTTCTATAGAGAGAATGCAGGCTCCAAGTTACTCTTTTTGTATATTTCGTAGAGAAATGCATTCATAATGAATTACACAGGCTCTCTAGCTGATTAAAACCAGGTAGAATGCAGGCTTGAAGCCAGCCAGCCACAGAACCTGTGTAATTCATGAGTGTCCCAGTGCCACAGCGCCATTTTTCCAGTGATATCTTTAGAAAGTGAAAGCAGTTACCTATGCCTTTGCAATAGTCTTAGCGATCTTCTACACATGTGCCATATCTTCATACAGTATATCACTGGGACTATGGCGCTGCTCAAAGAGGGGGTATACATTAATACTCTCTGGCAGAGAGATGTATATGCGCCTGCAAGCAATATGTATTTCTCTTGTGGGTGCCTACACCAATGATGAAGATGATGATGATGATGATGATGACGAATTACAGCAACATCTCATTGGCTAACTGCACCTGTATCCTTCTGTCTTATAGTGTATAAATCATTAGTGTGGCTGCTATAATATATGAAGTCGGCTGCTATATTATATGAAGTCATATTCATCTATTACTTACTGTAAGGTGACTGAAGGGCCTGCCATGACCACAAAAGCAGACATTAAAGCCTTGCTATGTAGCTGCCAATCAGAGACTCTCAGGGGGAGATGTACTAAGCAGTGATAAAAGTGGAGAAGTGAGCCAGTGGAGAAGCTGCCCATGGCAACCAATCAGCTGCTCTGTATATGTTTATAGTATGCAAATTATAAATGTTACATCAGTGCTGATTGGGTGCCATGGGCAACTTCTCCACTGGCTCACTTCTCCACATTTATCACTTCTTAGAAGAACATGTCCCCATCAGGCTGTAAAGAATTCCTCTGTATACAGACACTTTGCTCCAGAACCCCCATCACTGAGATGGATAAAGACAGAGGGGTATATTCAATAAGAGTCGGGTCCATTCCGACATGAAGTTGTCGGAATGGTACCGACAACCCCTATTCAAAAGAGCGGCCAAATCCGACTGTCGGATTTGGCCGTTCCCTGTTTCCTGACCTGCTGCTGCTGTCAGCGCTGCGGGTGCGCTGACAGCAGCGGCAGAGGGAGCTGTCAGCGGTGCCGGGGGTGAGGGGGAAGCGGTCAGCGACACCGGAGGTGAGGGGGGAGCGGTCAGCGGCGCCAGAGGTGAGGGAGGAGCGGGGAGGTGAGTGAATGTCTGCGGCGGTGGGGGGAGCAGATGGAGCGGACGGGGAAAGGAGAGGAGAAGACGGGGGAGCAGCAGCAGCGGAGGCTTACGGCAGCGTCCACCCGGCTCCAGCAAGCGGGTTGTCGCTTGCTGGAGCCAGGTGGACGCTGCCGCTGGGTCCCTGCTCTCCCCGCTGCTCCCCCGTCTCCTGCTCTCAGATCACTTATCTCAATACGACTTTTTTTTAAAGTCGGATTGAGATTGTCAGAAACGGGGCTAAAACCTGTTGGGTTTGGCCCCACTTCCGACAATGCACGCTGAGCGGCGGCTTCAGGGGGTTGTCGGGTCCATTCCGACAACTGCATATCGGAATGGACCCGACTCTTATTGAATATACCCCTCTGTCTTTATCCATCTCAGTGATGGGAGTTCTGGAGCAAAGTGTCTGTATACAGAGGAATTCTTTTACAGCCTGATGGGGACATGTTCTAAGAAGTGATAAATGTGGAGAAGTGAGCCAGTGGAGAAGTTGCCCATGGCACCCAATCAGCACTGATGTAACATTTATAATTTGCATACTATAAACATATACAGAGCAGCCGATTGGTTGCCATGGGCAGCTTCTCCACTGGCTCACTTCTCCACTTTTATCACTGCTTAGTACATCTCCCCCTGAGAGTCTCTGATTGGCAGCTACATAGCAAGGCTTTAATGTCTGCTTTTGTGGTCATGGCAGGCCCTTCAGTCACCTTACAGTAAGTAATAGATGAATATGACTTCATATAATATAGCAGCCGACTTCATATATTATAGCAGCCACACTAATGATTTATACACTATAAGACAGAAGGATACAGGTGCAATTAGCCAATGAGATGTTGCTGTAATTCGTCGTCATCATCATCATCATCATCATCTTCATCATTGGTGTAGGCACCCACAAGAGAAATACATATTGCTTGCAGGCGCATATACATCTCTCTGCCAGAGAGTATTAATGTATACCCCCTCTTTGAGCAGCGCTATAGTCCCAGTGATATACTGTATAGGATATGGCACATGTGTAGAAGATCGCTAAGACTATTGCAAAGGCATAGGTAACTGCTTTCACTTTCTAAAGATATCACTGGAAAAATGGCGCTGTGGCAC
This sequence comes from Pseudophryne corroboree, assembly GCF_028390025.1. NCBI lineage: Eukaryota > Metazoa > Chordata > Amphibia > Anura > Myobatrachidae > Pseudophryne > Pseudophryne corroboree. The sequence goes on from NC_086452.1 coordinate 436,143,782, forward strand.
TGGGACACTCATGAATTACACAGGTTCTGTGGCTGGCTGGCTTCAAGCCTGCATTCTACCTGGTTTTAATCAGCTAGAGAGCCTGTGTAATTCATTATGAATGCATTTCTCTACGAAATTCCAACAGCATTCCAACAAGTCAGGTTTCCCGACTTGTCGGAATAAATGGGGCCGTAATGAATAGGTCAGAACCCCTTCCGACCTAAAACTGTCGGAAGCTGCCGTCTTTCCGACAAGACGGCAGCTTCCGACAGTTATTGAATATACCCCAGAGGCTTGCTACAAATAACAAAACTAATTTGTAGCTCTACAGTATTTCTAAGTGTCATTAATCCAATACGTTAACATACCTCCCAACTTTGTCCTGATCCAAGGAGGCACACACGCGCGGTGAAGTCGTGCGCGTTCCCGAAAAAGGGGCGTGGCTTGCGCAAAAGGGGGCATGGCTTCGTGGGAGGACCCGCGATCGCAAGCCACTCCCCCGTTTTCGTCACTGAGGGATCATGCCCAGCGCTCTGTGAGCTGCTGGCATGCCCCCTCTCCTCTCCTCCTGTCTCCACTGAATAGACGCATGCGCACAGCGTCTTTTCACCGCTGCTCTGCTAAGCAGGGCTGCGAGAGACAGAGCCTCCCAACTGCCCCTCCCCCCCACCACCGCGCGACACTGCGGCCCGCAGGTGGGACAGCGGGACAGTCTCCAAAAACGGGACTGTCCCGCGAAAATCGGGACAGTTGGGAGGTATGTGGTAGTTAACACCAGTGACTGGTTCAACTGCTCTGGCTGCTTCCATAAGGGGACTATAAACATTGCTGTACCCCTTCTTCCCTCCATAGTGTTTCATTTCTATGCAGCAAGATGGAAACATGCTGTCGGACCCTCGGCTTTGTGCCCTGGGCGGCGGTAGCTGCTGCGCATCCCTCCTAGCGGCCCTGATTATATTCTAACAGTAATTCAAAATAACGATTTACTTTAGTATTATTATACCATAGGACACTGACCCATAGACGAAGTGCAGATTCACATGAAATAGATAAGACCGAAAATAAAAATAAAAATATATGGAGTTACAGTTTACTGGAATTAAATTCTAAAAATAAATCACAAAAAATGGTGGTGACAAAAGGGGACCCTGCAAATTATATTATGTTCCAGGTATTGTAGGTCTGAACATAAGTTGTCTCTCCACAAATCTAGACCTAACCACTAAAGGTGTGATAAGATTTTGCGCTTAGGTCATGGTAACAAATAGTGGGTTCTATGTACTAAGCCTTGGAGAGAGATAAAGTGGACGGAGATTTAGGGGTCTATCTACTAAGCCTTGGAGAGAGATAAAGTGGACGGAGATTTAGGGGTCTATCTACTAAGCCTTGGAGAGAGATAAAGTGGACGAAGATTTAGGGGTCTATCTACTAAGCCTTGGAGAGAGATAAAGTGGACGGAGATTTAGGGGTCTATCTACTAAGCCTTGGAGAGAGATAAAGTGGACGAAGATTTAGGGGTCTATCTACTAAGCCTTGGAGAGAGATAAAGTGGACGAAGATTTAGGGGTCTATCTACTAAGCCTTGGAGAGAGATAAAGTGGACGGAGATTTAGGGGTCTATCTACTAAGCCTTGGAGAGAGATAAAGTGGACGAAGATTTAGGGGTCTATCTACTAAGCCTTGGAGAGAGATAAAGTGGACGAAGATTTAGGGGTCTATCTACTAAGCCTTGGAGAGAGATAAAGTGGACGAAGATTTAGGGGTCTATCTACTAAGCCTTGGAGAGAGATAAAGTGGACGAAGATTTAGGGGTCTATTTACGAAGCCTTGGATGGAGATAAAGTCGCTGGAGATAAAGTATCAGCCAATCAGCTCCTAACTGTCATTTTTCAAACACAGCATGTGACATAGCAGTTAGGAGCCGATTGGCCGGTACTTTATCTCCAGCGACTTTATCTCCATCCAAGGCTTCGTAAATAGACCCTAAAGTACCAGCCAATCAGCTCCTAACTGCCACTTTACAGACACTGTGTTTGAAAAATGACAGAGGCTGATTGGCTGGTATTTTCTCGTCACCTACTTTATCATTCTCCAAAGCTTAGTACATAGACCCCAGAAGTACTCAGGCATTCAGGAGTTTCTGTACTAAGCCTGGGAGAGAGATAAAGTGGGCTCCTGTCATTTTTCAAACACAGCCTGTAACATGGCAGTTTGAAGCTTAGTGGCTGGTACTTTATCTCTCTCCAAAGTTTAGTAAATAGACCCCTGTATAGGAAAGACTTGGGGAAATATGAAATAGAGAGTATTTTGGAATACTAGTAGACAGTAAGGTGCCAGGCAGCAGCTGGAAAGGTGAATCTTTGAACGCATGTGATGAAAGTTGTACTGCTATGTACTGTAGATCACTTGTCAGACCACATCTCAAAAATGTGTCCAGTTTTTTGCACCTGTCTACAAGACCGACATACTGTAGGAGAACTTGAGAGTGTTTAGTGGCAGGAGGCTTGATTCACTAATGGGGATGTTAGATTTTATAGAACAGTTATATCTAAATAATAAATGGAAAAGAAAGAATGAGACCTCAGCAGCTAGTTTAAATATATCCAATACATATTTGTCTAACGGCCTTTTCATACCGGGACTGTGCGGGTGATGGGGTGCGTTTAGTATCCCGGCTGTCGGGATGCCGGAGGTCATGTGACCGGTACTGGAATAATCCTGACATCTCTCAGGACACCAGCGCCAGATCACGGACAGCTGAAATCCCGAAGGTGAGTTCCAGGGTACGGGTTAGGGCACAGGGGGCGGGGGGGGTTTAGGGTTAGGCACTAGGGGGGTTAGGATTAGGCACTAAAGGTGGTGGTTAGCCCCAGCAGCCCCCACCACCCCCAAGAGTTGGCCATAGCCGCCAACCACGGGGGGTTGCCCTAGCCGCCACCCACCAAAGTTTAGGGTATGGGACTTTGGGTAGAAATTCTTACCCACTCTAATATCGGGATCTTCAATGTCGGGATGCCACGGGCGGTTATGTTACCCCCGGCATCACGACGGTCGGGATATAGTATGTATTCCGCGGGTGACAGGCAGGCAAACACTGGAAGACAGTTTCACAACCAGTATAGAATTGAGGTTCTTCTTCTTAAAATCAGATTACATTATTATCCAGCAAGGGAAATGATGATGGCTAATTCATTAATTAGACTTAAAAGTGGATTGGACTACTTTTTTAAAAATGGTATCTCCACGTGTAATTTTTAAATATCACTGGAGTGGTTGACAAAGTTAATTAATCCGATTGCCAATTTAGGTAATGATTTGTTTCTCAAATCGACAGATAGAACTTGTACATTATATATAAAAAAAAACATGGTTATATTTGTAGAACTCATAGATGTCCTAATCAGCATTTGTTATAAATATCCCATTTTGCTGCTGCACTTCATGTATTCAACACACAGATGCTACACTTGGAAATCATCTACGGCCATTGCAGAAAGTTGCTTCAATCAGCAAATACTAAAATAAGAAACTAATTGTTCTGGAATGACAATTACAGAATGTATTTTGCTGTGGAACATTTAATTCATATTTTCAAAAATTGTAAAAAATTTAATTTGAAGTATAGGTGAAAGTGATATATTTTGAATATACAGTACATTGCCAGATCTCGTATATGGCTGATTCTATTATATCTGGTGACGGTCAATGTTGTTTTATAAACATTTTAGTGCAGCTGCTATTTGGATGTACAGTACATTCTAAAAGGATCCTTTTATGTTTTGCATCTTGTATATTATGTTGTTGGCACTATAAAATGGCATGATAGCCACCAGGCCCATACAACAGAGGCAGATCTGACACTTGTGTAGACCATACTTTCTAAACCTTTGGACCTCCAGATGGTTATGTTGCACAGATAGAAATAGCGGTTACTCCACTGTGTTGGAACCTATTTTAAACTTTCCATTTATCCCCTCACTACTATATGGGAGATTCAGAGAGCAGGTCCAAGTGACAAGTGTGGAGGTCATGATGATGCATTTTGCATCAAATCTTGTCATCAAGACCTCATCCATTTTAGAAGGAAACAAACTTGCATAGTCTCCCAGAACATCACACATTTTTGGTAAATCTCACAGATTCCCATAAGGGTTGATCACCCTCACGCCTCTCAATGACACCATTCTCATGCAATGACACTCGTCCCCACAGTCTTCCACTCCAGGAACTCTCCAAGAGCGGAATAATAGGGTTGTCCATCGAAGGGTCATCCCTCAAAAGTCTCCATTGATGGTACATCTGTACTTTATATCAATCCCAGCAAACCATTAATGGAAAACCAATGTTTTTGAACCATTAATGGGCTTTTCTAGCATGAACTCGTGGTAACAGCATCAATGTTTTGAACCATCAATGGGCATTCCTAGCAGAGCAAACCAAATAAGGTGGACAGAGCTATAGTGACTTGTCCTGTAGTGTGCGTAGTGTGCCACCAATGGACCTCCACATTGATTGCGAAGAAACATAGGACCTTGGCCATTGATAGCAAAACCATCAACCCTCAGTAGCACACCATTGATATTGCTAACTTTCAATAGTCAATGACGATCCCTTGCGAACACCTTAAAGTTGTCAAATATGGAAGAAAGTGGGTCCTGGAAGAGGGTCCTGTTCTGCCGAGTGGACGGTAGGACTCATTGATCTTGGACATTCCAAGAGAGAATTCCAGTATTTGGTAGACAGAATCAATTCACTCTGGAAACCACTATCTCCCTTTGCCTCTCCAGCAGTGATACACTCATTTGTTCCTACCTCATTTTACTGTAACATTAATCCCAGACATTAAATGTTGTAGCTATTGTGAAATTATTAGTCGGCATTAGCTTAAGGATCTCCAGAATAGGGTTCCTGCTAATATCTAAAACCATGGGAAGAAAATCAGTGCTTAGTAGAGTTTGACAAAACGAAACAGAATTTTATTTTTTTTCCATTGGCCTTAATTATAATGCTAGCAGTGGAAGCTTTACAGAGATCTATGGTGCATGGCATCACGTTCGGATGTTGATGTACTGTAGGAAACGGGCAACCTGTGAAATCCCAGAGACCTTTGCATGGTAACCCTCAGCCTAGTTGGTGCCCTCTGTGTGTGTCATGTCACAAGTGAATTATTCAGCTGCATTTTGGAGGTCTGCCTCCACTACATACGAGAGAAGCAGAGTTTGCCAACCTGTGACGGTATACAAATATCACATACTATACCTTTTATGTGCAGTTCATGTGCCACCGCCTCTGCTTTTTCAAGTGCCATATCTATTATGGCAACTTTAGCACCAGCTTCTCCTAGAGCATGGGCAAATGCTCGTCCAATGCCCTGGCCTCCTCCGGTCACATAGGCGACCTTGCCATCCAAACGCAAGCGGTCAAGTATAGAGCGTCCTTTATATCCCCAAAACACATTATCTGCCAAAATTCCTTTCTAGAGAAAATAAATAAATAATAGCATTACTTAAAATACAATTACATATGTATAGTTATGCTAGCAACGTTAAGGGTTCATTTTAGTATATTGGGCAATTCCCGTCAATTTACTAAACTGTGGTGGGAGATTTGTCATATGTGATGCAGAGATGACCTCTCTCTCATTGGCTGGTAACACCTAGCCAATCAGAGCCACCTCCGCTGTGATATCACTCATTCAGAGAGAACTGATAGGCTACATACTGGTGTATATGTTTTTCAGCCCAATAAATTGCTGTCTGGACTATGTGAAACAGACAGGTCTGGTTACATACCTCCCAATTTAGGTGGCACAGTCCTGATTTTAAAGGTCTGTTCTGCCATTGCTAACAGTTGCCACCTCTTACCAGACCGTTAGAATATTGGGCAGTGTTGGACTGGACCACTGGAGGGACAGGGGACATTCCTGGTGTGCTCACTGCTTGTGGGCCCCTTCCCTTCTTTTACGTATCAGGTTCCATACCATGCAGGTTCCACACTATGCACCCTATAAATACATTGTTACTTTATTAGAGGGTGAGTTTCTCAGTGGAGAAGGACCACAGACTGGTGGCTGGTCCCACCCCATAAGCAAAGGCCCCTACCGCTACATACAACCGGTGGTTCCTTTATGCCACAGTCCAACACTGATGTTTGAAGGTTTGAACCATTCATCACTGCTTACTGTTTCTGATATTGTTACAACTGCACCAGTTCATATGTGATCGCTAATAAACATTGATTATACAAAAAAGAAAAAGAAAGCAAAGGTGGCAGGAGTGCGCAGAAATATAAGTGAGTTTTATGGGTGGGTGGAGGGGATAAGGGATTTCCACGCTCTATGGGGGGAGTGACGCCTCTAGTAATATGGCGACATGCCCTCATCATGTGCCCCTATAGTATAACCAGATTGGATGATTATAGAAGTTCAGAGGAACTACTAATCCCACCAACTAGCATTCCAGAGTCTTGGGAACTCCGTGCTTGAGGAAGATTATAATGATTTATTTTCCCCTTACATACTACTATTACTACTGACCTATGTTTGTACCTGGGGCAGTATGGATGGTGTAATGGTTAGCATTACTGCCTCACAGCACTGAGGTCATGGGTTCTATTCCCACCATGGCCCTAGCTGCGTGGAGTTTGTACATTCTCCCCGTACTTGCGTGGGTTTCCTCCGGGTACTCCGGTTTCCTCCCACAATCCAAAAATATACTGGTAGGTTAATTGGCTCCCAACAAAATTAACACTAGCGTGAATGTGTGTGTCTGCGTGTACATGTGATAGGGAATATAGATTGTGAGCTCCACTGGGGCAGGGACTGATGTGAATGGGCAAATATTCTCTGTACAGCGCTGCGGAATATGTGTGCGCTATATAAAAGTAACTGGTAATAAATAAATAAATAATAATGTTTGGCTCAGTTAGTGAACATATTAACAGAGAATTCAAGTGTGACCTCACCATAGTTTCCGAGACACGAGAGACAGGTATACGCTTTGCGATCGTGACCCCCCAGTCTATTGGTGATTCTACCTATAGAAGACAAACAAAATCAATGACTACACACAAGTGGATTAGCCCCAAATATAATTTCCCATTGTTGCCCACACAAGTCAGTATCTTGACAGTCAGTACACGTTAGATGGCACGTTAGATGTGATATTGTGTAAGATCTCCCCCACCAAACCATATCGTTCATACACACGGAACGATATTGCTTGCTTCTCGTCAGTGATGGCATGCACCCACATCTAGGTGCATACCATCTTGTACAATGTCTTTAGATTTTAAGGTGAAAACTAAAGATATTGTACATCGTTAACGACCGGCGGGAGCGTGCATCCTTAACAATATAATGAATACACACTGGATGATGTGACCGATATATCGTCCGATCCCAGCCTTAGAATCCAAATGAATTACATTTATTATTATACATCTTTGGTCAGTTTAGCTCCACATGTGATAATGTAGGGCATGTTTGGCCTTCAATATAGAGTAAACTGCATTATAGACAGAGTTATTTTTGGTTTAGGAACATCAGACACACAAAGACACTTTTCCAAATTTCCATCTTTTCCTAGTGCACAGTATTCCTTTATGATACAGCACTGGTTATAACTGACATGTAAACCTAACTACCAATTTAATACACAATATAGGACAGTCATTTAATTAGATATGCATTTTAATTACTAGAAAATACACTATTTCTGTATTTTTATAAAGCAAACAAAGACTTTTAAATTATTTTGACACTTATTTAGTAAAAATCAAATTAATGGGTTAGAGCACTGTAATATTGTGTTCATGAGGCGCCAAAATGTAATTTCTCATTAGCGCTATAAGTCACTGAGCGAGTACTACATTTATTTTGCAGGAAAGAGATAAGCTTTATATTGAAAACCACAATGTCCTCTCGGACTGCATGACACTGTTGGGACAAGTGGTGCCTCTCAGGGCACAAGGCTAGGGGGGCACTGTTGTAGACCCAGATACACCCTTGCCTGGCTTGTGTGGTACCCTGTAATGGAAACCCTCCAACCTGGAGAGGTAGTTGGCAATGGAGGCACCTGATGCCGAGCTCATTAGCTTGGCCCTTTTTTATTATGACATGCTCTGGGGGAATGGGGCAATGGGCCAGGCACAGGGGCCTGTATGCCCCTGATGTAGCTTTAGATATAGATGACTAAACCTGTACAAGCACTTCTAAAAAGGAAAAGGAAAGTTGTTGCCCATAACAACCAATAAGAAGCTAGCTATAATTTTCTAGAATGTACTGGATGACAGCTAGAACCTGATTGCTTGCTTTGGGTGACACCTCCCCTTTTCCTTTTTAGAAGTTTTCCGTAAATCTTCTCCTAAACTTTGACTTAAAATATGAACCAGAGCAACCCTGACCTCTTGCCACCATTATTAATTCCTTCCACATGCCACATCTACCTCGTCCACTAACACATTGCTTACGCCCAGGCCATCTTTTTATATGGGCTCATTGGGTAGTTGCCCACAGGCCCCAGGAGTATAAGGGCCCTAAGCTGATAGCTGTTGGTCCCCTTTTTCCAGGGATTCCAGATTTTTGAAAATCGGCCCTGGGGAACCGGAGATAATCTGACTTCAGAGCAGTGGTCCCCATCCAAGCCTGTTAATTGTTCTTCATTTCAAGTTCTGTCTGACTTAAAGATTTTCTGAGGGTATACGTCAAATGCTGGGACTCTCCCCATTCGGTGGACACTGGCAGCTTGTCTCTACTATTGCCCAGAACTAGAGATACTCTATCAGCCTTCCAGCAGCTGGTCCCTGCTCCAACTCCACACGCCTGGTATGCAGTTTTATATTTTCATCAGTGGTTTGCTTTGGAACTGTGATCCCCAAGTCCCCAGAACCTCCCGAAAGGTAGGACTCTCTAGTTTAATATCCCATTAATAGCTCAGAAATCTATTTCCAGGAACCGGAGATATCTGCAGTCAAGCATAATTTAAGTGGACTTAATATTATGACGATTAAGCCCACTCAACTATCCACCCCTCCCCTGTATATTAAACACCCCCTACCACCCTGGACATCATGTACTGGGGCCCCTTCATTCAGCCCAATACCCCCTTCTACAGTTTAGTGTTCTCCCTCCCACCCCATCTCCCATCATCTGTGTAGTAAAGGAGTAATTAACAGATATTACTGCTCCAGGTCCTACATGCTGAGCGGAAGATGGAACACCCCCTACCGCCTACTGGACATCAAAGCTGCCGCTGATGGCACCTCCCACCCCTACCGCTAGAGGGTGGGTAGGGGCCCCAGTGCATTGATTTGCCCAGGGGCCTACACTGCTGTTAAGACGGCCCTAGTCCATGCCACCTGCCTTTATAGTTCTACTTACTCCTTGTTGTAATTGCTATATAGGTAAGGCCACTGGTCCTAAAAGGTGTGTGTGTGGGGAAGGGGGGGGGGTGGTATGAATGACCCTGAACTTGTATAAATAAGGGGAACGCAAATATGAAAAATGACCCGTGTCCAATTGTGTTGGCCCCCAGCTACTTGTGTATATGTGACATAGGTTTTAATTTGATTTATTTATTTAATTTATCAATGTATTTAGTTATTTAGTTATTTATTTTGCATGTTACTTACTTTGTGCACCTGTTTGATTAAATGGGGAAAAAAGAAAAATTTATATATATATTTTTTTTAATCCTACTAAAAAAAGCAAAGTAAAAAAAATTAATTATTGCAATTCTCTTCTCTTAGAACAAAAACATTGAGATTTCAGAGCTTAATCCTCACATCGGATATCCTGCCATATCCTTACCACCCAAAAGCAATAAAGGCTGAATATCTGTTCTAAACTGAATTGTTAAAATTAAATATTTCCTTCTGTTTGTTCAATTACACCGTCCACCAACACAAGCGCAGCGTTCTATATTCTTGGCTGACAGCACTAACCTGCTCCAGTCTGGCATCTGCATTAATTACATCTGTCATTTTCTTGGACGTAAATCCCATCTCATCATTGATGTGCTCCTGGCTCCTTGTCTCGTTTGCAGGAAGATTTTGTACGCAAATCACACCGTTCAGTCTTACCATATTGCTGCTCATAATCAGGTTGTAATAGTTTATAGGATTCTTCTCTGTAGCATCGATAAACACCATGTCATATTGCTCGCCGGCAGCGCCGAACTTCTGCGAGACAACAAACAGACGCAGAATACAGATGTATCCTGATTAAGTGTGAAAATGCAAACAGCCTTGTTATAATAGATGAGACTCAGAGAGATTACAGGCAGAACCAAAGCACACAAAATGCAGTTATCTCCTTCAGGAAAACTGTACATCATCCCCCCCCCCCCCCCCCTATACCGGCCTAAAGTGGCGTTAAATTATGGAATAGCGGAATCAACTTTAGGATAAAGAAGGTCGCGGGGGTGAAAAGCAGGGACGCAGTGGTTATTTATTGTTGCTAATTAACGAGGAAAATAATTACTTCAGACTCATAATCATGTAATTGGAAAGGACCGAGAGTGTTCACCTGGTTAATAAAATATCACAATCAGATGATGGCCGGGAGCTTTATGACTGTAGCAAAATGCAATTAACTGCTCACACTTAGCATCCGAAGCATTTCAGCTTGGACTTGGAACCTTGTTCAACAATATATACCATATATATATATATATATAATATATACCACAGATATATATATATATATATATATATATATATATATAAAAAACAGTTGTGACCGGCACTCCTACAGCATGAACTAAATACCTGGGTGCCTTCCCGTGGCACTGCAAGGCCCAGCAGACAAGATAATGTAATGGGCGGCACTCCAAAGGATTTTCAATAAATGCAACAGCTCACCAGGCCGATTAGCGTTTCAACGTTTCAGGTGTCTTTATTCACACCTTTCGTCAGGATACAAAATATATAAAACAGACATACCTTTTATAACACCAGACAAGTGAGACCAGCCTCGTGCCCTCCGCTTCCGGCCCCCGGCGCTGACGTCATCGACGTCATCCCCCACTGCTACGTAGAGGGTAAATTGAATGGTTGTCATACCAACAGTGAATAACGGAGCCGAGGACGCGCTGCGTCCAGCTCCTGTGTGCCGCTCTAACCCCGCCTCGTGGGCGGAGGTAGTAGTCATGGCTACCACTCCACAACAAAACACCGGGCAACCAGAGCACAGAGCCCGAGGCAAAACCTTGTGCAAAACAGAAACCGCTAAACGCGGCGACCCATATCCCATAAAGAACTGTTATCCAAGCGGAACCTACGGTCCTGTTGGATACAACTCAACTACTATTATTACTACAAGAACTTACGCAGCTTCCGGAAAAATGCACTTTGGCAAGCGTGGATGTAGTGAGTTTGTACACGAATATCCCCCACTTGGAGGGTATTGAGGCCGTGAGGTCCCTTCTGTCCGACAATTCCAACTACAAAGGACCAGACGTGGGGTTTTTTCTTGTATTACTCGAGAAGACACTCACTCGGAATTTCTTCTACTTTGATGGACAGTTTTATCTCCAGCGACTCGGTTGTGCCATGGGGAGTAATGTAGCTCCGGCCTTCGCGTCCTCGGCTCCGTTATTCACTGTTGGTATGACAACCATTCATACTCAGAACACGCTCCATTGTATGCGGTCATTGAGGCCCGTTGGTTTTGTGGTATTCAATTTGAACTGCCATCGTGCCTCCATTTTTAATAAGGCACCAGCTCTGTCGCCACCTCGGATACTTTTGGGAATATGGTCTATAATCTGGAAGTTCAGCTCGCTCAGCTTGTGTCCACATTCTACATAATGCCTAGCCACCGGTTGGTCAGACTTGCATTGTTTCAATGCTATTTTAAGGGCAGACCTGTGCATGGCAAACCGTTCTCTGGCAGTGCGAACTGTTTTCCCCACGTATTGCAATTTGCATGGGCAAGTTATTACATAAATCACATGATTTGTGGTACATGTGAGGACGTGTCTTATGGAATAAGTTCTGCCAGTAGCACTGGAGGTGAAGGTGTCTCCGGCAATCATGTTTTTACAGGTCTCACATCCCAAGCATTTATAGCACCCTGGGGCTTTTGACAGAAACGTGTTAGAAGGGAGGGGTTTGAAGTTGGTAATGTCTGTGTGTACCACAAAGTCTCTCACTGATTTGCCCTTCGTATGGCATACCATTGGCCGTTTTTTGTGTAGAGGAGTGAGTTTTTGATCGGTTTTTATTATAGGCCATAATGCTCTCAAAGCCCTTGGTAGAACTGGGCTAACGTTGTTGTATTTAGAAACGAAGGGTATTGTATTAACAGCTTCTTTGACTTGTGGTTTCAATAGATCGTCCCTCTGACTACACGCTGCTTCCTTCTCCATGTCGCGTAACATCTTGCGGGGATAACCCCTATTAACAAAGCGCTGTGTTACGTCTGAAAGTGCTCCCTGGAGTGCTGTAGGGTTGCTTGTGATCCTGGCTGCCCGTATGTATTGGGACTTGGGTAATCCCTTCTTTAGAGCCATGGGATGGTGACTGTTAAATCTGAGTAACGTATTCTTATCAGTAGGTTTGTGAAACAGGTCAGTCTGTAGACCCTCCGCGGTGATTGATATGTTAACGTCCAGATAATTTAGTTGTTTGGAGCTGCATTGGGCTGTTACTTTGATTGGCGAAGTTCTGCTGTTGATGAATTGGACCATATCCTCAAACTCAGCTTGTTGGCCTGTCCATAGAATGAACACGTCATCTATGTATCTGGAGTAGTGAAGTATATGTGGAGCAAACTTACTGTTGTTGAAGAACATGCGTTGCTCCTCAATTAACATGAAGACGTTCGCGAAGGACGGGGAAACGTTACTTCCCATAGCGCACCCACTGAGTTGGCGATAGAACTGGCCATCGAAAATGAAATAGTTGCGTGTGAGTGTTAGTTCCAGTAACTTCAAAAATAGGGTATGGTCCAATGTGGTTAAGTTCGCCTGTATGAGAAACTGTTTCATGGCTATTAGTCCGGCTTGATGGGGAATACTTGTGTACAGACTGCAAATGTCTAATGTACATATCAATGTGCCAGGTGGTACAAGCGGAATAGACTTTAGAAGGTTGAGAAAGCTGGTGGTATCCTTTAGATGATGAGGTTGTTGGCATATGAGTGGCTGTAACAGACTGTCGAGAAAAATGGAGATGGGTTGGTAAATAGATTTGTGGGCTGAGATGATGGGCCTGCCGGGCGGGTTCGTGATACTCTTGTGAATTTTCGGTACTGTAAACAAGATGGGTGTCACTGGGAACGGTTGTTGAAGCGCCAATCGTAACTTATGAGATATCGTTTGAGATTGGACCGCTATGTCGAGAATGTCATCGACTTCCTTTTTATATTGCACAGTGGGATCTGTGTTCAACAATTCATACACCTCATGATCCGATAGTTGTCTGTGTACTTCCCTCTTGTAGTCTGTCAAATTCTGTACCACGATTCCTCCGCCCTTGTCCGCTGGGCGGATTGTGATGTCCTTACGTTCTCCCAGCTGTTTAAGAGCTCTATATTCTGGCTTAGACAAGTTGTAATGAATTTTTGTGACGGCCGCCCCGTATTTTGTTATTGATTCATCCACCAGTCGTGTAAAAGTCTTGATGGAAGGGTTAGAAGAAGTTGGGTCGAACTTGGATTCTCGCATGTTGTTGATGAAATCCTGATGGGGGTCTGGAAGGGTTGAAGAAACATGGTCCTGAAAATGTTCCTGCAGGCGTAGCTTACGGGCGAATTTGTAAAGTTCTGTGTGCCAGCCGAGTTGATCGAATCTTGAAGTAGGAACAAATGATAAACCATAATTTAAAACTTTGATCTCCAATGTGCTTAACGGGCAGTCTGACAGGTTGAACACTACGTTTTCTTCCTGGTGGAGGTGCTTCTGGAGCCGCGTGTTTTGTTGTCCCCGGCGGGTGGGCGTCCTCTTACTTTTGTGCCTGCCTGTTCGGCAGGCTTTGCCGGTAAAGGGGTCTGAGTAGGTTCAGAAGGACCCTCAGAGTCGGCTATTACAAAGTCACTGTCGCTGTTGGAGGTGACGTTCTCCCTTGGGCGTTCTTCCCTGCGCCTCCGCCAACTGTGTTTAGATCTATGGTTGTACGGTCTGTGGTTGCCCGGTTCCCCACCTGCCAGCCACCTATAGACCTGATTGTTTTCGTAGTCTTCCTTCACCACTGTCAGCTTGCCCCTCTTGAACTTAATAAGCTCTTTTTTGTGTTGCTCAATCTGAGTCCGTATTTTGAGCATCAGTTGTTGATTGCTGTCGGCGGTTAATATATTTTTATGTTCTTCCTCAAAAGATAGGATCTTCTCCCTGGTGGACTTCAGTTCCCTTCCAGCCTCTTCAATAACAAGTAGCATGAGGTCCATGCTGCACTTGTTTAATATCCCAATCCAGCGGTCGCAAAATTCAGTGTTAAAGCGGCCGATGGTCGGAACATTGCGCACGCGGAATCCTCTAGGGATCATTTTGTCCCGATGGTAATTGGAAAGTGATATGCCGTGCATTAGGAAGTCCAATTCCCTCTTCTTTAGTTTAATCAGACAGTGCTGGATGTCATCCATGCTCAGTTCTTCATCGGCCTCAGAGAGTTCCTCTGTGAACAGCAGCCGTTCTGCATCAGCGTTGGTAAAACTGTACTGATTAACCAAATTGGTGGCCGAGCTGGTCTGACTAGGTACTTGGGACATTATGTGTGTCAGTGATTGGTGGTTAGATCACGAAAGACATGTACTGATGTCCGATCTGTGCTGGATGAAATATACCTGGATGATCTAAAGTCCATATAATAAGGACCGTAGGAGGCTTGTTCCATAAAAAATCCCCAAGTGTACGTGCAAAAGTGTCGGTGCTGCAGTGCTGTGTTTGACTCCTGTGGCTCTTCCCTTGCAATTTGAACGTACTGATATATATATAATCATGGGTATAGAAGTATACTTTTCCGGGGGTGCCTTATCCCAAATGACTGTGAGGACCGTAGTGTCCCAGTGTCCATAGGTACTGGCTGTGACGGATTGGCACTCACCTACCAGCTGGTGAAGTGCTCCGGTGCCTTCTGAATCATATGCAAACAACAATTCTATTCCTTACAGCGGCACTCAGAGACTGGATACAATGGTAAAAATCCTTTTACTGGTTCATAGTGATAAGTTGCATTCCAACGTTTCGGGGCGCTACCCGCCCCTTTGTCAAGGTGAGCAAACAAACAAGTGAATAAAACAAACTAGTACATACCTTTATGTGTTGGGAAGACCCGTCGGCGGAAGCTGCGTAAGTTCTTGTAGTAATAATAGTAGTTGAGTTGTATCCAACAGGACCGTAGGTTCCGCTTGGATAACAGTTCTTTATGGGATATGGGTCGCCGCGTTTAGCGGTTTCTGTTTTGCACAAGGTTTTGCCTCGGGCTCTGTGCTCTGGTTGCCCGGTGTTTTGTTGTGGAGTGGTAGCCATGACTACTACCTCCGCCCACGAGGCGGGGTTAGAGCGGCACACAGGAGCTGGACGCAGCGCGTCCTCGGCTCCGTTATTCACTGTTGGTATGACAACCATTCAATTTACCCTCTACGTAGCAGTGGGGGATGACGTCGATGACGTCAGCGCCGGGGGCCGGAAGCGGAGGGCACGAGGCTGGTCTCACTTGTCTGGTGTTATAAAAGGTATGTCTGTTTTATATATTTTGTATCCTGACGAAAGGTGTGAATAAAGACACCTGAAACGTTGAAACGCTAATCGGCCTGGTGAGCTGTTGCATTTATTGAAAATCCTTTGGAGTGCCGCCCATTACATTATCTTATATATATATTTATATATATTTATATATATATATAAAAAGTCTATCTATCCATACATAGATATACATAGATATATATATATATATATATATATAGAAATGGGGAGAATAAGGGTACCGGCGACTTATGTTTTTTAAAAATAATAGTTAAAAATACTTAGAAATAGATTTTAAAAGCCAAAAGATATATAATAAAACAGGCAAGCTTTAATATCACATAAAAGCGTGTTACAACATAAAACGTACTCCAGACTATTAATAAAGTCACCACAGGGCTCCCTGTGGTGACTCCCTTGCCTATTTTTAAAGAGTTAAGTCAGAACTTCCTTACCTTTTTACAAAGACCTTTTATGTTTATGTTTTTATGTTTTTATTAATAGTCTGGAGTACGTTTTATGTTGTAACACGCTTTTATGTGATATTAAAGCTTGCCTGTTTTATTATATATCTTTTGGCTTTTAAAATCTATTTCTAAGTATTTTTAACTATTATTTTTAAAAAACATAAGTCGCCGGTACCCTTATTCTCCCCATTTCTATACATTTCCCAGCAGTACTGTACCAGTACTGCATTCTTAAGGGTTGGCAGACACCTTCTAGAGAGGTTACGTGTGTTTTTATCAGCAATTCTGTTTTTTTATATATACTATACTGAGAACCCACCCCACAAGTGGCGCTGTGTCATTCCACTTCTTTCATATATATATATATATATATATCTATGTGTGTGTATTCAATAAGTGTCGGAAGCTGCCATCTTGTCAGAAAGAAGGCAGCTTTCGACAGGTTTAGGTCGGAAGGGGTTCCGACCTATTCAATACTGGCAGTTTTTTACCGACAAGTCGGGAATTCCCGACTTGTCGGAAAACACGTGGATTATCGTATTAGCCGCGGATCCACGTGTTCCGCGGCCAAATCCGACAGGTTTTGACCCCGGTTCCGACAATGTCAATCCGACTTTTTTTAAAGTCGGATTGACATTGTCAGAACCAGGGAGACGTGTGAGGCGGCTGGAGGAGCAGCGTGAGGCGGCTGGAGAAGCAGAGGCATGGCCGGACAAGCGGCAGAGGCGACCGGAGGAGCAGCAGGACAGGCGGCTGGAGGAGCAGAGGTGGCAGGAGGAGCAGCGTGAGGCGGCCGGAAGAGCAGAGGTGGCCGGAGGAGCCGGGGATCGGGGACGGGTGAGTATTGCCAGTGGCCGCAGCAGCAGCACGGCCCGGCGCTCAGCAGCGCACTGACAGTTGTCGCATTGAATACTCACCAAATTGAAGGACCCGACAGGTACTGAATATACTCCATAGTAGCGATAGATAGATAGATAGATAGATAGATAGATAGATAGATAGATAGATAGATAGATAGATAGATAGATAGACATATATAGACATTAAGACCATGTGGATACAGACTGTGGTGTCGACATTTAAATGTAAAGAAAAAAACATAAATATATGGCTGAGAGATCACACATGTCAGTTGGTTTGGTGCAACTGGCTTCAACCACTGTTATTGTGCAGAAAAAATAGATAAATATCAAAATAAATACCTTACTGACACTAAAGGCCCGTACACACTGGTCGATGTATCGGCCGTTCTCTTGAACGGCTGATACATCGCGGGACCGTCGGCCAGTGTGTACGGGCGATACGTCTGTGAACTCCGTCGTTCACAGACGTATCGCGTCGGCCGCGCAGCACAGCCGACAGCCAATATATCTAACGATATATTGGCCCGTCGCTGTGTGTGTACGGGGTGGTCGTCCGACCGCCCGTACACATGCTGCGGCGGCCGGCGGTGATTGACAGGTGAACTGGGCGGGCGCGAGCGCCCGCCCAGTTCATGACGTCAGTCCCCCGACGGATCGGGCTGTGTGTATGCACAGCACACTGCCCGATCCGTACATAGATATATCTGCAGATCAATTGATCTGCAGATATATCTAATAGTGTGTACCCACTTTAACTATACACAGGATACACAGGATATTCCTAACTCACTATAAAAAAAAATACAAGAAGTTTTTACCAGGCACAGCTCACTGGATTTCACAATCGGGTTTCTCTCACAAAGACTCCCTAGTCTCTCCTTTTCCCCAAGCAGTGTAAGAGAGCAATGATCAGACTGATAGCCTTTAACACACCCATACAGCTGAAAGCTCTAATTAGCCTTCTAAAAGCCTAAAAGCCCAAAGACCCGAACCGGGCCTAAATGGATGATGAACCCACCGTTTCTTCTCACATCCAACCCCAGGACCCTAATCCGGTTCTTACCAAAAGCAAAAAGCTCTCAACAGAACCAACACAATGTTCTTAGGGTTTTAAAACACATACAGTAGGGAAGAAACCTGGGGCAAATATACCTGCTACCTGCCTTCCACCACTATTCCAGTGATATATATAAATAGCATTTACTTTAATGTTTACAATTTGGTCAAATCGTTCCAATATGATGAATAAAGTTCACTATTATCAGCAATGTACGCAGACTTTTAATTACTTTATTTACTGTTATAGAGATGACATAGGCCAGTACAAAAGAGCGATTTATCACCGCTGTGCGTCTAACACAGGCGTGACGCTGCTTTCTGGATGGTTAGTGCCACCTTAAGAAGATAGAATGAGGAGATAAATAGTGAAATTCTCCTCTTCCCTTGTCATCGGCGCAGATCCTGATTTCAACTGACAAATCATGATCAACAGAATAGGAGACAATTTTATACCCCAGAGAGCGTTAATGGGAAGAATGATAACGTGTATAAAAGGTTTGTAACTAATGGTATTAGGGAAAGTGACACCATCATTTAATATACACGGAATGCAGAAAGTCTTCCATTTCATTCCAATTGATTCATGTGCATTGCATCGTTATCCTGATGGAGACGGCTGAGCAGTTTTAGTTAAGGAATTTGGCACAGAGGACTAATCAGAGGAAAAACACAGCATCCTGGTGGCAGGACAAAAGCTTTATTACATGGAGAACTGTGCTCAAATACCTAATAGGAAATATTGTTTAGACTGGATATTTTGGTAAAAGCGTCATACAGTACCTACCTCTTTATTTATTATTAGACAGCGCTGCCATCGCTAGACACATAATAAAATTGAATAAACTCTACATATGCTTAACATAGGCAACAAAACAAAAAATGAGTGTGGTGTATAAAATCATAATAGTATATACAGATTGGATGCAGTCACCATGCCGCATTCAGAATGCCGACACCATACCAACACACAGACATATAGGAGGTGATTGAATTCTCAGTGTTGGTTGGGACGTTCCTCCTGGAAAGGTGGGACAGAGGCACTTTGCAGAAGTAACATTGCTAATGTTTGACCACAGTAATACATACCTCCCAACATGACCCTCTCCAGGAGGGGCACAATGCTCTGCTTCTGGCTTTCCTCTTAATCTATGATTGCCAGCACCTGTCTTGAACAGGTTAGTGGATAAGAAAGGTGTTTCAGCACAGGTGCTGGCAATCATAAATTAAGAGGGAAGTCCAGGAGCAGAGCATTCTTTCCCTCCTGGAGAGGGTCATGTTGGGAGGTATGGTAATATACTGCATTGTGCGCCCGTAGACCCCAGATTGCAAATTACTGTAGCGTCAAGTTGAAAGATACTCACATAAACTGGAACTCTCCTAAACATGAGCTCAATTATTCAGTAAGCCAGCAGCACCAGGCAATGTATATTCAGGTGTCGAAGTCGAAAATATTACAGCCACACACATCACGTACAAACACCACACAGATGGCCTCCGAGCGTGTACTTGTTCTGCCGTACGTGCACATACCCGCAGGTTACGTAAAATCGCTCACGCGGTAGTGCGTATTAGCGCGTGGTATGAGTAATTACGGTAGCATATGTATTTGCATGGAAAAGCCACAAAGACACATTTCATATTTAATACACATAGTGCACGATTTACACATAGCCCACATGTACCACACCAGCGAGTTATACTTGCTTAAAAGGTACAACAACAAAGGGATTCACCTTTACAGGATATGAGGGGACAGAATTAGGCTAGGAGGTGGTGTTTGGTATCCAGCTGTACAATATTTTAAGAGCAATATTCCGGTAGCAGTTTGCAGAAGATAGCACGCTCCTGCGCATAGATATGCGCAGGAACAGTTTATTAATATTAACTGTATTTACTGTACTCTTGATATTCGGCTGGAACCCAGTGGAGAGCATCTGCAAGTGCACCTGGACCAGGCATCGCCCACCTATTCAAACCGACCTATGACCCCTCCTGTACTGTAAATGACCATCCCTGTGACCCATAGGTGAAGAGATTTCAGTTTCCATTGTATCATGTTTTGGACAAATGTATAAAAGCACAGCTGCCTGGCCGGCCAGACACATTCTCTGAAGGTCATCTATCTTGATTGACTGAGGACCGGGACCGGGTGGCGCTGGCGAAACAAACGTATGTATCATTGATTGTAGCCTTTTCTCTTATTGTGTTTGTATTAACATTGTAACCCCCTTTGAGTAAATAACTGTTGGTGGGTCGGATCCCAGCATTTTTAAATGCAATTGGTGTAGTGTCCCTTTCCTGCTAAAGGTTTAAAGTGTATTTCAGCCACATGTGTAGCTGCATTGTGCTTACAGCGTGTCAGTGTGTGTGTACGCAAAGTGTGTACTTAGAACGTCCGTTGCAGCGTGTGTACGCAAAGTGCGTACACGGTACGGGCCTGTGTACACTAAGTGGGTAAAAAGTATGAAGGTTAAGGATTACATTCAGCGGCCGCAGCGGCTCGAACTTTAGTGTAAAAGGTATTGCTTTTTCGTCCTGTAAATTAATCAGCATTCACAATTGGGGGCTCAGTCCGGTTTTTCACACACTCGTAGACTTGCAGACCATAAAACAGACTTTGATCTAGCAACAAAGGGTGGAGACGCATCTTTAGGTAAACCTTTTTCTGGCTGCTTGGGTGTTTTAAAACCCTCTTTTGTTTTGTTAGATCACGTCTGTACTGCAGTCTTAAGAGGTGCTGATGTAACCCGGTGGACACAGGAAAAAAGCTATTTAAAATCTGTGTGTAAAATTTTTGGCGGGAAAAACGTACACAAAGCGTACCGATACTTTGCATACTCTCTCACATATTGTTGCCATAAGTTAACAGTCATTATAGATTTGTGTGAAATTGGATACATTTGTTTGTTATAAAGATATCTGAAATAGTGTGTTAAGGGTGTAATTGTAAAACACAAAACGCAGTTCCGGCCTGGTCCTTTAGGTGAACAAGGAAAAAATTGTGTGTTGTGTTCAGTGAGCGATAGTAGTTTTATTGCTCACATTTATAGAGATTGTGTGGTTTATTGAGTTGCGGACGCACGTTTGTACACGTGGTATGGACAAGGTACAGGAGCGCGCACGTGGCGTAAAGGCACGCACGGTCGCGTGTTTACGCAAGGTTGCATAGGATTGCGAGCGCAAAGCATAACCACATGATAGTTGTTCAATTAAAGGCGGGATAGTATACTTTAATACTATAAGCACATAACTATCCGATTTCAAAAGCAGATTACTGTAATATTTTGTTTAAACTGTACTGGGGAAAAGTAGCCGGTGAAAGGGAGTGATATTTTCTGTACAGAAAAACACTGTGTATTTGTGTGAGCTGAAAGTAGGAGTGAGTGTATTGAACCCCGGAAGTTGGGATCCCGTGGTGACACCAAGTAAGCAGAGGCTTGGTGGCGTGAGGCGGCTGACTTACGTTAATACAGATACAGAAATACGCAAATCATGAGGAGATTTGCAGAGGAGTGTGATATAGAATTGTGCATTGTGAAGTTTAGAATTGTGAATTGAAGTTAAGGTTTTGTGTTACGCTCCGGCTGAGGAGCGCAGCTTGTGGATTCGACTCCAGTGGTCGTAGGGCGGATAGGTAACAAGTACCTATACGCTGTGCGATTGGACCGCGCGTTTGTACGTGCGATACGTGGCACAACGTGATACTATTTTTGCGAGCTTTTGCGCAAACCATGGTATAATTACCGCCGTGTAGAGCATACGCAAGCGTGATTTGTGTATATCAAAAGGGGAAGTTTTCGCTGGTCTCTCTCAGGAAAATCTTCAACGGTAGATATTCACTGGAAAAGGTAAATTACTCCTATAACTTCCAGTGAATAGAAACCAGTTAGGGTCCTCACTGGGTACGCGGTGGTCACTATTGGAGTGAGTCGTGGTACATCAGCGGAGAAGGAGCGAGTGAAAGCGCTCGGTGTCTTTCACGTCTATTCGTGTTGTGCATTTGGGGATTGTTTATCAGGCAAAAAGTCCGCGATGGGATCCAATTGCACAAGCGATGGGCGTGTGGTCGCCAGGGTTCAGGCTGGAGTGCCGCGGCCCAAGGGGTCAGTGAGGTCTATTATGTGTGAGAAATATGGTCCACACACGAGGCTTTTTGCAATGAATGGGTACGTATGACTGCTGAAGATAAGGCATCATTCCCTAGGATGGGTAGTTTTGAATCAGAGGTATTACAGAACATAAGGATTAGAATATGTCTGATCAAATCTCGAAAACAGAGGATCAGACATACCGACTGTTTAAACCAGTGGCAGCAAGAGGGGGAGGTGCAAAGGGAACTGGCTCGAACAGCAAGTTCCACACCTGGCAGGAAAGCGATTGCGAGCGCACCACCACCGCCATATATCGATGGGGAGAAATTGGCTACAACCAATGGTGCATTGGTAAAGGATAGAAAAGTGATCAATGTGCTAACCCTAACCCTTGCCAGTTGTATCCCATTTTGAATTTTCCCCAGGATTGTGAGGACAATGATGAGCCCACTATGATATCGGCACTCTCTTTAGCAGCCACCATATAGGATACCCAGGGGGGCACGGCCCAACCACCAAGAGTAGTAGCGATACCCCCCAGCGGAGGGGTGAGTGAGGTTGTGTCCACCGATAAAGTACGGTACCATACATTATGCAGAGACAATAGCTCCCCGTAGTATAGAATCAAACCAAAATTATGTAGTTGAGTTAAATCCAGTCAGGGCGATTGCAGTTCCCAATGGGAGAACTGATAGTCAGGGAGTAACTCCCATCAGGAACATTTCCATGCATTGTCCTTGGTCCCGAGCAGAGTTGAGGTCAATTATGTCAGAATTCCCTGATCCCAGAAAAGATCTAGTCGGATGCCAGAAATTCATTAAAGAATTGGGTAACGCCCATGAGCCCACAAACAAGGATTGGCGGACAGTACTCAGAGCGAGTCTGCCCTCAAATATTGACATCCCAAAATTCATTACTGATTGTAAATTAGATGTAGAAGTGCTCTCACTGATGCGCACAACCAGGAGAATGTTAGGCAAATTAACATACAACTAGGATTGTATTTCCCTACTGTTGTTAAATGGAATAACATTTTTTCCATAAGACAAAAGGAAGGTTAGTTGGCATCCGAGTATTTCCATCGAGCACTGCAGGAAATGGCTAGATACACTGGGATAGAGGATATTAAGGAGAATGCAAACCACCGGGAGGTAGCTGTCTCTGTGTTAAT
The DNA here is from genome assembly GCF_028390025.1 of Pseudophryne corroboree. Taxonomy (NCBI): domain Eukaryota; kingdom Metazoa; phylum Chordata; class Amphibia; order Anura; family Myobatrachidae; genus Pseudophryne; species Pseudophryne corroboree. The sequence goes on from NC_086452.1 coordinate 436,167,098, forward strand.
GGGTGGATTAAAGGAGGCACTGAGGACAAGGGTGCAAACCTCTCTGCCAATTGGAGAGGTATTTTGGTGGCTGCGCTGAGAGAGTCCGCTATCGAGCATGATCGTAACATCAGTAAACACAGGGAGTCGCAAGGGGAGAAGCTGATGACAGTAAGTATACAGGCTCTTACAGGAAAGCCCCATCAGCCTAAACCCCAGATCCCTGATGGTAGGTCACGGTCAATCACATGTTTTCTTTGCAGGAAAGAAGGGCACTTTGCCAGAGACTGTAGAAGTAGCGGGACATATAACGTATATAGACCCCCTAGATCTGAATATGAACCATGCTACAATACACATAGTTGGGACCAGGGACCACATAGAAGGGATTATGAGCCGCATAGAGGGGAAACAAGGAGGTACCCACCCAGGAGGGACTGGCAGGCCTCCGAAAACTCACAGTTATCCCCCTCACATAACGTAGCTGCCAATGCGCTGCGGGAGGGTCCCACTACACAATAGAGGTTGGGCTACACCTAGTTTACAGCCAGTGAAATTGATTGCTAGCCTTGGTAGTGAACCTGAGGTCATGGTTGATGTAGCTGGTGTACCACTACCTTTTCTCGTAGATACAGGGGCGGCCAGATCAGTGTTAAATTCCACCAAAGATGTAAAAACCACGGGTAAAACGATTTCGGCAATGGGAGTAACAGGAATGGTGCAACAATACCCTTTGAGTAGACCTGCAGAGATTACGATAGGGCCCTTGCAGACCAAACATTCCTTTCTGCTGGCTGCATCGGCCCCGACTAATCTACTTGGCAGAGATCTGTTGTGTAAAATGCGGTGTGTCATATATTGTACCCCCGAGGGTGTGTTCTTAGATATACCTGAGAACCATGCACAAAAAGTGCAAGATATATTAGACACCCCTCAAAGTGTAATGTTGCACTCTACTGTTATAGAGACGTGTCCATCAAAGGTAGAGGAAATGATCTCGCAAATACCGGGTTCCCTTTGGGCCAAAGATGGACAGGACACTGGATTGATGGCGAATGTAGCCCCAGTAGCAATACAAGTAAAAGATGGCAGGATAGCTCCAAAAATTCCCCAGTATCCTCTGAAGCCAAAGGTAGAATTAGGAGTGTACCCCGTCATAGAGCGGCTGCTACAGCAGGGCATCCTAGTCAGGACGTCCAGCACAGCCAATAGTCCCATCTTCCCTGTGAAAAAGAGTGTGGGGAGGGGTTACAGGCTAGTGCAGGATCTAAGGGGGATAAACAAAATAGTTGAGAGCCAATTCCCCGTAATGCCCAATCCAGCTGTCATCCTCATGCAAATTCCCTCCACCTCCAAATTCTTCACTGTCATTGATCTCTGCTCCGCCTTCTTTTCTGTCCCTCTTCACCCTGACAGCCAATACCTCTTTGCCTTTACTTACAGGGGAGTACAGCACACCTGGACTCGTCTCCCCCAAGGTTTCATTGACAGACCAAGTATTTTCTCCCAGACCTTACATGACTGTTTGCAATCTTTTCAACCTGAGAGTGGGTCAGTGCTAATACAATATGTTGATGACTTGTTGTTGTGCTCTGACTCATTCGAGTTGTCCTTGGCAGATACTAAACAACTTCTGTTTCACCTCTCCCAGACAGGACACAAGGTTTCAAAAGATAAGTTGCAGTTGTGCCGGACCAGGGTTAAATACTTGGGACACTGCTTGACGCAAGGATTTAGGCACCTGACCGCTGATAGAATACAGGCCATTCGCGACATGACTCACAAACTCAGCAACAGATCCGCACTTTCCTCGGAATGTGTGGGTACTGTCTGAACTGGATTCCAGGGTTCTCCATACTGGCACTACCTTTGCAAGAAATGGTCTCTTCGAACAAACCAGAATGGGTCTCTCACACAGATGAGTCCGAACTGGCGTTTGAGAGACTAAAACAGTGTTTATCACAAGCATCTGCGTTGGGTATGCCAGATTATGAGAAGCCCTTTGAATTGTACGGTACTGAAAGCGCTGGGTGCGCGGCAGGAGTCTTAACACAGAAACATGGTGATGCCAGCAGACCGGTAGCCTACTACAGTGCACAGTTGGACACTGTAGCACAGTCTCTCTCCACTAGCTTGCAAAGTGTTGCAGCCAGTGCTTTGCTGGTAAGTAAAAGTGAGGACGTAGTGTTAGGACACGACTTGACCATTCATACACCTCATGCAGTATCAGCCTTGCTGAACTCCGCCCAAACCAGACATGTCTCATCTGCTCGGTTTACAAAGTGGGAATTATCACTGATGGCCCCTGTAAACATCACCATTAAGAGATGCAGCTCACTAAATCCTGCAACTTACTTGCTAAGTGTGCCTGGACAGGCACAAAGGGTGGAGGATGAGAATGATGGTGAAGTAGGATTTAGTGCAGATACTGATACGCATGATTGTATGGAATACCTGAACCAAACTTTCACTGCGAGACCTGACATTAGTGACAACCCACTGGAAGGAGTAGACTTCACCTTCTACACTGACGGTAGTTGCCACAGACAGACGGAATCGGGAGACCTGTGCACCGGATACGCAGTTGTAGATGATGAAAGTATTATAGAAGCTGAACCCCTTGGCCCACCACACTCAGCACAAGTCGCTGAGCTGGTAGCACTGACCAGAGCATGTGAGTTGGCAAAGGGTAAATCAGCTAATATATACACGGACTCGAGGTACGCCTTCGGAGTGGTGCATGATTTTGGGGCCCTATGGCGCCTCAGAAATTTCATGACAGCAGCTGGCACACCTGTAGCGCATGCGTCCCACATAAAAAGGCTTCTGACAGCAATACAGGAACCAGACAGAGTGGCTGTTATCAAGTGTAAAGCACACACTCACAACAAAAACCCAATCTCACTTGGTAACAGCCGGGCAGACGAAGCTGCAAAATCCGCAGCAAGCACTACCATACAAACTGACATCACACCACTGATGACATTTAACACGGTTAACACACAACAGTTAATTGAAATGCAAAATTTGTGTTCCCTACAGGAAAAGGCAGTCTGTAAGGCAAAGGGATGTGGTCAGGAGTCCTCAGGACTTTGGACAGATGGACACGGTAAGTCAGTGACCCCCAGATCATATCTCCCAAGTCTAGCTGAGGCGGCACACGGTCTGACTAATCTAGGTAAAGAAGGTATGTGCAAACTGGTAAGAGCCTACTGGAGTGCACCAGGGTTCTCTTCTCATGCAGGTAAGAAAGCAATGACATGTCTTACTTGCTTTAGGAAGAATATTGGTAAGGCAATACCAACAGAGCCATCCCATATCCCTCCTACAGACAGACCTTTTCTGGTAATACAAATCGACTTCATACAGATACCACCCTGTACAAATTTAAAATATGTGTTAGTATATACTGATGTGTTTTCAAACTGGGTAGAAGCATTCCCCGCTGCCACAAATACTGCTGTGTTCACTGCAAAGAAAATCATGCAGGAATTTGTGTGCAGATATGGTATCCCTAGAATGATTGAAAGTGATAGGGGTACCCATTTTACAGGTGAAGTCTTTCAGGTCATGTGCAAACTGATGGGTATTAATAGCAAGCTGCATACTCCATACCGGCCGCAGGCGAGTGCGAAGGTGCAGAGGCCTTACCATTAGTGTTGTACATCATAAGAACCACTCCCAGGTCACCGCTTAACTTATCACCCTTCAAAGTTCTTTTTGGTCGACAACCCCATGTAATGATAGACCACCAGGGTGATTTGAAATGCAATAACGAAATAACTGTGCAATATTTGGTTAGGATGAGCCAGCAGCTGGGAAATCAACAAAGGAATCTAAAGCTGGTGATTCCTGACCTACCGAACAGTAACTGTCATGACATTGAGCCTGGGGACTATGTGATGATTCAAAAAATGTTACGCTCAGGTTGCCTCATAGACAGGTGGGAAGGACCGTATTAAGTTTTGTTGACCAGCACGACAGCACTAAAGGTCGCCGAGAGAGAGACTTGGGTCCACTCGTCCCACTGCAAGAAGGTCGCTGACCCGGAGGAAACTCGTGACAAAGAGCAAGGTGAAGAGAACCTTGTATCACTAGAGAATTTATTCCGGGAAAGCTGAGAGGCAGGACTGTTGAAAGGCACCTGAGCACGGAGAACAACAAGATCAAGGACGGTTGTCATACCATTTTCTTTTTTCACCCCCCACTGCATTTTTCTTTTTATCCCCCTCTTATTTTTTTCTTTTTGCTCCTTAACGAAATGGATCTACCTCAAGAGACTGTGTTTCAGGTTTTTCTGGTAACTCTGTTTTTGATCAGGACAATCTGTTTTTGTGAGGGTCCCAGAGACGTCAAGCAAGGATCTGGAATGGGTTCTGGTGGGGAGTACGGATTTGTAGGATCTCAGGAGCAGCACATCACTCTAGTAAAGGCTGGTATCAGTAAGCGATCTGGTAGTCACGGAGCTCGGAGGCACTGTGAAGGGTTATTGTCTGACGAATATTGTAGAAATTGCGAGAACATAGTTGAGGATGGGTGCATCCAGGGATGTCAGTCAAACAGTAATATCGACATTGGCCGACATCCGTTGAGTGATTACCACTCATTAGTGGGTAAGGTCTTAAACCAAACAGAATGTTGGGTGTGCTCATAGGTACCTCAAGGACAGAGTAAGTCAGGATTAGTGCCATACCCTTTAACGATAGATGAGGTACTCGAATTACGGGGTGGGAGACCGGTGGACAAGAAATTCAATATATCTAGGCCCCCTAGCTTGAAGCTCCACCAGTACAACATAGATAGGTTCCTGTTGTGTTTTAATGTTTCCAATTTCTGAAAACCAGGAAATTGGGAAGTGATGTGGAATAACCAGACAATGACCTTTTCACACAGAGCTGATAGGATACCTATTGACTCTGAACTTGTATGCAAGATAGCCACCAGTGGGAAGTATTTTCGTTATAGGTATATACGTGGGATGGATCAAAACCTTGTGGGTTGGAAAAGTATCGCCGGTTATTGTGCCCACATCATCCAGCCTGATACTTGTACTGAGCAAATGAGAGAACTAGGGATTAGTTTCTTTATAATGAAGAATTGTGATATGGTGTTGTTACATTTTGTCCCTTATGTTCTCCCAGATGATGCCCATTTCATATGTGGGAGGAAAGCGTACAAGTGGCTTACTCCGAGCTCTGAAGGGTTGTGTTATATTGGGAGAGTACTACCAGAGGTCATGACCGTACCACACGATAAAATGAAAGACATTCACCGCAACGCTCAGAGGCCCTCATTCCGAGTTGTTCGCTCGCAAGCTGCTTTTAGCAGCATTGCACACGCTAAGCCGCCACCTACTGGGAGTGAATCTTAGCTTATCAAAATTTGGAACCAAAGATTCGCAATATTGCGAAAATACTTCTCTGTGCAGTTTCTGAGTAGCTCGAGACTTACTCTTCCAGTGCGATCAGTTCAGTGCTTGTCGTTCCTGGTTTGACGTCACAAACACACCCAGCGTTCGCCCAGACACTCCCCCGTTTCTCCAGCCACTCCCGCGTTTTTCCCAGAAACGGTAGCGTTTTTTCACACACTCCCATAAAACGGACAGTTTCCGCCCAGAAACACCCACTCCCTGTCAATCACACTCCGATCTCCAGAACGAAGAAAAAACCTCGTAATGCCGTGAGTAAAATACCAATCTTCATAGCAAATTTACTTGGCGCAGTCGCAGTGCGAACATTGCGCATGCGCAGTAAGCGGAAAATCGCTGCGATGCGAAGAAAATTACCGAGCGAACAACTCGGAATGACCACCAGACTCCTTATACCCATTATGAACACATCACCAAGAGACACCTCATAGATAGGACAGAGCACGCAGCCTCTGATTTAATCCATGAATCCACCGGGATTCAGTTCCTTCTCGCATTAGATATCACCCGTACTGCCAGAGGGACTATAAATTATAGGTACATCTATGCGCTGGCGAACTTGATAGATAATATCACCGAGATGTATGATGACCCCTTCAAGTATACGGGTAGGGAGTTACAAGCCTACAAGAAGGAGCTGATCCAGCACAGGATGGTCTTTAATTATGTTACGGCTGTGACAGGTGGGTACTGTGTTACCCTGGCAACTCAATATGGTGTGAAGTGCTGTACGTATATTACGAATAGCACTGACGACCCCACGGAGATCATCGATCAAAAGATGGACGAGATCTTGCAGTTGAAGTGGGAGTTCAGGAGGAAACACAACCTTACCTTGACAGCTGTGGGTAATGAACTGACCGGCTGGGTCTCATGGTTGAACCCACGCAAGTGGTTCTCAGGGTTAGGAGAGTGGGCACAGAATGTTATTGTGAATGTGGGAAAGATTTTATTTTGTATCCTGGGAGTCATCATAATTATTGGTCTGATATTTAGGTGTGTTCGAATCTTGACGCGGCGCAAGCACGGCACAAATTTGATGAGTCTAAGGGCGAGGGCATTGTTACAGCAGCAGATTAGATTTATGTTCCATCCGTAGAGACAGTGTTATGATAAGGATTGCAAATGAATTTCATGGCCTGTTTCTTTCACCATTTCTCTCTGTTTCCCCCTCTACCCAGAAACATCCAACCGGAAAAGACGTCAACCATACCCAATTTTATGTGAATGTATTTTTTTTTATATATGTGTCTTACCCTCATCTCTGCAACCCTCAGTTAATGGCACACATAGTCGACAGGTGTTAGCCACATATAGTAGCACGCACATATGTTCACCCTCCATGTATCATCAGATAAATGTGCTCCCCATTTGTTGGAAATAAGAAGCCGAAAAGGGTGAGGGGTAAAAGCCCTTGCCTGAAAAAGAGCTTGGTAGTGTTTGTTTGCCCATATACAGACCCTTAATATGGGATAAGAAGGATTTAATGTATACTTAACAATACCTCGAAGCTTACTTAGAACATATACAGCACGATGATACATACCCCTCAGACATTGATTCATACATACATGCTTTTGACTATCCCACTAGGCTATACATTTCCCACCTACAACTCTCCCCCGATCATCCAAACTTGTATATATTGTATAGATAATATTTTAAGTTTAGTAGTCAAGTGTGGCAGTTATTGATGACTGCCAAAGGGTGGACTGTCGAAGTCAAAAATATTACAGCCACACACATCAAGTACAAACACCACACAGATGTTCTTAATTCGTGTACTTGTTCTGCCGTACGTGCACATACCCGCAGATTGCGTAAAATCGCTCACGCGGTAGTGCGTATTAGCGCATGGTATGAGTAATTACGGTAGCATATGTATTTGCATGGAAAAGCCACAAAGACACATTTCATATTTAATCCACATAGTGCACGATTTACACATAGCCTCCATGCACCACACCAGCGAGTTACACTTGCTTAAAAGGTACAACAACAAAGGGATTCACCTTTACAGGATATGAGGGGACAGAATTAGGTTAGGTGGTGTTTGGTATCCAGCTGTACAGTATTTTAAGAGCAATATTCCGGTAGCAGTTTGAAGAAGATAGAATATTAATATTAACTGTATTTACTGTACTCTTAATATTCGGCGGCAACCCAGTGGAGACCATCTGCAAGTGCACCTGGACCAGGCATCGCCCACCTATTCAAACCGACCTATGACCCCTCCTGTACTGTAAATGACCATCCCTGTGACCTATAGGTGAAGAGAATACAGTTTCCATTGTATCATATTTTGGACAAATGCATAAAAACCCAGATGCCTGGCCGGCCAGACACATTCTCTGAAGGTCATCTATCTTGATTGACTGAGGACCGGGACCGGGTGGCGCTGGTGAAACAAACGCATGTATCATTGATTGTAGCCTTTTCTCTTATTGGGGGAAATTTACTAAGCTCCCGATTTTGACCGAGATGCCGTTTTTTCATCAAAGTGTCATCTCGGTAATTTACTAAACACTAATCACGGCAGAGATGAGGGCATTCGTAATTTTTTGCAAGTCCAAGTAAAAAATTACGAATGAATACACCATCGGTCAAAACGCGGCTGTTTAAGTATGAATCTCGGTCATTTACTAAGAAGTGCAAAGCAAAAAAAAAAAAAACACTGCCGTGAAAAATTACAACTCGTAAAAAAGTGCTAAAAAAACCAGACCTTTTTTTTTTATTCGTGATTGGATAGGCATGCACGGATCCATGAGATCCGTGCATGTATATCAGTGGGAAGGGGTGGGAAAGTGCTTATTTTTTCAAAAAAAATTGCGTGGGGTCCCCCCTCCTAAGCATAACCAGCCTCGGGCTCTTTGAGCCGATCCTGGTTGCAGAAATATGGGGAAAAAAATGACAGGGGTTCCCCCATATTTAAGCAACCAGCATCGGGCTCTGCGCCTGGTCCTGGTTCCAAAAATACGGGGGACAAAAAGAGTAGGGGTCCCCCGTATTTTTAAAACCAGCACCGGGCTCCACTAGCTGGACAGATAATGCCACAGCCGGGGGTCACTTTTACATAGTGCCCTGCGGCCGTGGCATCAAAAATCCATCTAGTCACCCCTGGCCGGGGTACCCTGGGGGAGTGGGGACCCCTTCAATCAAGGGGTCCCCCCCCCAGCCACCCAAGGGCCAGGGGTGAAGCCCGAGGCTGTCCCCCCCCATCCAATGGGCTGCGGATGGGGAGGCTGATAGCCTTTGTTGTAAAAGAAAATATATTGTTTTTAGTAGCAGTACTACAAGGCCCAGCAAGCCTCCCCCGCATGCTGGTACTTGGAGAACCACAAGTACCAGCATGCGACGGAAAAACGGGCCCGCTGGTACCTGTAGTACTACTACTAAAAAAATACCCAAAAAAAGACAAGACACACACACCGTGAAAGTATAATTTTATTACATACATACACACATACATACATACTTACCTTAAGTTCCCACGCAGGTCGGTCCTCTTCTCCAGTAGAATCCAAGGGGTACCTGTTGAAGAAATTATACTCACGAGATCCAGGGGTCCAGGCTCCTCGGGGAATCCAGGTGTAATCCACGTACTTGAAAAAAATAACAAAACGCTGACCCGAGCCACGAACTAAAAGGGGACCCATGTTTGCACATGGATCCCCTTTTCCCGACTGCCAGAAAACCCACTCTGACTTCTGTCTAAGTGGGTTTCCTCAGCCAATCAGGGAGCGCCACGTTGTAGCACTCTCCTGATCGGCTGTGTGCTCCTGTACTGAGTGACAGGCGGCACACGGCAGTGTTACAATGTTGCGCCTATGCGCTACATTGTAACCAATGCTGGGAACTTTCTGCTCAGCGGTGACGTCACTTTAGGTCAACCGCAGGGCAGAAAGTTCCCATCATTGGTTACAATGTAGCGCATAGGCGCTACATTGTAACACTGCCGTGTGCTGCCTGTCAGTGAGGACAGGAGCACACAGCTGATCAGGAGAGTGCTACAACGTGGCGCTCCCTGATTGGCTGAAGAAACCCACTTAGACAGAAGTCAAAGTGGGTTTCTGGCATTCGTGGAAAGGTGACCCATGTGCAAACATGGGTCCCCTTTCAGTTCGTGGTCGGGACACCGTTTTGTTATTTTTTTCAAGTACGTGGATTACCCCTGGATTTCCCGAGGAGCCTGGACCCCTGGATCTCGTGAGTATAATTTCTTCAACAGGTACCCCTTGGATTCTACTGGAGAAGAGGACCGACCTGCGTGGGAACTTAAGGTAAGTATGTATGTATGTGTGTATGTATGTAATAAAATTATACTTTCACGGTGTGTGTGTCTTGTCTTTTTTTGGGTATTTTTTTAGTAGTAGTACTACAGGTACCAGCGGGCCCGTTTTTCCGTCGCATGCTGGTACTTGTGGTTCTCCAAGTACCAGCATGCGGGGGAGGCTTGCTGGGCCTTGTAGTACTGCTACTAAAAACAATATCTTTTCTTTTACAACAAAGGCTATCAGCCTCCCCATCCGCAGCCCATTGGATGGGGGGGGGCAGCCTCGGGCTTCACCCCTGGCCCTTGGGTGGCTGGGGGGGGGGGACCCCTTGATTGAAGGGGTCCCCACTCCCCCAGGGTACCCCGGCCAGGGGTGACTAGATGGATTTTTGATGCCACGGCCGCAGGGCACTATATAAAAGTGACCCCCGGCTGTGGCATTATCTGTCCAGCTAGTGGAGCCCGGTGCTGGTTTTAAAAATACGGGGGACCCCTACTCTTTTTGTCCCCCGTATTTTTGGAACCAGGACCAGGCGCAGAGCCCGATGCTGGTTGCTTAAATATGGGGGAACCCCTGTCATTTTTTCCCCCATATTTCGGCAACCAGGATCGGCTCAAAGAGCCCGAGGCTGGTTATGCTTAGGAGGGGGGACCCCACGCAATTTTTTTTTAAAATTTTACAGTGTTTAATTAAAAAAAAAAAAAAAAATAGAACCCCAGCACGGATCACACAGATCCGGCCGAGATTAATTGTAAAAAAGTCGGCAGTGTTTTGCTAATCACTGCCGTAAAAAACACAAAAAAAACACGAATGACATCGACATCGGAAGAAAAGAAAAACCCGAATACGACAGCTTAGTAAATCCATCGTAACAAATTCAAAAAGTTGCAGTTTTACACTTTCGATGTCATTCGTGATTGAACTTTGACCTGAAACGGGAAAATACGAATCTTAGTAAATTTACCCCATTGTGTTTGTATTAACATTGTAACCCCCTTTGAGTAAATAACTGTTGGTGGGTCGGATCCCAACATTTTTAAATACAATTGGTGTTGTGTCCCTTTCCTGCTAAAGGTTTAAAGTGTATTTCAGCCACATGTGTAGCTGCATTGTGCTTACAGCGTGTCGGTGTGTGTGTACGCAAAGTGTGTACTTAGTACGTCCATTGCGGCATGTGTACGCAAAGTGCGTACACAGTACGGGCCTGTGTACGCTAAGTGGGTAAAAAGTACGTAGGTTAAGGATTATATTCAGCGGCCGCAGCGGCTCGAACTTTAGTGTAAAAGGTATTGCTTTTTCGTCCTGTAAATTAATCAGCATTCACACAGGCGTGATATATTATGTCGAAATTGAAGATGTCAACATGTTCAGAATGTTGATATTTAACATCAGTGGCGTCACTAGGATTTGTGTCACCCCGTGTGCGTCTGAAAAGGGGCATGGCCTCACAGCACATCCCCATTTTATCACTCTGGGGGTGTGCCCAGCACTCCTGGAGATGCTGGTCTGCCCCCAGAGACTCTCCCACTGTGCATGTGCAAGAAATCTGTTCACCCACTGCTCTGCTTCTGATGTCAACCTTCAGATGGTGACACCCGATGTAGTCCACACCAGGGGCAAATGCAGGATTTCTTGAGGGGGGGTTTCCAAATGTTTGAACTTAAAGCAATTTGTTGCCTACCCATGAAGGATGGATAATTAGCATGTAACAAGCTATAGTCTGCACCGACCACAGTGCAGTGTATATAATACAGCATGGTAAGGCACTTGTCAGATTCTCTCTCTGGTGCGATGATTGAGCACTCAGATGCACTGATGCACATACACAATCTGCTGCCACTGCATATCCATTCCATTCTGCCTCCATAGTTGCTCCACCTCATAGGCGTGCGCACAGTGATGGCTAACCTTGACACTCCAGCTGTTGTTGAACTACACATCCCAGCATGCCCTGCATCAGTTTTAGCATGGCAAAATAGCAAAACTGTAGCAGGGCATGTTGGGATGTATAGTTCAACAACAGCTGGAGTGTCAAGGTTAGCCATCACTGCGTGCGCAGCTAATTTTATTAGGGGGTGCACTGCTGGAGGGGCATGTCTAGCACCGACTTTTGGGCGTGTCTCGCACCGCCCAGGGACATGTCTAACACTATTTTACATTCTCTCAGTAAAATCACATGGCGTAATCTAATTTATCCCTTGTTCCTAATAATACAAGTAGATACAATACACCCCAGAAAAATAAAATGAAACATAATGGTGCGACCATTAGCCACTACTGACTATCTGCTACGGCATAATTCTGAGCCCTAGCCGCTCTATCATATTGCTATTTACACTTCCCCAACCTATCTCTGACCTAGTGGTGGAACTAGAGAGTGGTGTGCCTTGGTGCAAAATTCACATTATGCCACACAGTATTAGCCAAAATTCACATTACGCCACACAGTTTGAGGTAAAATTCACATTATGCCACTCAGTATGATATAAAATTCACATTACGCCACACAGTAAGTGCCAAAATGTACACATTACGCCACACAGTAAGAGATAAAAATTCATATTACGCCACACAGTATGAGCCAAAATTCACATTACACCACACGGTATGAGCCAAAATTCACATTACACCACACAGTATGAGCCAAAATTTACATTACACCATACAGTATGAGCCAAAAATTACATTATGCCACACAGTATGAGATAAAATTCACATTACACCACACGGTATGAGCCAAAATTTACATTACGCCACATGCTATGAGCCAAAATTACATTATGACACACAGTATGAGATAAAATTCACATTACGCCACACAGTATGAGATAAAATTCACATTACGCCACACAGTATGAGATAAAATTTATATTACGCCACACTGTATGAGCCGAAATTTACATTACGCTGCACGATATGAGCCAAAATTTACATTACGCCATGCAGTATGAGGCAAAATTCACATTACGCCACATTATTCCCCGGCCTTCATAGACCCCATAGTACCCCCAAACACATTATATAATACACAGTGCACCCTAAACACATATGCCACACAGTGCCCCCACACACACATTATGTGACACATAGTGCCTCTCCAAATACATTATATAATATACATTATACATTACTTGTCGGTGCGCTCGCAGCTGAGCGCTCCTCGCCGCCTGCCACTCCCTGCATAGACAACTACTGCCGTCCTTTCTCTCTCCTTCACCCCCTCCTTCCCTGCAGTCCTGTTCATGTGTGGGTTTCAGTAGCGGGTGCAGCTGACAAATGCACCCTCTACTGCCCCTGCTGCGGCATGTCTCTGCACCTATCGCCAAGCCTGCTGACCGGGCATAGCGGGCAGGTGAAGAGAGGGAAGCGGCGGGTGGAGGGTGGGCGCGGGTATAGAGAGAAGGGGTGAGCGGGTGTAGAGAGTGGGGGTGGGCCGGCATAGCGAGCAGGCGGATGGCCGTAGAGAGCGGGCAGTCTGTGTTTGCGGGCGTAGGGTGCGGGTGGGCATACACAGTCAGGAGTAGAACCGCAAGCTTGGCAATAATTCAGTTACAGGCGTGTGTAAGGGGGGTGCCGGACATTAGGGGGTGCCCCCCTACGCACGCCTATGCTCCACCTGCAGTTATTCTCCACTGCTCCCCTCCTGCTGTCATTGGCCGAATATAGTATGCACTGTGCTGAAGATGGAAATCCTCTTCCCCCCTCTCCTATATAGTCCGCCCCACTCTTCCCCCCTCTCCTATATAGTCCGCCCCACTGTTTTTACTGTTCCTGCCTCTGCCCTCTCTTCCTATCTGTGTCTCTGCCCCCTGCCCACATCTGTGTCTCTGCTCCCTTCCCAAATCTGTGTCTCTGCTCCCTCCATATCTGTGTCTCTGCCCCCTCCCCATATCTGTGTCTCTGCTCCCTTCCCAAATCTGTGTCTCTGCACCCTCCATATCTGTGTCTCTGCCCCCTGCCCACATCTGTGTCTCTGCTCCCTTCCCAAATCTGTGTCTCTGCTCCCTCCATATCTGTGTCTCTGCCCCCTCCCCATATCTGTGTCTCTGCTCCCTTCCCAAATCTGTGTCTCTGCTCCCTCCATATCTGTGTCTCTGCCCCCTCCCCATATCTGTGTCTCTGCTCGCTCCCTATGTCTCTGCCCCCTCCCCACATCTGTGTCTCTGCTCCCTTCCCAAGTCTGTGTCTCTGCTCCCTCCATATCTGTGTTTCTGCCCCATCCCTATATATAAACAAAGAAAAATAGACCCTTAGTGCGCTTAAATACTAACAGCAGCCCTTGGAGACCAGAAGAACCTTTCACCGTGATTCACAATATTGTAACATACAGTAAATGTGACTCCACGTGGCGCTACTTAATACCCTCAAAACAAAATGCTTACACAATGTAATGTTGTCAGGTTCGGTTCTCATAGATGGTAGAACTCATACATGTCTATAATGCAAAAACATACAGAACATAGTGCAACTCTGTTATGAGTAAAAACAAAGTTTTAATTTGTTCGGTCCCACTCACATAAAAACGGTATTGATATTGCGTGTAGATAATCAGAAATATTAGGAAAGCAGCTGTCACTCAGTGGAACAAACCCCCTTCATGGATAACTTAAAGAAGAAAAAAGTGATAGTGCAACACTGTCTTTAAAAGACAAGAAATGTAATAAAAGATGCACTCACAAACAAAGAATTAAAAAACAGCATATAGTGGGTAGAAGACACTCTTATGGAGATGGGCTGCTGCTGAAGAAAAAACTTTCGGGCATAGTCACCGCAAAGTCCCAGTATTCAAGTGTCTCCAGCAACTTCAAATTGCAGCTCCAAACCACACGTCCTCGTCCTCACCAACTCCCTGCTTTAGCGCTTTCGGACTACGTCCTTCATTATGTGAGTGGGACTGAACAAATTAAAACCTTGTTTTTACTCATAACAGAGTTGCACTATGTTCTGTATGTTTTTGCATTATAGACATGTATGAGTTCTACCATCTATGAGAACCAAACCTGACAACATTACATTGTGTAAGCATTTTGTTTTGAGGGTATTAAGTAGCGCCACGTGGAGTCACATTTACTGTATGTTACCCTCCCTATATATGTGTCTCTGCTCCCTCCCTATCTGTGTCTCTGCCCCCTGCCCACATCTGTGTTTCTGCTCCCTTCCCAAATCTGTGTCTCTGCTCCCTCCATATCTGTGTCTCTGCCCCCTCCCCATATATGTGTCTCTGCTCCCTCCCTATCTGTGTCTCTGCCCCCTGCCCATATCTGTGTCTCTGGTCCCTCCCTATCTGTGTCTCTGCCCCCTGCCCACATCTGTGTCTCTGCTCCCTCCCCATATCTGTGTCTCTGCTCCCTTCCCAAATCTGTGTCTCTGCTCCCTCCATATCTGTGTCTCTGCTCTCTCCATATCTGTGTCTCTGCTCCCTCCCTATCTGTGTCTCTGCCCCCTCCCCATATCTGTGTCTCTGCTCCCTCCCTATCTGTGTCTCTGCCCCCTGCCCACATCTGTGTCTCTGCTCCCTCCATATCTGTGTCTCTGCTCCCTTCATATCTGTGTCTCTGCTCCCTCCCTATCTGTGTCTCTGCCCCCTCCCCATATCTGTGTCTCTGCTCCCTTCCCATATCTGTGTCTCTGTTCCCTTCCCAAATCTGTGTCTCTGCTCCCTCCATATTTGTGTCTCTGCTCCCTCCATATCTGTATCTCTGCCCCCTGCCCACATCTGTGTCTCTGCTCCCTCCATATCTGTGTCTCTGCTCCCTCCATATCTGTGTCTCTGCCCCCTCCATATTTGTGTCTTTGCCTCCTCCCCATATCTGTGTCTCTGTTCCCTCCATATCTGTGTCTTTGCCTCCTCCCCATATCTGTGTCCCTGCTCCCTCCCTATCTGTGTCTCTGCCCCCTGCCCACATCTGTGTCTCTGCTCCCTCCCCATATCTGTGTCTCTGCTCCCTTCCCAAATCTGTGTCTCTGCTCCCTCCATATCTCTGTCTCTGCCCTCTCCCCATATCTGTGTCTCTGCTCCCTTCCCAAATCTGTGTCTCTGCTCCCTCCATATCTGTGTCTCTGCCCCCTGCCCACATCTGTGTCTCTGCTCCCTTCCCAAATCTGTGTCTCTGCTCCCTTCCCAAACCTGTGTCTCTGCTCCCTCCATATCTGTGTCTCTGTTCCCTCCATATTTGTGTCTCTGCTCCCTCCATATCTGTGTCTCTGCCCCCTCCCTATCTGTGTCTCTGTCCCCTCCCCATATCTGTGTCTCTGCTCCCTCCCTATCTGTGTCTCTGCCCCCTCCCGATATCTGTGTCTCTGCTCCCTCCATATCTGTGTCTCTGCCCCCTCCATATCTGTGTCTCTGTCCCCTCCCCATATCTGTGTCTCTGCTCCCTCCATATCTGTGTATCTGCCCCCTCCCCATATCTGTGTCTCTGCTCCCTCCATATCTGTGTCTCTGCCCCCTCCATATCTGTGTTTCTGTCCCCTCCCCATATCTGTGTCTCTGCTCCCTCCATATCTGTGTCTCTGCCCCCTCCATATCTGTGTCTCTGCCCCCTCCCCATATCTGTGTCTCTGCCCCCTCCCCATATCTGTGTCTCTGCCCCCTCCCCATATCTGTGTCTCTGCTCCCTCCATATCTGTGTCTCTGCCCCCTCCATATCTGTGTCTCTGCCCCCTCCCCAAATCTGTGTCTCTGCTCCCTCCATATCTGTGTCTCTGCCCCCTGCCCACATCTGTGTCTCTGCTCCCTTCCCAAATCTGTGTCTCTGCTCCCTTCCCAAACCTGTGTCTCTGCTCCCTCCATATCTGTGTCTCTGTTTCCTCCATATTTGTGTCTCTGCTCCCTCCATATCTGTGTCTCTGCCCCCTCCCTATCTGTGTCTCTGTCCCCTCCCCATATCTGTGTCTCTGCTCCCTCCCTATCTGTGTCTCTGCCCCCTCCCGATATCTGTGTCTCTGCTCCCTCCATATCTGTGGCTCTGCCCCCTCCATATCTGTGTCTCTGTCCCCTCCCCATATCTGTGTCTCTGCTCCCTCCATATCTGTGTCTCTGCCCCCTCCCCATATCTGTGTCTCTGCTCCCTCCATATCTGTGTCTCTGCCCCCTCCATATCTGTGTCTCTGTCCCCTCCCCATATCTGTGTCTCTGCTCCCTCCATCTGTGTCTCTGCCCCCTCCATATCTGTGTCTCTGCCCCCTCCCCATATCTGTGTCTCTGCCCCCTCCCCATATCTGTGTCTCTGCCCCCTCCCCATATCTGTGTCTCTGCTCCCTTCATATCTGTGTCTCTGCCCCCTCCAAATCTGTGTCTCTGCCCCCTCCCCATATCTGTGTCTCTGCTCCCTCCATATCTGTGTCTCTGCCCCCTGCCCACATCTGTGTCTCTGCTCCCTCCATATCTGTGTCTCTGTTCCCTCCATATTTGTGTCACCGCTCTCTCCCCACATTGGTGTCTTTGTACCCTCCCTACATCTGTGCATCTGCTGCCCCCCTCCCCCACTCCACCCCACCTCCCCACACACACATATTTACCAGGGCCAGCACTTAAGACAGGGGGGCCTCGTTGGAGGTGTATATTAAATTGTGCATAACTCCCAACATGACCCATTCCAGGAGGGACAAAATGCTCTCTACCTGGACTTCCCACTTAATTTATGATTGGTTTCTCCTGTGTTGAACTATTTAATAGAGATGAGCGCCGGAAATTTTTCGGGTTTTGTGTTTTGGTTTTGGGTTCGGTTCCGCGGCCGTGTTTTGGGTTCGACCGCGTTTTGGCAAAACCTCACCGAATTTTTTTTGTCGGATTCGGGTGTGTTTTGGATTCGGGTGTTTTTTTCAAAAAATCCTAAAAAACAGCTTAAATCATAGAATTTGGGGGTCATTTTGATCCCAAAGTATTATTAACCTCAAAAACCATAATTTCCACTCATTTTCAGTCTATTCTGAATACCTCACACCTCACAATATTATTTTTAGTCCTAAAATTTGCACCGAGGTCGCTGGATGACTAAGCTAAGCGACCCTAGTGGCCGACACAAACACCTGGCCCATCTAGGAGTGGCACTGCAGTGTCACGCAGGATGGCCCTTCCAAAAAACACTCCCCAAACAGCACATGACGCAAAGAAAAAAAGAGGCGCAATGAGGTAGCTGTGTGAGTAAGATAAGCGACCCTAGTGGCCGACACAAACACCGGGCCCATCTAGGAGTGGCACTGCAGTGTCACGCAGGATGGCCCTTCCAAAAAACACTCCCCAAACAGCACATGACGCAAAGAAAAAAAGAGGCGCAATGAGGTAGCTGTGTGAGTAAGATAAGCGACCCTAGTGGCCGACACAAACACCGGGCCCATCTAGGAGTGGCACTGCAGTGTCACGCAGGATGGCCCTTCCAAAAAACACTCCCCAAACAGCACATGACGCAAAGAAAAAAAGAGGCGCAATGAGGTAGCTGTGTGAGTAAGATAAGCGACCCTAGTGGCCGACACAAACACCGGGCCCATCTAGGAGTGGCACTGCAGTGTCACGCAGGATGGCCCTTCCAAAAAACACTCCCCAAACAGCACATGACGCAAAGAAAAAAAGAGGCGCAATGAGGTAGCTGTGTGAGTAAGATAAGCGACCCTAGTGGCCGACACAAACACCGGGCCCATCTAGGAGTGGCACTGCAGTTTCACGCAGGATGGCCCTTCCAAAAAACACTCCCCAAACAGCACATGACGCAAAGAAAAAAAGAGGCGCAATGAGGTAGCTGTGTGAGTAAGATAAGCGACCCTAGTGGCCGACACAAACACCGGGCCCATCTAGGAGTGGCACTGCAGTGTCACGCAGGATGGCCCTTCCAAAAAACACTCCCCAAACAGCACATGACGCAAAGAAAAATTAAAGAAAAAAGAGGTGCAAGATGGAATTGTCCTTGGGCCCTCCCACCCACCCTTATGTTGTATAAACAGGACATGCACACTTTAACCAACCCATCATTTCAGTGACAGGGTCTGCCACACGACTGTGACTGAAATGACGGGATGGTTTGGACCCCCACCAAAAAAGAAGCAATTAATCTCTCCTTGCACAAACTGGCTCTACAGAGGCAAGATGTCCACCTCATCATCATCCTCCGATATATCACCGTGTACATCCCCCTCCTCACAGATTATCAATTCGTCCCCACTGGAATCCACCATCTCAGCTCCCTGTGTACTTTGTGGAGGCAATTGCTGCTGGTCAATGTCTCCACGGAGGAATTGATTATAATTCATTTTAATGAACATCATCTTCTCCACATTTTCTGGATGTAACCTCGTACGCCGATTGCTGACAAGGTGAGCGGCGGCACTAAACACTCTTTCGGAGTACACACTTGTGGGAGGGCAACTTAGGTAGAATAAAGCCAGTTTGTGCAAGGGCCTCCAAATTGCCTCTTTTTCCTGCCAGTATAAGTACGGACTGTGTGACGTGCCTACTTGGATGCGGTCACTCATATAATCCTCCGCCATTCTTTCAATGGGGAGAGAATCATGCAGTGACAGTAGACGACATGTCCGTAATCGTTGTCAGGTCCTTCAGTCCGGACCAGATGTCAGCATCAGCAGTCGCTCCAGACTGCCCTGCATCACCGCCAGCGGGTGGGCTCGGAATTCTGAGCCTTTTCCTCGCACCCCCAGTTGCGGGAGAATGTGAAGGAGGAGATGTTGACAGGTCGCGTTCCGCTTGACTTGACAATTTTCTCACCAGCAGGTCTTTCAACCCCAGCAGACTTGTGTCTGCCGGAAAGAGAGATCCAAGGTAGGCTTTAAATCTAGGATCGAGCACGGTGGCCAAAATGTAGTGCTCTGATTTCAACAGATTGACCACCCGTGAATCCTTGTTAAGCGAATTAAGGGCTCCATCCACAAGTCCCACATGCCTAGCGGAATCGCTCCGTGTTAGCTCCTCCTTCAATGTCTCCAGCTTCTTCTGCAAAAGCCTGATGAGGGGAATGACCTGACTCAGGCTGGCAGTGTCTGAACTGACTTCACGTGTGGCAAGTTCAAAGGGCAGCAGAACCTTGCACAACGTTGAAATCATTCTCCACTGCGCTTGAGACAGGTACATTCCACCTCCTATATCGTGCTCAATTGTATAGGCTTGAATGGCCTTTTGCTGCTCCTCCAACCTCTGAAGCATATAGAGGGTTGAATTCCACCTCGTTACCACTTCTTGCTTCAGATGATGGCAGGGCAGGTTCAGTTGTTTTTGGTGGTGCTCCAGTCTTCTGTACGTGGTGCCTGTACGCCGAAAGTGTCCCGCAATTCTTCTGGCCACCGACAGCATCTCTTGC
The DNA here is from genome assembly GCF_028390025.1 of Pseudophryne corroboree. Classification (NCBI taxonomy): domain Eukaryota; kingdom Metazoa; phylum Chordata; class Amphibia; order Anura; family Myobatrachidae; genus Pseudophryne; species Pseudophryne corroboree. The sequence goes on from NC_086452.1 coordinate 436,187,086, forward strand.
ACGCCCCTGTCGTTTTTTAAAAAATTCTGCACCACCAAATTCAAGGTATGTGCAAACCATGGGACGTGCTGGAATTTGCCCATATTTAATGCACACACAATATTGCTGGCGTTGTCCGATGCCACAAATCCACAGGAGAGTCCAATTGGGGTAAGCCATTCCGCGATGATCTTCCTCAGTTGCCGTAAGAGGTTTTCAGCTGTGTGCGTATTCTGGAAAGCGGTGATACAAAGCGTAGCCTGCCTAGGAAAGAGTTGGCGTTTGCGAGATGCTGCTACTGGTGCCGCCGCTGCTGTTCTTGCGGCGGGAGTCCATACATCTACCCAGTGGGCTGTCACAGTCATATAGTCCTGACCCTGCCCTGCTCCACTTGTCCACATGTCCGTGGTTAAGTGGACATTGGGTACAACTGCATTTTTTAGGACACTGGTGAGTCTTTTTCTGACGTCCGTGTACATTCTCGGTATCGCCTGCCTAGAGAAGTGGAACCTAGATGGTATTTGGTAACGGGGGCACACTGCCTCAATAAATTGTCTAGTTCCCTGTGAACTAACGGCGGATACCGGACGCACGTCTAACACCAACATAGTTGTCAAGGCCTCAGTTATCCGCTTTGCAGCAGGATGACTGCTGTGATATTTCATCTTCCTCGCAAAGGACTGTTGGACAGTCAATTGCTTACTGGAAGTAGTACAAGTGGGCTTACGACTTCCCCTCTGGGATGACGATCGACTCCCAGCAGCAACAACAGCAGCGCCAGCAGCAGTAGGCATTACACTCAAGGATGCATCGGAGGAATCCCAGGCAGGAGAGGACTCGTCAGAATTGCCAGTGACATGGCCTGCAGGACTATTGGCATTCCTGGGGAAGGAGGAAATTGACACTGAGGGAGTTGGTGGGGAGGTTTGCGTGAGCTTGGTTACAAGAGGAAGGGATTTACTGGTCAGTGGACTGCTTCCGCTGTCGCCCAAAGTTTTTGAACTTGTCACTGACTTATTATGAATGCGCTGCAGGTGACGTATAAGGGAGGATGTTCCGAGGTGGTTAACGTCCTTACCCCTACTTATTACAGCTTGACAAAGGCAACACACGGCTTGACAAATGTTGTCCGCATTTCTGGTGAAATACTTCCACACCGAAGAGCTGATTTTTTTGGTATTTTCACCAGGCATGTCAACGGCCCTATTCCTCCCATGGACAACAGGTGTCTCCCCGGGTGCCTGACTTAAACAAACCACCTCACCATCAGAATCCTCCTGGTCAATTTCCTCCCCAGCGCCAGCAACACCCATATCCTCCTCATCCTGGTGTACTTCAACACTGACATCTTCAATCTGACTATCAGGAACTGGACTGCGGGTGCTCCTTCCAGCACTTGCAGGGGGCGTGCAAATGGTGGAAGGCGCATGCTCTTCACGTCCAGTGTTGGGAAGGTCAGGCATCGCAACCGACACAATTGGACTCTCCTTGTGGATTTGGGATTTCGAAGAACGCACAGTTCTTTGCGGTGCTTTTGCCAGCTTGAGTCTTTTCATTTTTCTAGCGAGAGGCTGAGTGCTTCCATCCTCATGTGAAGCTGAACCACTAGCCATGAACATAGGCCAGGGCCTCAGCCGTTCCTTGCCACTCCGTGTGGTAAATGGCATATTGGCAAGTTTACGCTTCTCCTCCGACAATTTTATTTTAGGTTTTGGAGTCCTTTTTTTACTGATATTTGGTGTTTTGGATTTGACATGCTCTGTACTATGACATTGGGCATCGGCCTTGGCAGACGACGTTGCTGGCATTTCATCGTCTCGGCCATGACTAGTGGCAGCAGCTTCAGCACGAGGTGGAAGTGGATCTTGATCTTTCCCTAATTTTGGAACCTCAACATTTTTGTTCTCCATATTTTAATAGGCACAACTAAAAGGCACCTCAGGTAAACAATGGAGATGGATGGATACTAGTATACTTATGGATGGACTGCCGAGTGCCGACACAGAGGTAGCTACAGCCGTGGACTACCGTACTGTGTCTGCTGCTAATATAGACTGGATGATAATGATATGAAATCAATATATATATCTCCTATATAATAGCCCTATTCTGTGACCTTGTGATTCATTTGCTAACGCTGGGCGGAGTCACAACACTGGGCGGAGTTAGTCAAATGAGTCACAGAGATCTGGCCAAATCTACAGGAGACTAGGAGCAGAAGCAGATAGCATGGGCATTGGGCATGGCACAGGCAGGGGTGCAGACCTCCCAGCTTTCTGCAGGAGCTTTCTTCAGGCAGAAGGAGGGAAACACACTCGGCGAAAAGGGGGCGTGGCTTCACGGGAGGGTCCCCGTTTTCGTCAGTGAGGGAGCATGCCCAGCGCTCTGTGAGCTGCTGGCATGCACCCAGGGGCTGATTATGAGTCCAGGGGGGCCAGGGCACTTGAGACAGGGGAGCCCTATCTCATTGCTGTGCCTGCTGGGGGACTGGGGGCGTGGCCTAATCGCGGGACGCGAGGCCACGCCCCCTTACGCAAATTCCGATTTTTTTATTTTTATTTATTTTTTTAAATGGAATTTTGGCCCCTCAGCTAGGGCTAAATCCAGAGGAGGTGGTCGCTCCCCCCTACACACCCGCACAGGGAGAAGAAAGCAGGGAGACTGCTGCCTCCCTGCAACACCACAGACCTGCCAATATGCAGCAGCATGTGCTGACTGTAGCACAATGCTGCCGCTGTTGCTGGCAGGACGGGGGGGGGGGAGCTTCTGAGCTGGGACAGAGCTACTCCAGCCGGGGGGCCCCCTAAAACTGTGGGGCCAACGGTACGTATCCCCTGCCCCCCCCTCCCCTAATCCGGCTCTGCTGCTGGAACCCCCCCATTAATCCGTACCCCCTGATGCCCCCTCTCCCTCTGTCTCCACTATTCACCGCTGCTCTGCTAAGCAGAACAGCGAGTACAGGAGCTTTCCAACTGCCCCCCCCACCGCCGGACACTGCGACCCGCGGGTGGGACAGCGGGACAGACCACAAAAAATGGGACTGTCCCGCGAAAATCGGGACATTTGGGAGGTATGGGGGTGTGTGAGGGGTATGTCATACAGACAGACGGGCACCGGCTCACTGTGTGCTTGACCCCCCACATCGGCATACTCAGCAGGGTCTCTCTGGTGCGGAGGAGCGTCACTTTCTGGCACACTCCACGCTTCTTAGCTGCAGTTTAGTGGGGCACCTGCCGCTGTGCAGGTTCCATACTGCCTCTGTTATCTCCAGCCCCGGCAACCCCACCGCTAGCTGCAGCGCTGCCACCCGCAGTGGAGTGCGCCCAGCTCATTCACACACTTTAGCTGGCGGGTAGCGCTGCAGAAATCCGAGCTGCTTGCAGGCTCTGACCCACTCCTCCCTCCAGCCGCAGCGTCTCCTGGGAGCTAACCAGTCACTCCCAGTCTCCCCTTACCACAGTGCCCGGAAGCCGTGAGGTCCGCGCCACGTGCATGCTATGACCCCCTCCTCCCTCCAGCCGCAGCATCTCCTGGGGGCTAACCAGTCATTTCCAGTCTCACCGTACCACAGTGCCCGGCAGCTGCGCGAGGTCTGCGGTGTGTGACTGAGGAGGGCGGGAGGGATGCGGAAGGGCAGAGAAAGCAGGACTCCAGCCTGAGAGACTCAGCCATGCCAAGTCTCCACCAGCAGCAGATCCCAACAGGTTGGAGTGGAACAGCAGCAGCCAGCAGCAGTGACTCCGGTAAGACACATCTGTCTGTCACCACTGTTTTGTCCCTAATACCAATCTCTCCCGTGCCCTGTGTTCTGTCATGTCCCTGTCACCCCTGGCCTTGCCCTGCCACCCTTATCCTGGCCCTTTCACCCTTATCCTGGCCCTTTCACCCTTATCCTTGCCCTGTCACCCTTATGCTGGCCCTGTTACCCCTATCCTGGCCCTATCACCCCTGTGCTTGCCCTGTCAACCCTATACTGGCCCCGTCACCCCTGTCCTGGTCCTGCCGCCCCTACCCTGGCCCTGTCACCCCTATCCTGTCCCTATCATTTCTGTCCTGGCCCTGTCACCCCTGTCCTTGCCCCGTCACCCCTGTCCTGGCCCCGTCACCCCTGTCCTGGCCCCGTCGCCCCTGTTCTTTCCCTGTCACCCCTGTCCTGGCCCCGTCAACCCTGTACTGACCCTGTCACCCCTGTCCTGGCCCTGTTACTGCATACCCTCCAACTACCTTTTATGGCATGTACAGTACCCGCAGCGCCTCCAGACCTCTCCCCAATGCACCACACCTCCGCACCTTCCCCTCCACCACATGCGGCACTCCACCCCTCCCCCACATGCTGTGCCTCCAGACCCCCTACACCACCCGTGGCTCCCACTCCTCCACCCCTTTACCACCCACAGCACCTCCAGGCCCCTTCCACCATTCACCCCCCTTATATGTCTCCCCCCACACCTGCCCCCCTCCACCCACAGCATCTGCAGACACCCGCCTCCATCAGCGGTCCCCCCCTCACCCACCCCTCCCCCACCAATGGCACCCCCGCACCTGCCCCTCCACCACCTGCAGCACCTCCGGACCTCCTTTCCCATCCGCCGCAACACCCGTACCTGCCCCTACCCTACCCATGGTGCCTGCGGTCCCCTACCCAACCCCCAGCACTCCCGTCCCTTCCCATCCCACAGCACCTCCGGAACCCTTCACCCATCCACAACATCCCCACACCTGCCCCTCTCCCCCCCGTGGCACCCCTGCCCCTCCCCCACCTGCAGTGCCTCCGGACCCCTCCCCCATCTGCATCCCCCACTCCTCTGCCCCTCCCCCACGCGCAGCACCTCCCGAACCTTCCCCATCCGGGCCTCACCCCCACTTCTGCCTCCCCTCCACCCGCAGCATCTACAGACACCATCCGCAGTCCCCCCCGCACCCGCTACATTCTGTACATCGTGCCCTGCAGGTGCTGTTCACGCCGTCGCAAGGGGCTGCGCCTCCTTCACCATCGCACGCCCTTTCATTGTGCAATATTTAACCACTAACAAAGGAATGCAGGTAATACTCCATATAATACAAATATTAAACCCCAGAAAGGCATGCAAGGGTTAAGGGGGCGTAGCCCCTTGCGACGGTGTGAAGAGCGCCCGTAGGGCGCGATGAAGCACCTAGTGTATATATAATATCACTAGTACTGCAGCCGGACAGGTAGATATATATTTATTAGGTAATGATGACTGATGACGGACCTGCTGGACACTGTCAGCTCAGCAGCACCGCAGACTGCTACAGTAAGCTACTATAGTAGTATGTATCAAGAAGAAAGAAAAAAAAAAAACCACGGGTAGGTGGTATACAATTATGGATGGACTGCCGAGTGCCGACACAGAGGTAGCTACAGCCGTGGACTAACATACTGTGTCTGCTGCTAATATAGACTGGATGATAATGATATGAAATCAATATATATATGTATATATAATATCACTAGTACTGCAGCCGGACAGGTAGATATATATTTATTAGGTAATGATGACTGATGACGGACCTGCTGGACACTGTCAGCTCAGCAGCACCGCAGACTGCTACAGTAAGCTACTATAGTAGTATGTATCAAGAAGAAAGAAAAAAAAACCACGGGTAGGTGGTATACAATTATGGATGGACTGCCGAGTGCCGACACAGAGGTAGCTACAGCCGTGGACTAACGTACTGTGTCTGCTGCTAATATAGACTGGATGATAATGATATGAAATCAATATATATATGTATATATAATATCACTAGTACTGCAGCCGGACAGGTATATATATTTATTATGTAATGACTGATGACGGACCTGCTGGACACTGTCAGCTCAGCAGCACCGCAGACTGCTACAGTAAGCTACTATAGTAGTATGTATAAAGAAGAAAGAAAAGAAAAAAAAACACGGGTAGGTGGTATACAATTATAATATTATATATATATTAATTATATACAATTATATATATATATATATTAATTAAACTGGTGGTGATTATTAAACTGGTGGTCAGGTCACTGGTCACACTATCAGCAACTTGCAAGTAGTACTCCTAAGCATACAATCACAATATATATTATACTGGTGTGGCACTCTGGCAGCAAAAGTGTGCACTGTACGTTATATGTACTATGTACTCCTGAGTCCTGAGTCCTGCTCTCAGACTCTAACTGCTCCCCACTGTCAGTGTCTCCCCCACAAGTCAGATAATACAATACAGTCACACTATCTATCACTTCACTTCAGCAAGTACTAGTAGTAGTAGTACTCCTCCTAATGCTCCCCAAAATTACTACTGTGTCTCTCTCTAGTGAGACTGTCTCACTCTCTTCTCGAATCTCTATATATAAACGGAGAGGACGCCAGCCACGTCCTCTCCCTATGAATCTCAATGCACGTGTGAAAAATGGCGGCGACGCGCGGCTCCTTATATAGAATCCGAGCCTTGCGAGAATCCGACAGCGTGATGATGACGTTCGGGCGCACTCGGGTTAACCGAGCAAGGCGGGAGGATCCGAGCCTGCTCGGCCCCGTGTAAAAAACCCTGAAGTTCGGGCGGGTTCGGATTCCGAGGAACCGAACCCGCTCATCTCTACTATTTAATTGATAAGAAAGGCGTTTCAACACAGGTGATTACAATCATAATTTAAGAAGGAAGTCCAGATAAGGAGCATTTTGTCCCTCCTGGAATGGGTCATGTTTGGATGTAAGGATTGTGTATATTAGATTTAAACCAATAGTGTATATTAGATTTAGTAATGGCTGACACCCAGGCAGGGAGGAGGAGAAGCTGGGATCCCTGTGTCACTTATAGCTCTCTCCACCCTCCTATCTCTCCTCTTGTCGGAAAGCTCCGTTGGTAGCTCATGAAACCTAATACTCCCATGTCTCTGCCTGCACTGCATACTGTCCTGCTCACATTCTATCTGCCTGATTCTGCTGCTGCATAAGAGGGAGAGCTAGTGATGACAGTGTGCTCCGGTCAGGGGGGCCCCCTGACAAAGGAGGGGCCAAGAGGGTCCTGCCTTTTTCATTTGCACTGTACCCCATGATTTCTGATGGCTGCCCTGCTTATAGCATCGTGTCATCTGTGACATCGTCCCATCTGATGTGCACATTAGATGGGACGATGGGACCATCCAATTCATTCAAACAATGACTTGGGTGGATTTGGGGGTACACGTTATATGTGGGTCATTGTTATCTGTGGCAGTTCACTAGAATGCCAATATATTGTATAGAGCAGTGATGGCTAACCTTGGCACTCCAGCTGTTGTTGAACTACACATCCCAGCATGCCCTGCTACAGTTTTGCTATTTGGCCATGCTAAAACTGATGCAGGGCATGCTGGGATGTGTAGCTCAACAACAGCTGGAGTGTCAAGGTTAGCTATCACTGGTATAGAGTGTACCCAGCTTAACCCTAATGCCAGCCTAACCCTTGCCTTAAAATCATGTGTCAACATTATGTTACTGCCGGGATGCTGATTAGGACAATCAGAACACGTCAACATTCTCAATGTTAATATGGTGACTACATATTCATTTAAGGTAAAAAAAGGAATAGATATAACGGCTAAACATTCACAACAGTTAAAAATAGTATTAAAAATATTACAGTGTAGGAGATCACTAACAGGTTGAACTCGATGGACAAATTGTCTTTTTTTCAGCCTGAGAAACTGTTACTATGTTTCTATGTTATATGTATGTGATGGGGAAAGTGCAGTCATTAAATAACATGATGCTGCTTGTTGCCACTGGAAAGTGTATAGCAATAAATCATTGTTTTTTAGTTATAGAAGAACTTGAATGGGAGCTGTAAGCTATTTGCTCCCTTTTTTTCCTGAATTAACCATTCATATCAAAAGGAGCAATTCTGCGATCTGGAGACATCACAATTTCACGCATAATTTAATCCCTGAGTTTAGCACTAACTGCAGAGCTGTTGACTTTGTAAAGGCACTTTCTGACTTTGCTTGCAATGTACTAGATCTAACACTTTTATTTCTTGAGATTAAAAGGCATAAACTAGATAGATGTGCAAACTGCGTTCTTGTATCATGGCGCCCTATGGTATCAGCAGTTTTACCACGGCACCCCTTGGCCAACATTTCCTTTAAAAAATTTCCTGTAAAAATATTAAATTAGGCAAATTGTGCTGACCTGTCCTCCTTAGGCTCAGTTATGTGGTGGGGGATAGGGCTGTGCTGACCTGTCCTCCTTAGGTTCAGTTATGTTGGTGGGGGATAGGGCTGTGCTGACCTGTCCTCCTTAGGCTCAATTATGTGGTGGGGGATAGGGCTGTGCTGACCTGTCCTCCTTAGGCTCAGTTATGTGGTGGGGGATATGGCTGTGCTGACCTGTCGTCTGTAGGCTCAGTTATTTGGTGGGGGATAGGGCTGTGCTGACCTGTCCCCCTTAGGCTCAGTTTTCTCATACGTCCTAGAGGATGCTGGGGACACTTCAAGAACCATGGGGTATAGACGGGATCCACAGGAGACATTTAAGACTTTCAAAGGGGTATGAACTGGCTCCTCCCTCTATGCCCCTCCTCCAGACTCCAGTTTAGAATCTGTGTCCAGGCAGACTGGATGCACACTGAGGAGCTCTACTGAGTTTCTCGGGAAAGACTTTATGTTAGGTTTCTTATTTTCAGGGAGCACTGCTGGCAACAGTCTCCCTGCTTTGTGGGACTTAGGGGAGAGAAGTCAGACCTACTTCTGTGAGTTTAAAGGCTCTGCTTCTTTGGCTACAGGACACCATTAGCTCCTTAGGGTTTGGAACACTAGGTACGCCTAGGGGTTAATTCCCAGAGCCCGCCGTCACCCCCCTGGCAGAGCCAGAAGTCAGAAGACAGGTGAGTAGAAGAAGATCAGAAGACTTCAGTGACGGCTTTGAGGTACCGCACAGCGGCCCCGCTACGCGCTATGCTCCCACACACAACAGCTCTACAGGGTGCAGGGGCGGGGGGGGGGGGGGGGGGGGACGCCCTGGGCAGCATATAAACCTCATATATCTATCTGGCAACAGCGGACTAAGTGCCTGGGCACTGTCCGGACTCCCGCCAGTGTAAAAAAGTATAAAAATTAGCGGGTCTGAAGCACGCCAGTACGGGGGCGGGGCTTAGCCCTCATAGCACACAGCCCGGCGCCATTTTCTCTTCACAAGGCTGCAGAGATGCTGGTCCTTCCTCACACTGCTGTACAAGTAATAGGGTGAAAAACGGGGGGAGGGGGGGGCACAGCGATTTTGGTGCATTATATTAGTTTATAAAAGCGCTGCAGGTCTGGGACATTGGGGGTCATTCCAAGTTGTTCGCTCGTTATTTTTTTTCGCAACGGAGCGATTAGTCGCTAATGCGCATGCGCAATGTCCGCAGTGCGACTGCGCCAAGTAAATTTGCAATGCAGTTAGGTATTTTACTCACGGCATTACGAGGTTTTTTCTTCGTTCTGGTGATCGTAATGTGATTGACAGGAAGTGGGTGTTTCTGGGCGGAAACTGGCCGTTTTATGGGTGTGTGCGAAAAAACGCTACCGTTTCTGGGAAAAACGCGGGAGAGGCTGGAGAAACGGAGGAGTGTCTGGGCGAACGCTGGGTGTGTTTGTGACGTCAAATCAGGAACGACAAGCACTGAACTGATCGCACTGGCAGAGTAAGTCTCGAGTTACTCAGAAACTGCACAGAGAAGTCTTTTCGCAATATTGCGAATCTTTCGTTCGCAATTTTACTATGCTAAGATTCACTCCCAGTAGGCGGCGGCTTAGCGTGTGCAAAGCTGCTAAAAGCAGCTTGCGAGCGAACAACTCGGAATGACCCCCATTGTCTGTAGTGTTCAGACCAGGTTTAGGCGCTGGGGTGTGGGCTGGCTATATCTCCCTCTGTGTCTCTCTGAAAGGCTTTACTGTAGGTCTGTCCCCTGTAGGCCCAGTGTATCTACGTGTGGTGGGTGCACGTGTGTTGGCATGTCTGAGGCGGAGTGCTCTTCCCAGGAGGAGACTGTGTTAGGGACACAAAAGGCTGCGGGAGTGACCCTGTCGGCACCGCCGACACCGGATTGGGTGAATGTTTTGAGTGCTTTGAATGCAAATGTGGCTCTGATTAATAAAAGATTGGATAAATCTGAGTCTCAGAACCAGGCTTGGAAGAAATCCGTAGAGGATGTGTTGTTTCAAGTCCAGACCCCTTCGGGGTCACAAAAACATTCATTTGCCCAGCTGGCAGACACGGATACCGACATGGACACTGACTCAAGTGTCGACTATAGTGATGCCAGATTAGATCCAAAACTGGCAAAGAGCATTCAGTACATGACTGTGGCTATAAAAGATGTATTACGTATCACTGAGGACCCTACTGTTCCTGATACTAGGGTCTGTATGTATAAAGGGTAGAAACCTGAGGTAACATTTCCTCCCTCTCATGAACTGAACGCGCTTTGTGAAAAGGTTTGGGAAAATCCTGACAAAAAGTTTCTGATTCTGAAGAGGATTGTAGTGGCGTATCCGTTTCCCTCTGGGGATAGGGAAAAATGGGAGTCACCCCCCATTGTGGACAAAGCTTTATATACCCTGGATAGGGATAGCATTCTTCTGACACTAGGTCACATCAGGGACGTGGCAGTCTATCTAAAGGAAGCTGCGAGAGATATTGGCCTCTTGGGTTCATGGGCCAATGCCATGGCAGTCTCAGCTAGAAGAGCATTGTGGATTCATCAATGGAATGCTGATGCTGACTCCAAGAAAGCTATGGAGTCTCTACCGTATAGAGGTGGTGTATTGTTTGGTGACGGCCTTGCTGAATTGGTATCTACGGCTACCTCGAGTAAGTCGTCATTTTTACCTTATGTGCCTGCACCACAAAAGAATCCGCACTATCAGATGCAGTCCTTTCGGCCCTATAAATACAGAAAAGGCCGGGTGTCTTCCTTCCTTGCTACTAGAGGAAAGGGAAAGGGTAAGCGATCACCGGCCGTGGCCGGTTCCCAAGAGCAGAAGTCCTCCCTGGCTTCTGCCAAGTCCACCCAGTGGCGTAACTACTGCCCCTGCAGCCCTCGCGGTGGCTTGGGGGCGAGGGGCTGCGGGGGCGCCACTGACAGAACAGATTGACATGCGGACGAGCGTCCGCATGTCAATCTGCGGTCTCCTCTCCCTCCTTCCCTCCGCTGCTGCCTACTGTGTACGGAGGGGCACGGAGCGCACATCGCGCGCCTCTCCTGTGTCCCTCCTGGCTCTCCCCCGGCCTGTCTAATAAAGGAAGTGCCGTTCGTGAGCTCTGATTGGCTCACGAACCGGCAGTTCCTTTATTAGACCGGCCGGGGGAGAGCCAGGAGGGACATTGGAGAGGCGCGCTATGCACTCCGCAGGGCCGGCTCGAGGCATGTTCGACTCGAGCAGCCGCGCAGGGCGCCACCCTTAATGGGCGTCGTGCGCTGGCGCTGCCATGTCGGAGCCTGGAGCCGGCCCTGATCTCCCCTGCTGTCCCGGCTGACACTGCTGTGTGCGCCGCCGCTGTGTGCGCTATGCGGCGCCGGCGTCTGATGTCAGACACCGGCGCCGCTCAGCGCGCGCAGACAGCGAGCGCGCACAGCAGCACTCCCCCTCCCTCGGCACAGCAGGTACTGGGGGCATATGTGGCACTGTGGGGGGCATTTATCTGGCACTGTGGGGGGCATTTATCTGGCACTGTGGGTGGCATTTATCTGGCACTGTGGGTGGCATTTATCTGGCACTGTGGGGGCATTTATCTGGCACTGTGGGGGACATTTTTCTGGCACTGTTGGGTGGCATTTATCTGGCACTGTGGGGGCATTTATCTGGCACTGTGGGGGGCATTCATTTACCTGGCACTGTGGGGGGCATTCATTTATCTGGCACTGCGGGGGGACGGGACATTTATCTGTGCACTGTGAGGGGGCATTAATGTATCTGGCACTGTGGGGGCATTTCTGGCACTGTGGGGGCATATCTGCGCTGTGGGGGCATTTATGTATCTGCACTGTGGGGGCATGTATGTATCTGGCACTGTGGGGGCATTTCTGTATCTGGCACTGGGGGGGCATATCGGCACTGTGGGGGTATTTATGTATCTGGCACTGTGGGGGTATATCTGCACTGTGGGGGCACTTATTTATCTGGCACTGGGGGCATTTATTTATCTGGCACTGTGGGGGCATTTATTTATCTGGCACTGTGGGGGGCATTTATTTATCTGGCACTGTGGGGGGCATTTATTTATCTGGCACTGTGGGGGCATATCTGGCACTGGGGGCATTAATGTATCTGGCACTGTGGGGGCATTAATGTATCTGACACTGTGGGGGGCAATAATGCATCTGGCACTTATGCATCTGGCACTGGGGGCATTTATGCATCTGGCAATGTGTGGGCATTTATGTATCTGGCACTGGGGGCATTTATGTATCTGGCCCTGTGGGGGCATATCTGGCACTGTGGGGGCATTTTTATATATGGCACTGTGGGGACATATCTGGCACTGTGTGGGCATTTTTATATCTGGCACTGTGGGGGCACTTATGTATCTGGCACTGTGTGGGCACTTATGAATCTGGCACTGTGGGGGGCATATCTGCACTGTGGAGGCATTTATGTATCTGGCACTGTGGGGGGCATATCTGCACTGTGGAGGCATTTATGTATCTGGCACTTTGGGGGCATTTATGTATCTGAACTGTGGGTGCATATCTGGCACTGTGTGGCCATTTATGTAGCTGGCACTGCTGGGGGGGGCATGTCACGTGTAGCTGGCACTGCCGGGGGGGGCATGTCGCGTGTAGCTGGCACTGCTGGGGGGCATGTCGCGTGTAGCTGGCACTGCTGGGGGCATGTCGCGTGTAGCTGGCACTGCTGGGGGGCATGTCACGTGTAGCTGGCACTGCTGGGGGCATGTCGCGTGTAGCTGGCACTGCTGGGGGCATGTCGCGTGTAGCTGGCACTGCTGGGGGCATGTCGCGTGTAGCTGGCACTGCTGGGGGGCATGTCGCGTGTAGCTGGCACTGCTGGGGGGCATGTCACGTGTAGCTGGCACTGCTGGGGGGCATGTCACATGTAGCTGGCACTGCTGGGGAGCATGTTATGTAGTGTTCCCGCTAGGCGTCTGTGGCTAGGCAATGTGTCTCAGTTATCTCCCTGGTGCAATGTGTCTCAGTGCTGTGCCTGGCGCAAAGTGTATAGGAGGTTCTACCTGGTGCAGTGTGTATTAGCTGCACTACTGTGTGGTGTAATGCAAATTGCCACTATTATGTGGTCACGTACCTTCCCCACGAAGTAACTCCCCTTAATTTTTGCTGCGCGCCTTCGGCGCGCACTGTCCGTGCTTTGACATATAGGTATGGGAACAACAAGCATTATGTACATCATTTTGCCCTCCTAACTTAAAAATGTGCCCTCCCTGTGATCAGCACCATGCCCTAAAAAGTGAACACTATCATGTGTAGCTGGCACTGCTGGGGGGCATGTCATGTGTAGCTGGCACTGCTGCGGGGCATGTCATGTGTAGCTGGCACTGCTGCGGGGCATGTCATGTGTAGCTGGCACTGCTGCGGGGCATGTCATGTGTAGCTGGCACTGCTGCGGGGCATGTCATGTGGTAGCTGGCACTGCACATTATGTGTATCTGGCACTATACTGGAGACATTGTGTGTAAGGAACACTACTGTGGCTATGTGTAAGGCTGCTAATTGTGTGAAAATATGTTTATAGTTTGATGATATGAAGTTACGAGGCCACGCTCACTTTTCCAGAGGCCACACCCACTTTTCCGGGAGCGCGGGGGGCGCTTTTACATTTTCTCGCTCAGGGTGCTAGTAGGCCTGGAGCCGGCCCTGGCGCTCCGTGTCCCTCCAACACAAAGGAGGGGGAGGGGAAGCAGGCACTGGGGGGCATATACCTGGCACTGGGGGCATATACCTGGCACTGGGGGGGTATATACCTGGCACTGGGGGGGAAGCAGGCACTGTGGGGGAATATCTGGCACTGGGGGGCATATACCAGGCACTGGTGGCATATACCTGGCACTGGGGGGGCATATACCTGGCACTGGGGGCATATACCTGGCACTGGGGGGGAAGCAGGCACTGTGGGGGAATATCTGGCACCGGGGGGGGCATATACCTGGCACTGGGGGCATATACCTGGCACTGTGGGGGAATATCTGGCACTGGGGGCATATACCTGGCACTGGGGGGGGGAATATCTGGCACTGGGGGGGCATATACCTGGCACTGGGGGGGGCATATACCTGGCACTGGGGGCATATACCTGGCACTGGGGGGGAATATCTGGCACTGGGGGCATATACCTGGCACTGGGGGGGAATATCTGGCACTGGGGGGGAAGCAAACACTGTGGGGGAATATCTGGCACTGGGGGGGGGCATATACCTGGCACTGGGGGCATATACCTGGCACTGTGGGGGAAGATCTGGCACTGGGGGCATATACCTGGCACTGGGGGGAATATCTGGCACTGGGGGCATATACTTGGCACTGTGGGGGAAGATCTGGCACTGGGGGCATATACCTGGCACTGTGGGGGAAGATCTGGCACTGGGGGCATATACCTGGCACTGGGGGGGAATATCTGGCACTGGGGGGGAAGCAGGCACTGTGGGGGAATATCTGGCACTGGGGGGGGGCATATACCTGGCACTGTGGGGGAAGATCTGGCACTGGGGGCATATACCTGGCACTGGGGGGATTATCTGGCACTGGGGGCATATACCTGGCACTGTGGGGGAATATCTGGCACTGGGGGCATATACCTGGCACTGTGGGGGAAGATCTGGCACTGGGGGCATATACCTGGCACTGTGGGGGAAGATCTGGCACTGGGAGCATATACCTGGCACTGTGGGGGAATATCTGGCACTGGGAGCATATACCTGGCACTGTGGGGGAATATTTGGCACTGGGGGGAGCAGGCACTGAGGGGGCATATGTGGCACTGTGGGGGAATATCTGGCACTGGGGGCATATACCTGGCACTGTGGGGGAATATCTGGCACTGGGTGCATATACCTGGCACTGTGGGGGAATATCTGGCACTGGGAGCATATGTGGCACTGGGAGCACAGCCCTAGCAACAAGCACTACCCCCTAGCAACGAGCATGACACCCAGTGCATGAAACCCCTGGCAACGAGCATGACACCCTGAGCATGAAAACCCCTGGCACCGTGCATGGAACCAAGAGCATGAAACCCCTGGCAACGAGCAGGTAATTTAAAAGTAATTGGAAGCCTTACTGTAGAACTTAATGTGTAATGGGCATTACGGTGTGTGGCATAATGTATCACGGACATTGCGGTGTGTGTCATAATGTGTCAGGCATTACGGTGTGTTGTATACTATATCACGGGCATTGTGGTATGTGGTATAATGTCTCAGGATCATTGTGGTGTGTGTCATAATGTGTCACAGACATTGTATGTGCTATAATGTATCAGGGGCATTGCAGTGTGTAGCATAATGTATAACGGGCATTGCGATTCCTGTCATAATGTGTCACAGGCATTACGGTGTGTGGCATAATGTGTCGGGGGCATTATGGTGTGTGCATATTGTGTCATGTGCATTATTGTGCGTGGAATAATGTCTAAGGGCCATTGCAGTATGTGGCATAATGTATACTGGGCATCACTATAAGGAGGAAAAATGACAAATAATGTGAGGGGCATGAATCAGGATTATTTTTCTTTCCTGTGGTGGCTAACGTCTGGGCGTGCAGGTTGCAAAACTGGGGTATAAGGTAGTCTTTTCCTGCAATGTCACACCCCTTTACGCGAAGCCACGCCCATGTCAATGAAGCCACACACCCTTTTTGGCGGCGCGCGCCTGCTTGTCCTTTTACTAGTGCCAATTATGGTGGGTATGGGGGGGGAGGGGGGGCGGCGCCGAAGGATTTTTTGGCTTGGGGGAGAAAAATTTCTAGTTACGCCACTGAGTCCACCGCATGACGCTGGGGCTCCTCTGCGGGAGTCCGCACCGTTGGGGGCACGTCTCAGGCTCTTCAGTCAGTTCTGGGCTCGTTCGGGCCTGGACCCATGGGTTTTAGAAATAGTGGGGGTCATTCCGAGTTGTTCGCTCGCAAGCTGCTTTTAGCAGCTTTGCACACGCTAAGCCGCCGCCTACTGGGAGTGAATCTTAGCTTATCAAAATTGCGAACGAAAGATTCGCAATATTGCGAAAAGACTTCTCTGTGCAGTTTCTGAGTAGCTCGAGACTTACTCTGCCAGTGCGATCAGTTCAGTGCTTGTCGTTCCTGGTTTGACGTCACAAACACACCCAGCATTCGCTCAGACACTCCTCCGTTTCTCCAGCCACTCCCGCGTTTTTCCCAGAAACGGTAGCGTTTTTTCACACACTCCCATAAAACGGCCAGTTTCCGCCCAGAAACACCCACTTCCTGTCAATCACACTCCAATCGCCTGAACGAAGAAAAAACCTCGTAATGCCGTGAGTAAAATTCCTAACTGCATAGCAAATTTACTTGGCGCAGTCGCACTGCGGACATTGCGCATGCGCATTAGCGACTAATCGCTCCGTTGCGAGAAAAAAATAACGAGCGAACAACTCGGAATGACCCCCAGTGTCCCAAGGGTACAAACTGGAGTTTCAAGACGTCCCCCCTCACCGATTTTTCAAATCAGCCTTACCAGCTTCTCTTCCAGACAGGGAAGTGGTATGCGCCACAATACAAAAATTGTGTCAAAATCACGTCATTGTCAGGGTTCCCCCGTCGCAACAGGGAGAAGGCTTTTATCCGAGCCTGTTCGTGGTCCCGAAGCCAGACGGCTCAGTCAGACCAATCCTGAACCTCAAATCCCTCAATTTCTACCTGAGAAAATTCAAATTCAAGATGGAATCTCTCCGGGCTGTGATCTCCAGTCTAGAGGAGGGGGATTTTATGGTGTCGGTAGACATAAAGGATGTCTACTTACATGTTCCCATTTATCCTCCACATCAGGCTTACCTGAGGTTTGCAGTTCAGGATTGTCATTATCAATTTCAAACGTTGCCGTTTGGTCTGTCCACGGCTCCGAGGGTTTTCACCAAAGTAATGGCCGAAATGATGGTTCTCCTGCGCAAACAAGGAGTCACAATTATCCAGTACTTGGACGATATCCTGATAAAGGCGAGATCCAGGGACCAATTATTGCAGAACATTACGCTCTCCCTGACAATTCTGCAGCAACATGGTTGGCTCCTAAACTTGCCAAAATCGCAGTTGGTTCGACGACACGGCTGTCGTTTTTGGGAATGATTCTGGACACAGAATTACAGAGAGTTTTTCTTCCAGTGGAAAAGGCTCTGGAAATTCAGAACCTGGTCAAACAAATTTTGAAACCAGCAAGAATATCGATCCATCAATGCACTCGGTTGCTGGGGATGATGGTGGTGGCCTACAAGGCCATTCAGTTTGGCAGATTCCATGCCAGAGTGGTTCAGTGGGACCTATTGGACAAGTGGTCCGGGTCCCATCTGCACATGCACCAAAGGATAACCCTGTTCTCCAAGACCAGAATCTCACTCCCGTGGTGGCTTCACAGCTCTCACCTCCTAGAGGGACGCAGGTTCGAGGTCCAGGACTGGATCGTAGTGACCACGGATGCGAGTCTCCGAGGCTGGGGAGCAGTCACGCAGGGGGAAAGCTTCCAGGGAAAATGGTCAAGCCAGGAAATGTGTCTACACATAAACGTTCTGGAGTTAAGGGCCATTCACAATGGCCTTCTGCAAGCGGAACATATTCTTCGCAATCGGCCCGTCTTGGGCCCTCATTCCGAGTTGTTCGCTCGCAAGCTGCTTTTAGCAGCATTGCACACGCTAAGCCGCCGCCTACTGGGAGTGAATCTTAGCTTATCAAAATTGCGAACGAAAGATTAGCAAAATTGCGAATAGACACTTCTTAGCAGTTTCTGAGTAGCTCCACACTTACTCGGCATCTGCAATCAGTTCAGTCAGTTTCGTTCCTGGTTTGACGTCACAGACACACCCAGCGTTCGCCCAGACACTCCTCCGTTTCTCCAGCCACTCCCGCGTTTTTCCTAGAAACGGTAGCGTTTTTTCGCACACACCCATAAAACGGCCAGTTTCCGCCCAGAAACACCCACTTCCTGTCAATCACATTACGATCACCAGAACGAAGAAAAAAACCTCGTAATGCCGTGAGTAAAATACCTAACTGCATAGCAAATTTACTTGGCGCAGTCGCACTGCGGACATTGCGCATGCGCATTAGCGACTAATCGCTCCGTTGCGGGGAAAAAAAAGCGAACGAACAACTCGGAATGACCCCCTTGATTCAGTCGGACAACATAACAGCAGTAGCGTACATAAACCGCCAGGGCGAAACAAAGAGCAGAGCGGCAATGGCAGAGGCCACAAAGGTGCTCTGTTGGGCGGAAAGGCATGCAAGCGCTCTATCAGCGATCTTCATTCCAGGAGTAGACAACTGGGAAGCAGACTTCCTCAGCAGACATGATCTCCATCCAGGAGAGTGGGGTCTTCATCGAGAGGTCTTTGCAGAAGTGACAAGTCTTTGGGGAATTCCTCAAATAGACATGATGGCGTCTCGCCTCAACAAGAAACTTCAGAGATATTGTTCCAGGTCGAGAGACCCTCAAGCAATAGCAGTGGACGCCCTAGTGACACCGTGGGTGTTTCGGTCAGTGTACGTGTTTTCTCCGCTTCCACTCATTCCAAAAGTGATAAAGATCATAAGAAGAACAAAGGTTCAAGCGATCCTCATTGTTCCAGATTGGCCAAGGAGGGCTTGGTATCCAGATCTTCAGGAATTACTCATAGGAGATCCCTGGCCTCTTCCTCTGAGGGAGGATCTATTAGGACAGGGGCCGTGCATGTTCCAAGACTTACCGCGACTTCGTTTGACGGCTTGGAGGTTGAACGCCGGATCCTAGCCCGAAAGGGTATTCCCAAGAAAGTCCTCCCCACTCTTATTCAGGCCAGAAAATGAGTAACGTCTAAACATTACCACCGTATTTGGAGAAAATACGTGTCTTGGTGTGAATCCCAGAAAGCTCCTATGGAAGAATTTCAGTTAGGACGTTTTCTCCATTTTCTACAAGCCGGTGTGGATGCGGACCTAAAGTTGGGCTCAATTAAAGTTCAAATTTCGACTTTATCGGTTTACTTCCAAAAACAATTGGCCTCCTTCCCAGAAGTTCAGACCTTCGTGAAAGGCGTATTGCACATCCAACCTCCCTTTGTGCCCCCTGTGGCACCATGGGATCTTAACGTGGTGTTGCAGTTCCTTCAATCTCATTGGTTTGAGCCTTTACAGGAGGTAGAGTTGAAATTCCTTACTTGGAAAGTGGTCATGCTGTTGGCCTTGGCATCCGCAAGGCGGGTGTCTGAATTGGCAGCCTTGTCTCACAAGAGCCCTTATTTGATCTTCCATGAAGATAGAGCAGAATTGAGGACTCGTCAGGAGTTTCTGCTGAAAGTGGTTTCATCGTTCCACTTGAACCAGCCTATTGTGGTGCCAGTGGCTACTGACGCCTTGCTGGAATCAAAGCTTCTCGATGTAGTAAGAGCTTTGGAAATTTATGTTGCCAGAACGGCTCAGTTTAGGAAAATAGAGGCTCTGTTTGTCCTGTACGGTCACAATAAAATTGGGGCTCCTGCTTCCAAGCAGACTATTGCGTGCTGGATCTGTCATATGATTCAACAGGCTCATTCTACGGCTGGATTGCCGTTACCGAAATCGGTGAAGGCCCATTCTACCAGAAAGGTGGGCTCATCCTGGGCGGCTGCCCGAGGGATCTCGGCTTTGCAACTTTGCCGAGCGGCTACTTGGTCGGGTTCAAACACCTTTGCGAAGTTCTACAAGTTTGATACCCTGGCTGATGAGGACCTCATGTTTGGTCAATCGGTGCTGCAGAGTCATCCGCACTCTCCCGCCCGTTCTAGAGCTTTTGTATAAACCCCATGGTTCTTGAAGCATTCCCAGCATCCTCTAGGACATATGAGAAAATAGGATTTTAATACCTACTGGTAAATCCTTTTCTCTTAGTCCGTAGAGGATGCTGGGCGCCCGTCCCAGTGCGTACTGTATCTGCAGTTATTAGTTATGGTTACACACATGTTGTGTTACGTTTATGGTCAGCCTGTCGCTGATGTTGTTCATGCCGTTGACTTGCGTTGTTGAATGCCATGTTGTACGGCGTGCTTGAGGTGTGAGCTGGTATGTATCTCACCTTAGTTTAACAATAAATCCTTTCCTCGAAATGTCCATCTCCCTGGGCACAGTTCCTATAACTGGAGTCTGGAGGAGGGGCATAGAGGGAGGAGCCAGTTCACACCCCTTTGAAAGTCTTAAAGTGCCCATGTCTCCTGTGGATCCCATCTATACCCCATGGTTCTTGAAGTGTCCCCAGCATCCTCTACGGACTAAGAGAAAAGGATTTACCGGTAGGTATTAAAATCCTATTATTTGATGGGATGAGGGCTGTGCTGACCTGTATTCCTTAGGCTCAGGTATGTGGTGGGGGACAGGGCTGTGCTTACCTGTCCTCCTTAGGCTCAGTTATGTGGTGGGGGATACGGCTGTGCTTACCTGTCCTCCTTATGCTCAGGTATGTGGTGGGAAACAGGGCTGTGCTGACCTGTCCTCCTTAGGCTCAGGTATGTGGTGGAAGACAGGGCTGTCCTGACCTGTCCTCCAGTGGCGTAACTACTGCCCCCGCAGCCCTTGCGGTGGCTTGGAGGCGCAGGGCTGCGGGGGAGCCGCCACTAATTTAGCGCAGATTGACATGCGGACGAGCCATCCGCATGTCAATCTGCTGTCTCCTCTCCCTCCTTCTCTGGCCGCTGCTGTGATGGAGGGACACGGAGGGCACAGTGCGCGCCTCTCCTGTGTCCCTCCTGCGTCTCCGGCGGGTCTATTCAATGAAGTGCCAGCTCGTGAGCTCTGCTTGGCTCACGAACCGGCACTTCCTTTAACAGACCCGCCGGAGACGCTGTGCCCTCCGTGTCCCTCCATCACAAAACAGCAGGGGAGCGCGCGCGGGGGGGGGGGGGGGGATTTAACTGGCACTGGGGGAGCATATTCGGCACAGGGGTAGGGGGAGCATATTTTGTACTTCGGGGGCATATGTGGCACCGTGGGGGCATATGTGGCACTGGGGGGGTATATGTGTACCTGGCACATGGGGGGGGGGGCTATATTTGACACTGGGGACATATGAGTACCTGGCACTGTGGGGGAATATCTGGCACTGGGGGCATATATGGCACTGGGGGAGTATATGTGTACCTGGCACATGGGGGGGCTATATTTGGCACTGGGGGCATGTGAACACCTGGCACTGTGGGGGAATATCTGGCACTGGGGGCATAACACCCAGTGCATGAAACCCCTGGCAATGAGCATGACACCCAGTGCATGAAACCCCTGGCAACGGGCATGACAACCTGAGCATGAAAACCCCTGGCACCGTGCATGGAACCAAGAGCATGAAACCCCTGGCAACGAGCAGGTAATTTAAAAGTAATTAGAAGCCTTACTGTAGGACTTAATGTGTAATGGGCATTACGGTGTGTGGCATAATGTATCACGGACATTGCGGTGGGTGTCATAATGTGTCACAGGTATTACGGTGTGTGGCATACTATATCACGGGCATTGTGGTATGTGGTATAATGTCTCAGGGGCATTTCCGTGTGGCATAATGTATAACAGGCATTGCGGTGTGTGGCATAGGGTATAACGGACATTGCGGTATGTGTCACAGGCATTACGGTGTGTGGTATACTATATCACGGGCATTGTGGTATATGGTATAATGTCTCAGGGTCATTTCAGTGTGTGGCATAATGTATCACGGACATTGCGGTGTGTGTCATAATGTGTCAGGCATTACGGTGTGTTGTATACTATATCACGGGCATTGTGGTATGTGGTATAATGTCTCAGGGTCATTGCGGTGTGTGTCATAATGTGTCACAGACATTGTATGTGCTATAATGTATCAGGGGCATTACAGTGTGTAGCATAATGTATAACGGGCATTGCGATTCCTGTCATAATGTGTCACGGGCATTACGGTGTGTGGCATAATGTGTCGGGGGCATTATGGTGTGTGCATATTGTGTCATGTGCATTATTGTGTGTGGCATAATGTCTAAGGGCCATTGCAGTATGTGGCATAATGTATACTGGGCATTACTATAAGGAGGAAAAATTACAAATAATGTAAGGGGCATTAATCAGGATTATTTTTCTTTCCTGTGGTGGCTAACGTCTGGGCGTGCAGGTTGCAAAACTGGGGTATAAGGTAGTCTTTTCCTGAAATGCCACGCCCCTTTTATGCAAAGCCACGCCCATTTCAACGTATGTGGTGGGGGACAGGGCTGTGCTTACCTGTCCTCCTTAGGCTCAGTTATGTGGTGGGGGATACGGCTGTGCTTACCTGTCCTCCTTATGCTCAGGTATGTGGTGGGAGACAGGGCTGTGCTGACCTGTCCTCCTTAGGCTCAGGTATGTGGTGGGAGAAAGGTCTGTGCTGACCTGTCCTCCTTAGGCTCAGGTATGTGGTGGGAGACAGGGCTGTGCTGACCTGTCCTCCTTAGGCTCAGGTATGTGGTGGGAGAAAGGTCTGTGCTGACCTGTCCTCCTTAGGCTCAGGTATGTGGTGGGAGACAGGGCTGTGCTTACCTGTCTTCCTAAGGCTCAGGTACTGTATGTGCTGGGGGACAGGGCAGTGCTTCTGTTTGACCACATAGTTTATGATTTGCAGCCATCAGCGCTGTTTTTTCCTATCACATAGACCATAAAATAAGATTTTACTCACCGGTAAATCTATTTCTCGTAGTCCGTAGTGGATGCTGGGGACTCCGTAAGGACCATGGGGAATAGCGGCTCCGCAAGAGACTGGGCACAGCTAAGAAAGATTTAGGACTACCTGGTGTGCACTGGCTCCTCCCACTATGACCCTCCTCCAGACTTCAGTAAGGATACTGTGCCCGGAAGAGCTGACACAATAAGGAAGGATTTTGAATCCCGGGTAAGACTCATACCAGCCACACCAATCACACCGTATAACTCGTGATAATATACCCAGTTAACAGTATGAACACAACAGAGCCTCTCAAAAGATGGCTCAACAATAACCCTTGTAGTTAACAATAACTATATACAAGTATTGCAGACAGTCCGCACTTGGGACGGGCGCCCAGCATCCACTACGGACTACGAGAAATAGATTTACCGGTGAGTAAAATCTTATTTTCTCTGACGTCCTAGTGGATGCTGGGGACTCCGTAAGGACCATGGGGATTATATCAAAGCTCCCAAACGGGCGGGAGAGTGCGGATGACTCTGCAGCACCGAATGAGAGAACTCAAGGTCCTCCTCAGCCAGGGTATCAAATTTGTAGAATTTTGCAAACGTGTTTGCCCCTGACCAAGTAGCAGCTCGGCAAAGTTGTAAAGCCGAGACCCCTCGGGCAGCCGCCCAAGAAGAGCCCACTTTCCTCGTGGAATGGGCTTTTACAGATTTAGGCTGCGGCAGGCCAGCCACAGAATGCGCAAGCTGAATTGTGCTACAAATCCAGCGAGCAATAGTCTGCTTTGAAGCAGGAGCACCCATCTTGTTTGGTGCATACAGGATAAATAGCGAGTCAGTCTTCCTGACTCCAGCCGTCCTGGAAACATAAATTTTCAAGGCCCTGACTACGTCCAGTAACTTAGAGTCCTCCAAGTCCCTAGTAGCCGCAGGCACCACGATAGGTTGGTTCAAGTGAAAAGCTGATACCACCTTAGGAAGAAACTGGGGACGAGTCCTCAATTCTGCCCTATCCATATGGAAAATCAAATAGGGGCTTTTACATGACAAAGCCGCTAATTCTGACACCCGCCTTGCCGAAGCCAAGGCCAAAAGCATGACCACTTTCCACGTGAGATATTTTAAATCCACGGTTTTGAGTGGCTCAAACCAATGTGACTTTAGGAAACCCAACACCACGTTGAGGTCCCACGGTGCCACTGGAGGCACAAAAGGAGTCTGAATATGCAGCACTCCCTTGACAAATGTCTGAACTTCAGGCAGTGAAGCCAGTTCCATTTTGGAAGAAAATCGATAGAGCCGAAATCTGGACCTTAATGGAACCCAATTTTAGGCCCATAGTCACCTCTGACTGTAGGAAGTGCAGAAATCGACCTAGCTGAAATTTCTCCTTTGGGGCCTTCCTGGCCTCACAGTACGCAACATATTTTCGCCATATGCGGTGATAATGGTTAGCGTTCACTTCTTTCCTAGCTTTAAATAGCGTAGGGATAACTTCCTCCGGAATTCCCTTTTCCTTCAGGATCCAGCGTTCAACCGCCATGCCGTCAACGCAGCCGCGGTACGTCTTGAAACAGACAGGCCCCCTGCTGCAGCAGGTCCTGTCTGAGTGGCAGAGGCCATAGGTCCTCTGAGATCATTTCTTGGAGTTCTGGTTACCAAGCTCTTCTTGGCCAACCCGGAACAATGAGTATAGTTCTTACTCCTCTCCTTCTTATTATTCTCATTACCCTGGGTAAGAGAGGCAGAGAAGGGAACACATACACCGACTGGTACACCCACGGTGTTACCAGAGCGTCCACAGCTATCGCCTGAGGGTCCTTGACCTGGCGCAATATCTTTGTAACTTTTAGTTGAGGCGGGACGCCATCATGTCCACCTGTGGCCTTTCCCAACGGTGTACAATCATTTGGAAGACTTCTGGATGAAGTCCCCACTCTCCCGGGTGGAGGTCGTGTCTTCTGAGAAAGTCTGCTTCTCAGTTGTCCACTCCGGGAATGAACACTGCTGACAGTGCTAACACATGATTTTCCGCCCATCGGAGAATCCTTGTGGCTTCTGCCATCGCCATTCTGCTTCTTGTGCCGCCCTGTCGTGTACATGAGCGACCGCCGTGATGTTGTCTGACTGGATCAGCACCGGCCCGTGTTGAAGCAGGGGTCTAGCCTGACTTAGGGCATTGTAAATGGCCCTTAGTTCCAGAATATGTAGGGAAGTCTCCTGACTTTTCCATAGCCTTGGAAGTTTCTTCCCTGTGTGACTGCCCCCCAGCCTCGAAGGCTGGCATCCGTGGTCACCAGGACCCAGTCCTGTATGCCGAATCTGCGGCCCCCTAGAAGATGAGCACTCTGCAGCCACCACAACAACGACACCCTGGCCCTTGGAGACAGGGTTATCCGCCGATGCATCTGAAGATGCGACCCGGACCACATGTCCAACAGATCCCACTGGAAAATCCTTGTATGGGACCTGGCGAATGGAATTTCTTCGTAAGAAGCTACCATCCTTCCCAGGGCTCGCGTGCATTGATGCACCGACACCTGTATACGTATTAGGAGGTCTCTGTCTAGAGACGACAACTCCTTGGACTTCTCCTCCGAGAGAAACCCTTTTTATCCTGTTCTGTGTCCAGAACCATACTCAGGAACAGTAGACGCGTCGTAGGAACCAGCTGCGACTTTGGAATATTCAGAATTCAGCCGTGCTGTTGTAGCACTTCCCGAGATAGTGCTACTCCGCCGAACAACTACTCCCTGGACCTCGCCTTTATAAGGAGATCGTCCAAGTACGGGATAATTATTTCGGCCATTACCTTGGTAAATACCTCGGTGCCGGGGACAGACCAACGGCCACGTCTGGAATTGGTAATGACAATCCTGTACCACAATTTTGAGGTACTCCTGGTGAAGAGAGTAAATAGGGACATGCAGGTAAGCATCCTTGATGTCCAGTGATACCATGAAATTCTCCAGGCTTGCAATAATCGCCCTGAGCGATTCCATTTCGAACTTGAACCTTCGTATATAAGTGTTCAAGGCTTTCAATTTTAGAATGGGTCTCACCGAACCGTCTGGTTTCGGTACCACAACATTTTGGAATAGTAACCCCGGCCTTGTTGAAGGAGGGGTACCTAGATTTCACCTGCTGGAAGTGCAGCTTGTGAATTGCCGCCAGTACTACCTTTCTCCGAGGGCAGCAGGCAAGGCTGAGGTGAGGTAACGGCGAGGGGGAGTCGCCTCGAACTCCAGCCTGTATCCCTGTGATACTATTTGCAGAACCTAGGGATCCACCTGTGGGCAAACCCACTGGTCCCTGAAGTTCCCGAGACGCGCCTCTACCGCACCTGTCTCCACCTGTGGAGCCCCAACGTCAAGCGGTGGACTCAGAGGAAGCGGGGGAAGATTTTTGATCCTAGGAACTGGCTGCTGGTGCAGCTTTTTCCTTCTTCCCTTGTCTCTGTGCAGAAAGGAAGCGCCTTTGACCCGCTTGCTTTTCTGAAGCCGAAAGGACTGTACCTGAAAATACGGTGCTTTCTTAGGCTGTGAGGAAACCTGAGGTAAAAAAAATGTTCTTCCCAGCTGTTGCTGTGGATACGAGGTCCCAGAGACCATCCCCAAACAATTCCTCACCCTTATAAGGCAGAATCTCCATGTGCCTTTTATAGGCAGCATCACCTGTCCACTGCCGGGTTTCTAATACCCTCCTGGCAGAATGGACATTGCATTAATTCTGGATGCCAGCCGGCAAATATCCCTCTGTGCATCCTTTATATATAAGACGACGTCTTTAATATGCTCTATGTTAGCAAACTATTTTCCCTGTCTTAGAGTATTAATATTATCTGACAGGGTATCAGACCACGCTGCAGCAGCACTATTTATGCTGAGGCGATTGCAGGTCTCAGTATATAACCTGAGTGTGTATATACAGACTTCAGGATAATCTCCTGCTTTTTATCAGCAGGCTCCTTCAAGGTGGCCGTATCCTAAGACGGCAGTGCCACCTTTTTTGACAAACGTGTGAGCGCCTTATCCACCCTAAGGGATATCTCCCAACGTGACCTATCCTCTGGCGGGAAAGGGTACGCCATCAGTAACTTTTTAGAAATTACCAGTTTCTTATTGTGGGAACCCACGCTACTTTACACACTTCATTCATTCATCTGATGGGGGAACAAAACACTGGCTGCTTTTTCTCCCCAAAAATAAAACCCCTTTTATGTGGTACTTGGGTTCATGTCAGAAATGCGTAACACATTTTTTATTGCCGAGAGCATGTAACGGATGTTCCTAGTGGATTGTGTATATGTCTCAACCTCGTCGACACTGGAGTCAGACTCCGTGTCGACATCTGTGTCTGCCATCTGAGGTAACGGGCGCTTTTTTGAGCCCCTGATGGCCTTTGAGACGCCTGGGCAGGCGCGGGCTGAGAAGCCGGCTGTCCCACAGCTGTTTTACGTCATCCAGCCTAGTAAGGAGTTGACATTGTCGTTTAATACCTTCCACCTATCCATCCACTCTGGTGTCGGCCCCACAGGGGACGACATCCCATTTATCGGCCTCTGCTCCACCTCCACGTAACCTTCCTCATCCCACATGTCGACACAGCCGTACCGACACACAGCACACACACAGGGAATGCTCTGACTGAGGACAGGACCCCACAAAGTCCTTTGGGGAGACAGAGAGAGAGTATGCCAGCACACACCAGAGCGCTATATAATGCAGGGATTAACACTATAACTGAGTGATTTTTCCCCCAATAGCTGCTTGTATAAACAATATTGCGCCTAAATTTAGTGCCCCCCCTCTCTTTTTAACCCTTTGAGCCTGAAAACTACAGGGGAGAGCCTGGGGAGCT
This sequence comes from Pseudophryne corroboree, assembly GCF_028390025.1. NCBI lineage: Eukaryota > Metazoa > Chordata > Amphibia > Anura > Myobatrachidae > Pseudophryne > Pseudophryne corroboree. Next base: position 436,214,760 of record NC_086452.1, read on the forward strand.
GTCTTCCAGCTGCACTGTGAAGAGAAAATGGCGCCAGTGTGTTGAGGGAGATAGCTCCGCCCCTTTTTTGCGGACTTTTCTCCCGCTTTTTTATGGATTCTGGCAGGGGTATTTATCACATATATAGCCTCTGGGGCTATATATTGTGATATATTTGCCAGCCAAGGTGTATTTATTAGAGATGTGCACCGGAAATTTTTCGGGTTTTGTTGTGTTTTGGTTTTGGGTTCGGTTCTGCGGCCGTGTTTTGGGTTCGAACGCATTTTGGCAAAACCTCACCGAATTTTTTTTGTCGGATTCGGGTGTGTTTTGGATTCGGGTGTTTTTTTCAAAAAACCCTAAAAAACAGCTTAAATTATAGAATTTGGGGGTCATTTTGATCCCAAAGTATTATTAACCTCAATAACCATAATTTTCACTCATTTTCAGTCTATTCTGAACACCTCACACCTCACAATATTATTTTTAGTCCTAAAATTTGCACCGAGGTCGCTGGATGACTAAGCTCAGCGACCCAAGTGGCCGACACAAACACCTGGCCCATCTAGGAGTGGCACTGCAGTGTCACGCAGGATGGCCCTTTCAAAAAACACTCCCCAAACAGCACATGACGCAAAGAAAAAAAGAGGCGCAATGAGGTAGCTGTGTGACTAAGCTCAGCGACCCAAGTGGCCGACACAAACACCTGGCCCATCTAGGAGTGGCACTGCAGTGTCAGGCAGGATGGCCCTTCCAAAAAATACTCCCCAAACAGCACATGACGCAAAGAAGAAAAAAAAGAGGCGCAATGAGGTAGCTGTGTGACTAAGCTCAGCGACCCTAGTGGCCGACACAAACACCTGGCCCATCTAGGAGTGGCACTGCAGTGTCAGGCAGGATGGCCCTTCCAAAAAACACTCCCCAAACAGCACATGACGCAAAGAAAAAAAGAGGCGCAATGAGGTAGCTGTGTGAGTAAGCTCAGCGACCCTAGTGGCCGACACAAACACCTGGCCCATCTAGGAGTGGCACTGCAGTGTCACGCAGGCTGGCCCTTCCAAAAAACACTCCCCAAACAGCACATGACGCAAAGAAAAATGAAAGAAAAAAGAGATGCAAGATGGAATTGTCCTTGGGCCCTCCCACCCACCCTTATGTTGTATAAACAGGACATGCACACTTTAACCAACCCATCATTTCAGTGACAGGGTCTGCCACACGACTGTGACTGAAATGACGGGTTGGTTTGGACCCCCACCAAAAAAGAAGCAATTAATCTCTCCTTGCACAAACTGGCTCTACAGAGGCAAGATGTCCACCTCATCATCATCCTCCGATTCATCACCGTGTACATCCCCCTCCTCACAGATTATCAATTCGTCCCCACTGGAATCCACCATCACAGCTCCCTGTGTACTTTGTGGAGGCAATTGCTGCTGGTGAATGTCTCCATGGAGGAATTGATTATAATTCATTTTAATGAACATCATCTTCTCCACATTTTCTGGAAGTAACCTCGTACGCCGATTGCTGACAAGGTGAGCGGCGGCACTAAACACTCTTTCGGAGTACACACTTGTGGGAGGGCAACTTAGGTAGAATAAAGCCAGTTTGTGCAAGGGCCTCCAAATTGCCTCTTTTTCCTGCCAGTATACATACGGACTGTCTGACGTGCCTACTTGGATGCGGTCACTCATATAATCCTCCACCATTCTTTCAATGGGGAGAGAATCATATGCAGTGACAGTAGACGACATGTCCGTAATCGTTGGCAGGTCCTTCAGTCCGGACCAGATGTCAGCATCAGCAGTCGCTCCAGACTGCCCTGCATCACCGCCAGCGGGTGGGCTCGGAATTCTGAGCCTTTTCCTCGCACCCCCAGTTGTGGGAGAATGTGAAGGAGGAGATGTTGACAGGTCGCGTTCCGCTTGACTTGACAATTTTCTCACCAGCAGTTCTTTGAACCCCTGCAGACTTGTGTCTGCCGGAAAGAGAGATCCAAGGTAGGTTTTAAATCTAGGATCGAGCACGGTGGCCAAAATGTAGTGCTCTGATTTCAACAGATTGACCACCCGTGAATCCTTGTTAAGCGAATTAAGGGCTCCATCCACAAGTCCCACATGCCTAGCGGAATCGCTCTGTGTTAGCTCCTCCTTCAATGTCTCCAGCTTCTTCACAAAAGCCTGATGAGGGGAATGACCTGACTCAGGCTGGCAGTGTCTGAACTGACTTCACGTGTGGCAAGTTCAAAAGGTTGCAGAACCTTGCACAACGTTGAAATCATTCTCCACTGCGCTTGAGACAGGTGCATTCCACCTCCTATATCGTGCTCAGTTGTATAGGCTTGAATGGCCTTTTGCTGCTCCTCCAACCTCTGAAGCATATAGAGGGTTGAATTCCACCTCGTTACCACTTCTTGCTTCAGATGATGGCAAGGCAGGTTCAGGCGTTTTTGGTGTTGCTCCAGTCTTCTGTACGTGGTGCCTGTACGCCGAAAGTGTCCCGCAATTCTTCTGGCCACCGACAGCATCTCTTGCATGCCCCTCTCGTTTTTTAAATAATTCTGCACCACCAAATTCAAGGTATGTGCAAAACATGGGACGTGCTGGAATTTGCCCATATTTAATGCACACACAATATTGCTGGCGTTGTCCGATGCCACAAATCCACAGGAGAGTCCAATTGGGGTAAGCCATTCTGCGATGATCTTCCTCAGTTGCCGTAAGAGGTTTTTAGCTGTGTGCGTATTCTGGAAAGCGGTGATACAAAGCGTAGCCTGCCTAGGAAAGAGTTGGCGTTTGCGAGATGCTGCTACTGGTGCCGCCGCTGCTGTTCTTGCGGCGGGAGTCCATACATCAACCCAGTGGGCTGTCACAGTCATATAGTCCTCAGTCTGCTCTGCTCCACTTGTCCACATGTCCGTGGTTAAGTGGACATTGGGTACAACTGCATTTTTTAGGACACTGGTGAGTCTTTTTCTGAGGTCTGTGTACATTTTCGGTATCGCCTGCCTAGAGAAATGGAACCTAGATGGTATTTGGTACCGGGGACACAGTACCTCAAACAAGTCTATAGTTGGCTCTGCAGTAATGATGGATACCGGAACCACGGTTCTCACCGCCCAGGATGCCAAGGCCTCAGTTATCCGCTTTGCAGCAGGATGACTGCTGTGATATTTCATCTTCCTCGCAAAGGACTGTTGGACAGTCAATTGCTTGGTGGAAGTAGTAAAAGTGGTCTTACGACTTCCCCTCTGGGATGACCATCGACTCCCAGCAGCAACAACAGCAGCGCCAGCAGCAGTAGGCGTTACACGCAAGGATGCATCGGAGGAATCCCAGGCAGGAGAGGACTCGTCAGAATTGCCAGTGACATGGCCTGCAGGACTATTGGCATTCCTGGGGAAGGAGGAAATTGACACTGAGGGAGTTGGTGGGGTGGTTTGCGTGAGCTTGGTTACAAGAGGAAGGGATTTACTGGTCAGTGGACTGCTTCCGCTGTCGCCCAAAGTTTTTGAACTTGTCACTGACTTATGATGAATGCGCTGCAGGTGACGTATAAGGGAGGATGTTCCGAGGTGGTTAACGTCCTTACCCCTACTTATTACAGCTTGACAAAGGCAACACACGGCTTGACAAATGTTGTCCGCATTTCTGTTGAAATACTTCCACACCGAAGAGCTTATTTTTTTGGTATTTTCACCAGGCATGTCAATGGCCATATTCCTCCCACGGACAACAGGTGTCTCCCCGGGTGCCTGACTTAAACAAACCACCTCACCATCAGAATCCTCCTGGTCAATTTCCTCCCCAGCGCCAGTAACACCCATATCCTCCTCATCCTGGTGTACTTCAACACTGACATCTTCAATCTGACTATCAGGAACTGGACTGCGGGTGCTCCTTCCAGCACTTGCAGGGGGCGTGCAAATGATGGAAGGCGCATGCTCTTCACGTCCAGTGTTGGGAAGGTCAGGCATCGCAACCGACACAATTGGACTCTCCTTGTGGATTTGTGATTTCGAAGAACGCACAGTTCTTTGCTGTGCTTTTGCCAGCTTAAGTCTTTTCATTTTTCTAGCGAGAGGCTGAGTGCTCCCATCCTCATGTGAAGCTGAACCACTAGCCATGAACATAGGCCAGGGCCTCAGCCGTTCCTTGCCACTCCGTGTGGTAAATGGCATATTGGCAAGTTTACGCTTCTCCGACGATTTTATTTTAGATTTTTGAGTCCTTTTTTTACTGATATTTGGTGTTTTGGATTTTACATGCTCTGTACTATGACATTGGGCATCGGCCTTGGCAGACGACGTTGATGGCATTTCATCGTCTCGGCCATGACTAGTGGCAGCAGCTTCAGCACGAGGTGGAAGTCGATCTTGATCTTTCCCTATTTTTGGAACCTCAACATTTTTGTTCTCCATATTTTAATAGGCACAACTAAAAGGCACCTCAGGTAAACAATGGAGATGGATGGATACTAGTATACTTATGGATGACGAGTGACTGCCGACACAGAGGTAGCTACAGCCGTGGACTACCGTACTGCGTCTGCTAGTATAGACTGGATGATAATGATATAAAAAATATATATATATCACTACTGCAGGACAGGTATATATTATATAATGACGGACCTGCTGGACACTGTCAGCAGCAGACTCCTAAACTACTAGTATGAAGAAGATAGAAAAAAAAAACCACCACAGGTAGGTATACAATTATGGACGAGCACTGCCGACACAGAGGTAGCTACAGCCGTGGACTACCGTACTGCGTCTGCTAGTATAGACTGGATGATAATGATATAAAAAATATATATATATCACTACTGCAGGACAGGTATATATTATATAATGACGGACCTGCTGGACACTGTCAGCAGCAGACTCCTAAACTACTAGTATGAAGAAGATAGAAAAAAAAAACCACCACAGGTAGGTATACAATTATGGACGAGCACTGCCGACACAGAGGTAGCTACAGCCGTGGACTACCGTACTGCGTCTGCTAGTATAGACTGGATGATAATGATATAAAAAATATATATATATCACTACTGCAGGACAGGTATATATTATATGATGACGGACCTGCTGGACACTGTCAGCAGCAGACTCCTAAACTACTAGTATGAAGAAGATAGAAAAAAAAACCCACCACAGGTAGGTATACAATTATGGACGAGCACTGCCGACACAGAGGTAGCTACAGCCGTGGACTACCGTACTGCGTCTGCTAGTATAGACTGGATGATAATGATATAAAAAATATATATATATCACTACTGCAGGACAGGTATATATTATATAATGACGGACCTGCTGGACACTGTCAGCAGCAGACTCCTAAACTACTAGTATGAAGAAGATAGAAAAAAAAAAACCACCACAAGTAGGTATACAATTATGGACGAGCACTGCCGACACAGAGGTAGCTACAGCCGTGGACTACCGTACTGCGTCTGCTAGTATAGACTGGATGATAATGATATAAAAAATATATATATATCACTACTGCAGGACAGGTATATATTATATAATGACGGACCTGCTGGACACTGTCAGCAGCAGACTCCTAAACTACTAGTATGAAGAAGATAGAAAAAAAAAACCACCACAGGTAGGTATACAATTATGGACGAGCACTGCCGACACAGAGGTAGCTACAGCCGTGGACTACCGTACTGCGTCTGCTAGTATAGACTGGATGATAATGATATAAAAAATATATATATATCACTACTGCAGGACAGGTATATATTTTATGATGACGGACCTGCTGGACACTGTCAGCAGCAGACTCCTAAACTACTAGTATGAAGAAGATAGGGGAAAAAAATCACCACAGGTAGGTATACAATTATGGACGAGCACTGCCGACACAGAGGTAGCTACAGCCGTGGACTACCGTACTGCGTCTGCTAGTATAGACTGGATGATAATGATATAAAAAATATATATATATCACTACTGCAGGACAGGTATATATTATATAATGACGGACCTGCTGGACACTGTCAGCAGCAGACTCCTAAACTACTAGTATGAAGAAGATAGAAAAAAAAAAACCACCACAGGTAGGTATACAATTATGGACGAGCACTGCCGACACAGAGGTAGCTACAGCCGTGGACTACCGTACTGCGTCTTCTAGTATAGACTGGATGATAATGATATAAAAAATATATATATATCACTACTGCAGGACAGGTATATATTATATAATGACGGACCTGCTGGACACTGTCAGCAGCAGACTCCTAAACTACTAGTATGAAGAAGATAGAAAAAAAAAACCCACCACAGGTAGGTATATAATTATGGACGAGCACTGCCGACACAGAGGTAGCTACAGCCGTGGACTACCGTACTGCGTCTGCTAGTATAGACTGGATGATAATGATATAAAAAATATATATATATCACTACTGCAAGACAGGTATATATTATATAATGACGGACCTGCTGGACACTGTCAGCAGCAGACTCCTAAACTACTAGTATGAAGAAGATAGAAAAAAAAAAAACCACCACAGGTAGGTATACAATTATGGACGAGCACTGCCGACACAGAGGTAGCTACAGCCGTGGACTACCGTACTGCGTCTGCTAGTATAGACTGGATGATAATGATATAAAAAATATATATATATCACTACTGCAGGTATATATTACAATATAATGAATGACGGACCTGCTGGACACTGTCTGTCAGCAGAATGCGTTTATAGAATAAAAAAAAAAAACACCACACAAGTGTTTAACTTTTTCAGGCAGACAATATACTGGTGGTCACTGGTCAGTCACACTGGCAGCAAAAGTGTGCACTGTTATGTACTCCTGCTATAACTGCTCCCCAGTCTCCCCCACAATTAAGCTGTGTGAGCAGTGAGCACTCAGCACAGTCAGATATACATAGATGATATTATCATGCAGCACACTGAGGCTGAGCACAGATATGGTATGTGACTGTGTATCGTTTTTTTTCAGGCAGAGAACGGATTTTAAATAATAAATAAAACTGGTGGTCACTAGTATAACTATCAGCAAAACTCTGCACTCTCTGAGTACTCCTAATGCTCCCCAAAATTACTAAAATTAAATTACTAGTAAATCAAGTGTCTCACTCTCTATCTAAACGGAGAGGACGCCAGCCACGTCCTCTCCCTATCAATCTCAATGCACGTGTGAAAATGGCGGCGACGCGCGGCTCCTTATATAGAATCAGAGTCCCGCGATAGAATACGAGCCTCGCGAGAATCCGACAGCGGGATGATGACGTTCGGGCGCGCTCAGGTTAGCCGAGCAAGGCGGGAAGATCCGAGTCTGCCTCGGACCCGTGTAAAAAGGCTGAAGTTCGGGGGGGTTCGGATTCCGAAGAACCGAACCCGCTCATCTCTAGTATTTATTGCTTCTCAGGGCGCCCCCCCCCCAGCGCCCTGCACCCTCAGTGACCGGAGTGTGAAGTGTGTATGAGGAGCAATGGCGCACAGCTGCAGTGCTGTGCGCTACCTTGGTGAAGACTGATGTCTTCTGCCGCCGATTTTCCGGATTCTTCTTGCTTCTGGCTCTGTAAGGGGGCCGGCGGCGCGGCTCCGGGACCGAACACCAATGGCCGGTTCCATGCGGTCGATCCCTCTGGAGCTAATGGTGTCCAGTAGCCTAAGAAGCCCAAGCTACCACCAGTTAGGTAGGTTCGCTTTTTCTCCCCTTAGTCCCTCGCTGCAGTGAGTTTGTTGCCAGCAGATCTCACTGTAAAATAAAAAACCTAAAATATACTTTCTCTCTAGGAGCTCAGGAGAGCCCCTAGTGTGCATCCAGCTCGGCCGGGCACAGGATTCTAACTGAAGTCTGGAGGAGGGTCATAGTGGGAGGAGCCAGTGCACACCAGGTAGTCCTAAATCTTTCTTAGCTGTGCCCAGTCTCCTGCGGAGCCGCTATTCCCCATGGTCCTTACGGAGTCCCCAGCATCCACTAGGACGTCAGAGAAATAATTTTATTCAGTCCTAGACTATCAAACCGTGGCACCCTTGCATGTGACCTGCGACACCCAGTTTGGAAACCACTGGCACACTGTAAAGGAGACACACTTGTACATTGAGAAATACACCTTGCAAACGTGACCGCATTCTAATCCAACAATTTCTTTGTATATGTTGTTTAGGATAATGGTGCGATGTACAGATGTGTCCTCGTATACTGTTGCTCAAGTTGCGTCAGATAGAACCCTTCCAAGGCACCAGGTCCCATGACGTATTTAAAATGAATTACCGTGTAGTTAAAGTCTCAGCCCAGAGTCTCTAGTGCAGTGTGAGTGGTGTTTTGCTGCATCTGTGACACGAATAAGATGCAAAGTGTTAAGAAGAATATGGTACACCTCCTCTTAGAGCCACTCAGTTGCGCCAGGTGTACCGAGCCATTTGGCATTGGCATGTAGACGCTAGGTGTATATGGACACATCTGTACTTGGCTTTCCGTCATTCTGTGCTTGTATAGTAGTAATGTCCATATGAATTCACTCTGCAGCTTGGAAGAGTTTGGGAAGTGTAATACATTATTCTATTAAATCGCAAAATGACCCATAAAGGGTGGACACCGGGGCTTTCTTTACCAGCGATAGGGCCTTACTCTGTGCATCACTATAGTCATCTCCAGCAGTACGATTTGCCAGACATCTGTGGCAGTGACGTGCAGTGAGGTCAATAGCTGGGAAAGACAAATGTGGGGTGCCCCCTAAATCAGTAACCAGCCCCAGACCTCTCAGCCTGGTTTGGTATTGGGTTTCATCCTGGTTTCCAATAACCAGCACCAGGCTTAACCAGCCAGCAGTATAATACAATAGTAGGAGACACTTCCATCACATTAACCAGCTCCAAACTGCCCAGTCCAGGATTGGAATTCCTGGAAGCAAGGGCCCCAAAAATAAAATGGGGTCCCCCCTCTTGAACAATAACCATCCTTGGGCTGAAATACCAGGGTTATTTCCTACACCCCTCGTGCAGGGAAGTTGGGCGTGCTGGAGGAACCGGGCTTGCTGGAGGGGCTTGGCTTGGGTCAGGGGTTAAGGGGGACATTGTAACCTTTGCAACATTGCTGAAGGGGACTAATGTCCCAACTGTGAAACCACCACTGGCAAATCCCCCTGAGCAGCCACTGGCACCCCTTGGGTAAAGTTTTTCTCTACCATTTTTTCAGGATGCGTGGCCATGTCTCTTTCAGTACCTTGGCCTGTGGCCGTTTTGGCAGCTCTGTTTGCGCTGTTAATGAAGGTGTGCTTTTTGAAAGGTACAGTCTACAAACTACTCCCCATGATCTAGTGCACAGGTTCTCAAACTCTGGGGCAGATGTATTAACCTGGAGAAGGCATAAGGAAGTGATAAACCAGTGATATGTGCAAGGTGATGAACGCACCAGCCAATCAGATCCAAACTGTTAATTTACATATTGGAGCTGATTGGCTGGTGCCTTTATCACCTTGCACATATCACTGGTTTATCACTTCCTTATGCCTTCTCCAGGTTAATACATCTGCTGTTCTCAGGACCCCACAGGGTTCATGTTTTGTAGGTCATCTGTACATTTTTGAAATGTGACAGTTGGTGATACACAGTGCAGCTGCTGGGTGACATGGAAAACGTGAACCGTGTGGGGTCCTGAGGACCGAGTTTGAGAACCACTGATCTAGTGCATTCAATGCCCTAGGGTGTTCCTTTCTGTAATGTATTTAATACATTATACAGAACACAGGGATGCTGAGTGTCTACCAAACGGGTATGGGTCGTTGGATAGACACAACTTAGGTCGACAGTCATTAGATCGACCATGGAAGGTCGACATGCATTAGGTCGACATAGCCATTAGGTCGACATGGTCATTAGGTCGACGTGTACTAGGTCGACAGGTCGAAAGGTCGACATGAGGTTTTTTACTGTTTTTGGTGTCGTTTACTCCGTAAAGTGACGGGGAACCCAAATTAGTGCACCGCGTCCCCTTGCGACCTAGTACATGTCGACCTAACGGCCATATCGACCTAATGCATGTCGACGTAATGGCATTGTCGACCTTCAGTGGTCGACCTAATGAGTGTCGACTTAAGTTGTGTCAACCTAATGACTTTAACCCTACCAAACAGCAACAAGTGAGGTGCAGGGGAGGTGGACACACTAAGATTCCAGGCCCCATAGCTTCCACAACCCCTGCACCCATTATACTTACACTCTTGGGAAACGGTTGATAATTTGCACAAATAGCTATATATATACTACACTTTCTTATATATTATATAGTTTGTAATTTGCCTTTTATATTCTTTAAGTATTCTGTAATAGGCAGGGCCACAGCAACCATTAAACCTAGGTAGCTGCCTATAGCACCATGGTTTTTATACAGTCTGGACCAGTGGCAGGTACTGTATGCAGTAGCATTATAAAGCGGTTTGCTTGGTATATGTAATTAATATAGATAGTTTTTTTAATTAATTGCTGTTTACCTTCAGTATATCCTCGGGTATTCCAACTTCCCTTTGTATCTTTTTCTCACATGGAGAGTCTTTACATGAAGCCTGTTGTTCAGAGCTGGACACAAGGACAACGATCTGTCCATCTTCTGGTAGGATGTCACGCAGAGCATTCAAGTTGCCCCTGGAGGAACTGGGCAGCTGTAGAATCTTTTTGGGCCTTGTAAGGCGTACAAGCATTTTATGTACTTGATTCACTACAGGGATAAATAAAACTTAATTTGTAAAAATAATAAGAAAAAAAAAGTACAGTATTGCGTCATTTCATTTACTGCACCTGCTGATCTACTGAAGACGCACCTGTAGTGTTCCATTCCGTTATCGGTCCCACTCTGTTGCTGCAGTAAACAAGACACATATTTCCATCATATATTGGGATCAGGCAATATGCCATGTTTGTTCCTGATATAAGATATAAGATAAGGCCCAAAAATAGATTACCATAGAGGCAACAGTCAGTCCTTTTTAAGGGAAACATTTATCAAAGCAGAGACTAAGTGGAAAGAGATAACGCACCAGCCAATCAGCTCCTAACTGCCATGCTACAGGCTGTGTTTGAAAAATGTCAGTTAGGGGCTGAACTTTATCTCCCTCTACTTTATCTCTCCCAAAGCTTTGAAAAATATCTTTCTGATGGGTCTATTCATGAAGCAGTGAAAAGTGTGGAAAGTGAGCCAGTGGAGAAGTTGGCCATGGCAACCAATCAACATTAAAGAAACGTTTAAAATATGCATACTATACAATTATACACAGGAGCTGATTGGTTGCCATGGGCAACTTCTCCACAGACTCACTTCCCCACTCTTTTCACTGCTTCATGAATAGACCCCTAAATCTTTCCAATAGCGTTTGTGCCATTTTATGGTAATATGTTTACTGAATGAGCCCCCACTAGGAGACTGCTTATAGTATTATAGACAAAGGTTGCTGATGCTGAGTTGCACATACTGTAACGTCTGTATGTTTAGCGCAAAATACGCAGATTGGTGCCTCAGAAATCACTTGCATAATGTGCGCACACATTTAGTTGCATTTTAGACCTGTAACTCCTTAAGAAGAACTGTGAGCAGAGCCGGATTAAAGGGGGTGCCCAGGGGGTCAGTACCCCGGGTCCCCCTGTCTTAAGGGGCCCGCTGGCCGGAGCTCTGCACCGCTCTTCAAGTTGCCAGGGCAGGCGTGATCCCCGCTGCCGGGGGAGGAGTGTAGCTCTGTATGCGGCTTCCTCCCCCCTCCTCTCGGGCAACACGGTCAGGGACTGAGTCAAGCAATCTCCAGCCTTCATTGCTGCCAGGAGAGATGCTGCTGGCGGTGGAGGCTGGAGATTGCTTTGCCGGAAATGGGGGAGGGGTCGCCCCCATTTTACAGGAGTGGTGAGGCCATGAACTGCATCACAGATGAACTGCTATCGGGAGCTGGGTGGGGACCTGGAGATGAAGTGACATGCGGGGATGGAGCTGAAAATACGTAGCTGGGGAGAGACATGGGGATGTGCTGGAGAGACAAAGGTTGATGGGGCTGAGGGATATGGGGGGGGGTGATGCTAACAAGGTATGGGGGAGCATAAGGTTAAGAGACACAGGTGTGGGGAATAAAGCTGAGAGACACGGGGGGGAGTGATGCTGAGAGACACAGGGGAAAATGACTAGATGCCTGGAGACGGAGAGACACAGGAGTGCATGGTGCTGGAGAGACATAGCAGGGATGGTGCTGGAGAGACATAGCAGGGATGGTGCTGGAGAGACATAGCAGGAATGGTGCTTAGAGAGACATAGCAGGGATGGTGCTGGAGAGACATAGCAGGGATGGTGCTGACATAGCAGGGATGGTGCTGGAGAGACATAGTAGGGATGGTGCTGGAGAGACATAGCAGGGATGGTGCTGGAGAGACATAGCAGGGATGGTGCTGGAGTGACCAGGCAAGAATGAGGCTGGAGAGACATGGGGGATAAACCAATAGCTGACTGATATGTACTGGGAAGGCAAAGGAGTACCCAACAACATAAGTGTTCCTGGCCCCATAGTTTCTGTGGCTGTCCCTGCTCGCAATGCACTCTCCAGCACAGTGTTAGCTCCAATACATTTCCTTATGACCAGGGTCGGACTGGCCCACAGGGGTACAGGGGAAACCACCGGTGGGCCCCACTGCCTGGGGGCTCTCCTCCTCCTCTAGTGATCAAGTTTCAGACTGTGTTTTTAAATTATACATTATACATGTTACCTTACACTGCACAGGACTAGGATGTATTCTCTACAGTGCATTGCCAATATTTATCTGGTACATTATCATGCACTAGCAGTATTTATATATTTGTCAAGGGGCCCAGCCCATGCACTCACTAATGGTTAGGCAATCTAATGTAGCGGCTGGCCCCACCCCCTCTGGAGACTGACCACACCCTTAAGCATGGGCACCTACCACTGCATTCCCCGGTGGGCCCTTCATGCCCCAGTCCGACACTGCTTATGACTAATACAGGTACAATCATCATCATTATCAAATCGCAGTAGTATAATAGAATGCAATGAGGTCACATTACCTGCAATGTGCTCCGCTGTCTGCTGTCACTGCGCACTGCTTCATCCCGTGAGCTAGAAATGAGGCTCTTTCCAGGCAGTGCTTCAGCTCTTCAGGAAATCCACCGCTGCTACATAAATGTGTCATTTGTGAAAGATAATCTGTGAGAAGATCTACGGAAGCTGCTGCAGAAAAAGATTCAAGTGTTACGTTGTCTTGTTCTAGAATACGTGCACATTGCATGCAGCGATCCCAACACAAAAAGGGCATTTAAGAACCACAAAATCTGCAGCCCTCTTTCTTTATTTGCGTAACTCTGTCTGTACACTGGGGGTCATTCTGAGTTGATCGCTAGCTGAAAATGTTCGCTGCGCAGCGATGATGCAAAAAAAAAGGCACTTATGCGCATGCGGCGCAATGCGCACGCACGACGTACTTTCACAACGGCTGATGCAATTTCACACAAGGTCTAGCGAAGCTTTTCAGTCGCACTGCTGGCCGCAGAGTGATTGACATGAAGAGGGCATTCCTGGGTGTAAACTGACCGTTTTCAGGGAGTGTTCGAAAAAACGCAGGCGTGCCAGGAAAAACGCAGGCGTGGCTGGCCGGACACAGGGCGTGTTTGGAGACGTCAAATCCGGAACTGAATGGGCTGAAGTCATCGCAAGTGCTGAGTAGGTCTGAAGCTACTCTGAAACTGCACAATTTTTTTTTGTAGCCGCTCTGCGATCCTTTTGTTCGCACTTCTGCTAAGCTAAAATACACTCCCAGAGAGGGTGGCGGCTTAGCATTTGCACGGCTGCTAAAAACTGCTAGCGAGCGATCAACTCGGAATGACCCCCACCGTCTGCACATTTCCAAATCTGGGCTCCTGAAAGGGTGTGGCTTGATGAGAATGTGGGTGTGGCTTGATGGGAATGTGGGCGTGGCTTGGGTAGGTATTGGTGGTGTTTGGATCTGGTTAGTGAACACACGTGCTTGGGACTGGCAGGGGAACATTCTGCTACAGCTACAGGATCATTTGTTTGGGATAACGTTATTCATGCACACACAGGGCCTACTGCAAGTTGGATCGCAAATCGTGATCCATCCGGAATGATTGCGTTCGCCCGGCAGGCGCATGCCCAGGGCACATACTGCGCATGCGCCCGTATCTTTTGCAGGTGCCCCACAGAAAATTTGAAAGCCTCTGCCTGCGCGATCGCGGGGCGGGGGGGGAGCAACCCTATATTTACAAGGCAGGACAGAGCGTTGCGGGGGCGTGGCTTAGAAATGGGTCCGTGGTGGTGCAAATGGATAGCAGAATTTGCTATTCTTTTGCTCGCATGCTGGGGGCCGCCCATCGCTGGGCAAGGCCGCCCAGCATGCTGACCGGCGCCTCCCCCCCTTCGACAAGCAGAAATTGCGATCGTTTCGCAATTTCTGCTTGTCAGCAGAAACTAAAGACGAATCTTGCCGGCGCAGCGTAGCTGCGGCCGCAGGAGTCCCAGCGTCATTTTACCTGTTGCGGCGGCTGCGTGTGATGTCACGCAGCCGCTGCGACCACGCCCTGCCGTGCCTCCGTTCTTCTGCCTCCGCCCACCGTTCAGGTCGCCCCGCCCCCCCAAAACGCTCCGTCTCCTCCCTGGAAACGGAGAGTTGCCGCCCCCCCCCCCCCCTACCCAACGACCGCCTCTGCCTGATTGACAGGCAGAGGCGATCGCTTTTTCTGTGGCCCCCCTGCAGAAAGTGCGGGCACATGCGCGGGACAGGTGCATCGTAAAGATTCCGGTTGGATCGCGTTTTGTGATCCAACCTGAATTGGCCCCTGAGTCCACAATCTCCAAATGCCTCCTGTTGCAGTCTTCATGTTGTTACTTTTAGGAGCCCTGATAATTTAATGAGAAGGTGACTCTCTAACACACAGGCATGATCGATAGATCCTTCTGTTACCGAGGGTGATGTATCAAACATTATAAAGAGGACAATACTAAAGGGGACAGGTGGAGAAGTTGGCTATAGCAATTAGAAGCTGATCTACTTGTCCTCTCTAGAATGTTTGATACATCTCACAAATAGTCATTATGAGGAGCACTACTATATAATTGAATGATATTCTAGAGGGACATGCCAGTGTCCTGAGCGGTGTCGAGATTCCGGCGTCGGTTACAAGACCACCGGGATACAAGACACATCCTGTCTGGACCTATGGGGGTAAATTTACTAAGGTGGGAGTTTTTTTAGAACTTGTGATGTTGCCCATAGCAACCAATCAGAAGATTCTACTTAACATTTATCTATCTGCTTCTAGAAGATAATAGATAGAATCTGATTGGTTGCTATGGACAACATCCCCAGTTCTAAAAAATTGGAGTCTTTTTAGAAATGTCATTTAACCTATTTTAAGCCTGGATCTCCAAAGTACAAAAAACTCTCATATCCTGAAAAATAAGTCTTAAACATTCCAGATAATACATTTCATACAGTGACTGTAGATAGATATTATTGGCAAGATATACTGTATTTCCATTGAATGATCTTAAAAACAAGAACAGTACTGTACTGACGTCTGTTAAAGGCTACAGAATATTCCCTGCAGAAGGCAGGGTTGTGGACTGAGAGATGTATTTGTGGTTGATTGTAAAACAAAAGGGTTCATTTATTAAAGTTGACTTAAACAACAAATCAAACACTTGCTTTTAATATTTGACTTGCACCAGACATAACAAAGGGGGTAATTCAGAGTTGATCGCAACAGCAAATTTGTTAGCAGTTGAGCAAAACCATGGGGGGTCATTCAGACCTGATCGCTCGCTAGCGATTTTTTGCAGCGCTGCGAGCAGATAGTTGCCGCCCATAGGGGAGTGTATTTTCGCTTTGCAAGTGTGCGATCGCATGTGCAGCTGGCCGGTACAAAAAGGTTTTGTGCAGTTTCTGAGTTGCCCAGAACTTACTCAGCCGCTGCGATCACTTCAGCCTGTCCGGGGCCGGAATTGACGTCAGACCCCCGCCCTGCAAACGCTTGGACACGCCTGCGTTTTTCCAAATGCTCCCAGAAAACGGTCAGTTGACACCCACATACGCCTTCTTACTGTCAATCTCTTTGCGATCAGCTGTGTGGATTCTTCGTTAAATCCATCGCTGGGCAACGATCCGCTTTGTACTTGTACGACACGCCTGCGCATTGCGGTGTATACGCATGCACAGTTCTGACCTGATCGCAGCGCAGCGAAAAAAACCTAGCGTGCGATCAGGTCTGAATGACCCCCCATGTGCACTGCAGGTGGGGCAGATAACATGTGCAGAGAGAGTTAGATTTGGGTGGGGTGTGTTCAAACTGAAATCTAAATTGCAGTGAATAAAGCAGCCAGTATTTACCCTGCACAGAAACAATATAACGCACCCAAATCTAACTCTCTCTGCACATGTTATATCTGCCCCACCTGCAGTGCACATGGGGGGTCATTCTGAGTTAATCGTAGCTGTGCTAAATTTAGCACAGCTACGATCAGGCACTCTGACATGCGGGGGGGGGACGCCCAGCACAGGGCTAGTCCACCCCTCGTGCCAGTGCCCCCCCCCCCCCCCCCGCGCAGAAATGCTTTTGCATTTGAGGAGTAACTCCCGGCCAGCGCAGCTCCTGCAGCTGGCCGGGAGAGAGCTGCGCTGGCCGGGAGAACCTCTTCGCTGCCCGGGTCACAGCGGCTGTGTGTCACGTCACGCAGCCACCCCAGCGCGCCCCTACGGTCCGGCCACGCCTGCGTTGGCCGGACCGCGCCCCCTAAACGGCGGCTTAATGCCGCAGTCCAGCCACATCCCGCCCAGCGTCCGCCTCTGCCTGTCAATCAGGCAGAGGCGATCGCTAGGGAACGACGGCGACGGCGCATGCGCAGTCCCAACCCGATCGCTGCGATAAACTGCAGCGAGCGATCGGGTCGGAATGACCCCCATGGTTTTGCCCAACTGCTAACAAATTTGCTGCTGCGATCAACTCTGAATTACCCCCAAAGTTCATCACTGATTATCTGCTGGGCTCCTGGGCAAACTTTACACCTACAGTAAATGCAATGTTAATATATGTGCTATAATGTAAGAGAGACATGCAAACATTATAAAAGAAATAAAAAAGAAAGGAAACAAAAAAATAAATATTTTAATGAGTGTTTAAAAAAAGCCTTTTATCTTTCTAGAATTATCAATGTTTTTCATATAATTTTACATAATTCTGAGCATCGTCAGTTCTCACTTTTATTTAATTTTTTGCAACCTTGTACAAAACTCTCCCTGAGCTTTTTGAGCAAATAATATGAATAAGTGAATTTTAAATAATACATTTAAAGTATGATTAATACAGTATAATGACAGAAATCTCAGTCAATGGTCAAGTACAGTATGTTGTGAAGACAGATAATATTTTAATAATTCGGTGCTACGGAGATACATGCCCCCTACTTTCTCATGCAATCATGTCTAGCACAATGTAACAATGGTTAATTTTTCAGCACATACCTTTAGATTTTTCCATAGTAAATTTGCCCTCAGGTCTTCCTCCCCAGATGGAGATTCTCTGTTAAATAACTCACACGGACTAGAAAACTTTAATGGTGAAGAAAAAATACTAAGTACTTAAACGTTCCTCAGTAGTGTTTTGGTTCTAGATGATAAAGGGGAGGACGGGATAGTGAAAAGTGAGCTGAACAAACCTACCCCCTCTGTTACCTAAATATATATAGTGCTTAGTCATGTGTAATTGCAGAGTCAGCTTAATGTGTTTTATGTAACACGCCGGCAGTTACACAAGCCAATGGAAAGCCCTGCCCAATTTCAGATTACATATTTTATCAAATGTCTGTCTCACCCCACCTCTTTCTATTGCTCTGTAATGATGCGTGTGATAGTTCTAAGCATTTTCCCTATTTGTGTTACTAACAAAAGAAAGTAAAAATACTGTACAGGGCACCTTACATAACCCATCGACATTCACAGTGTTTCTGAGCGTGATGAATCTTGTTTTTTATACACTAGAATTTCCTACACAGACAGGACAAATAAGGAGCCACACATATAATGCAATATACTCTGTGTGGATGAATAAATCGCAGAACAATTAGTAGGGGTAGTAACTTTATGGCGGCCAACTGACGTTGGGCAATTAAGCTATGTTGTATAACCTGAAAACGGGTGTGGATCATTAGATCGACAGTGTCTAGGTCGACAATGTTTAGGTCGACCACTATAGGTTGATAGTCACTAGGTCGACAGGGTTTGAAGGTCCACAGGGTTTCTAGGTCGACATGTTCTAGGTCGACAGGTCAAAAGGTCGACATGAGTTTTTCATGTTTTTTTGGTGTCGTTTTCTTCGTACAGTAACCGGGAAGCCCAATTAGTACACGCGTTTCACCCACAGCAAATATTTTAGGACTATATATATATATATATATATATATAGTCATTTTTGAAAGAGGGCACTCACCAATTTTTTAAAAAGGTCAAAGGTTATTTATTACCACATCATGAAGACAGTCAACGTTTCGATCACATCACAGTGATCTTTGTCAAGACATCAGCAAAGTATTGTAGATAGCAGGACACCAAAGGCAGCATGCTGCCTAAGCTCTTAGCTTAGACATATTGTAGTAAGGAGCCATTATAATGTGGCTCCTTGCTGGTTAATCTTAGACCCAGATTGGGGTAATGGAGGTGTAAGGTGTGGTGCCTCTGGACTGGCTGAGCTGGATGGCCTTAGTGTGGCATACCCTTACATTCTATTAACACTTTTCACTTATTAATTTTTTAACACTATTTCTCTATTTTAATTGCATTTCATTTTTGTATCACTTTCTCTATAGCTTCGGCTTCCTAAATACTAATTTATTAACACTATAGTTTTTTCACTGGTATGCTACGCTGGGCTTTCTGGCTTATGCTGGTGTTTTGGGGTGCCACACCCTGCACCTAGATATAGCGCTAGGGACCCCAAATATACAGAGACGCCTTGATGCGGCTTTGGGGCTTATTCACACATTTGCGCAAATATGTGTAACGAAGATCTCTGAATTCTATTATTATGTGGAATTTAAATCTGGTTACGGTTATCATTCAGGGTGCTGGGGGAAACAAATGGCTTTTTATGTGGAAAGATGAAACCACCTTTGGAAGAAAATGTTGACGAGTTCTCAACTCTGCCCTATCTTCATGGAAGATCAGGTAAGGGCTCTTGTCGGACAAGGCCCCCAATTCAGACATCCGCCTTGCGGATGCCAATGCCAAAAGCATCACCACTTTCCAAGTGAGAAACTTCAACTCTATTTCTTGTAGAGGCTCAAACCAACCCGATTGAAGGATCTGCAACACCACATTAAGGTCCCATGGTGCCACTGGAGGCACAAATTGAGGCTGGATGTGCAGAACCCCTTTCACGAACATCTGAACTTCTGGAAAGGAGGCCAATTGTTTATGAAAGAAAACTGATAAGTCCGAAATCTGGACCTTGATTGACCCCAATCTAAGGCTTGCATCCACACCAGCCTGCAGAAAATGGAGAAAACGTCCCAACTCAAACTCTTCCGTAGGAGCCTTCTTGGATTCACATCAAGACACACATTTTCTCCAAATACGGTGGTAATGTTTAGACGTTACTCCTTTCCTGGCCTGAATAAGAGTGGGGATGACTTCCTTGGGAATACCCTTTCGGGCTAGGATCCGACGCTCAACAGCCATGCCGTTAAATGTAGCCGCGGTAAGTCTTGATACACACATGGCCCCTGCTGTAGTAGGTCTTCTCGAGGAGGAAGAGGCCGAGGATCTTCTATGAGCAACTCCTGAAGATCTGGATACCAAGCCCTCCTTGGCCAGTCTGGGGCAATGAAGATTGCTCAAAGTCTTGTTCTTCTTCTTATTTTGAGACCTTTTGGAATCAGTGGAAGTGGAGGGAAAACATATACCGACCGAAACACCCACTGGGTCACCAGTGCATCCACTGCTATTGCTTGAGGGTCTCTCGACCTGGAACAATATCTTTGAAGCTTCTTGTTTAGACGAGATGCCATCATGTCTACTTGAGGAACTCCTCAAAGACTTGTCACCTCTGCGAAGACTTCTTGGTGGAGGCCCCACTCTCCTGGATGGAGATCGTGTCTGCTGAGGAAGTCTTCTTCCCAGTTGTCCACTTCCGAAATGAAAATTGCTGACAGAGCTCTAACATGTCTTTCTGCCCACCTCTGCCATTGACACCTTGTCACCTCTGCCATTGCCACTCTGCTTTTCGTTCCGCCTTGCCTGTTTATGTACGCAACTGCTGTTGCATTGTCCGACTGGATTTGCACGGGATCTTGAAGAAGATGTACCGCTTGTAGAAGGCCGTTGTAAATGGCTCTCAATTCCAGAACGTTTATGTGAAGGCAGGCTTCCTGACTTGACCATTTTTCTTGGAAGCTTTCCCCCTGTGTGACAGCTCTCCAGCCTCGGAGACTTGCATCCATGGTTATTAGGACCCAGTCATGAATCCCAAACCTGCGTCCCTCTAGTAGGTGAGAACTGTGTAGCCACCACAGGAGCGAAATCCTGGCTTTGGGGGACAGGATTATTTTCCGGTGTATGTGTAGGTGGGATCCAGACCACTTGTCCAACAGGTCCCACTGGAATACTCTGGCATGAAATCTGCCAAACTGTATGACCTCGTAGGCCGCTACCATTTTCCCCAACAACCGAATGCATTGATGGATCGACACGCTTGTTGGTTTTAATATTTGTTTGACCATTTTCTGGATTTCCAGAGCCTTTTTCACTGGAAGAAATACTCTCCGTACTTCTGTGTCCAGAATCATCCCTAAAAAGGACAATCTTGTCGTCGGTTCCAACTGCGACTTTGGAAAATTCATGATCCAACCGTGTTGTTGGAGTATTGACAGAGAGAGTGCGATGTTCTGCACCAACTGTTCCCTGGATCTCGCTTTTATCAGGAGATCATCCAGATAAGGAATTATATTGACTCCTTTTTAACGAAGGAGGACCATCATCTCCGCCATCACCTTGGTGAATACCCTCTGTGCCGTGGAGAGTCCGAACGGCAACGTCTGAAACTGGTAATGGCAATCCTGTACTGCGTATCTCAGATAAGCTTGGTGAGGAGGATAAATGGGAAATGCAAGTAAGCATCTTTTATGTCTACTGACACCATGAAGTCCCCCTCTTCCAGACTGGAAATCACTAAACTCAGGGATTCCATCTTGAAATTGAACCTTTTCAGGTAGAGATTCAGATTTTCAGGTTTAAAATCGGTCTGACCAAGCCGTCTGGCTTTGGAACTACGAAGAGGCTTGAATAAAAAACCTTCTCCTTACTGTGCCAAGGGTACCAGGAAAATGACCTGATCCTGATATAATTTTTGAATTGCCGTTGTTACTGCCTCTCCTCCCGGAAGAGAAGCTGGCAAGGTCGATTTGAAAAATCGGCATGGGGGGACATCTTGAAACTCTAGTTTGTACCCATGGGACACTATTTGTAAGACCCATTGGTCCAGGCCAGATTGAATCCAGATTTGGCTGAAAAGTTTCAGAGGTGCTCCCACCCGAGCTGACTCCCGCAAGGGAGCCCCAATGTTATGCTGCAGATTTGGCAGAAGCAGGGGTGGACTTCTGCTCCTGCGATCCGGGAGACGCTACGGATTTCTTTCCTTTTCCCATTCCCCTACCTGCAAAAAAAGGGGAGACCTTTGGCCTTTTTGTATTTGTTGGGCCGAAAGGACTGTATGTGAGAGTGATGTGTCTTTTTCGCCGGTGTAGGAGCATGAGGCAAGAATGTCGACTTACCTGCGGTAGCCGCTGAGACTAACGCATCCAGCCCATCACCAAACAAGTCCTCACCTTTATACGGGAGAGCCTCCATATTTCTTTTGGAATCTGCATCAGCATTCCACTGGCGAATCCACAACGCCCTCCGAGCCGATACTGCCATGGTAGCGGTTCTTGATCCCAAGAAACCAATATATTTCATGGATTCTAGTTTCGTACGCAGAAGCGTCTTTGATATGACCGAACGTTAGGAGTATCTCGTTTCCATCTATTGTGTCAATGTCTAATGACAAGTTTTCTGACCACTTTTCAATAGCACTACTCACCCACTCACAGACAATGGTAGGCCTGAGTAGTGTCCCATTGGCAACATCAATAAATCACCTCACTCACTTGCGCTCTGTCGGCTCCTTAAGTGAAGCCATTCCAGGTGCAGGGAGAAACACGTTTTCTCTTTTATGACAGGGCCCTGTCTAAAATGCGGGGTGACTCCCACCTTTTTTGGAAAAAGGTAAGCTGCCTGATATCCTTTTGGGAATCAGAAATTTCTTTTCAGGTTAAATCAGACCTGAGGTGGAGGGAAAATTACATTACTTCTTTACTAAAGTAAACCCTCTCCTTGTGGTAAAAGAGGGGGCTTCGTAACTTCTAACACCTCCTTTATAGCTAGAACATGTTTTGAATGCTTTTTTGCTAACTTAGGACCTATTCCCCTGGAATCACTAGTGTCGACACAGGAATCAGAGTCCGTGTCGGTATCAGTTTGTACTACTTGTGCAATTTTGTATGTGACCCAGAAAGGTCCCTGTGGATGAAAGGCAGAACTATTAAAAATCACATCTTCAACAGATTATTTTCATTTTCTGTATGAGATTCAGTCCAACCTCTTACTGATATGATTTACACTATCATGTAACCTTTCACCCAGTCAGGCTCTTGGTGTCATATTACACCTCTGTGTCCCTAACATGTCTCCACAGAGTTCCCTGCCACAGACATGTCACACACGCGCAGAACCACACCACAGACACTCCGGGATTTATAGGGGACAGACCCACAGTAAAATCTGTCAGAGGGACACAGATAGGATTTTGCCAGTTCACAACCCAGCACCAGTAACACAATGTCTGTGAACACAAAATGCACACTGACATTCAGCGCTTTTATAATGTTAATCACACAATTATATAGCACCAAATTCACTGTGGCCCCCCTGTTTTGCACCCTGATACTTGTTCAGTAGTGGAGGAGGACCAGTGTTGTCTCTGCAGCCTGAGGAGAGAGAGAAAATGGCGCTGAGCAGTGTGCTGGCTGACCGAGGAGGAAGCTCCACTCTTCAATGGTGTGTTTCTCCTCAGCTTTTATGAGGTAATTTTTTATACTGGCGGGGGTAGGACTGTGCCTCAGCAACTTATGCCCCTTATTTATGCCAGTTTCCATAGGTTTCATGCTGCCCAGGGCGCCCCCCCGCGCCCTGCACCCTGCAGTGCCTGTGTATGTGTGGGCAACATGGCGCGCTGTGCTCCCGCTAGCCGCGCGGTACCTTTAGCCGTCACTTTTTTGATTGAAGATCTGTCTTCTAACACTCACCTGTCTTCTGACTTCTGGCTCTGTGAGGGGGGTGACGGCGTGCTATGGGAGTGAGCATCTAGGCACGGCTAGCGTTCAGTTCCCTTCAGGAGCTAATGGTGTCCTGTCAGCCAGAAGCAGAGCCATGAAACTCTTTAGGAAGTTGGTTCCTACTTCTGCCCCCTCAGTCCCACGAAGCAGGGAGTCTGATGCCAGCAGATCTCCCTGAAAAGAAAAAACCTAACATAAGTCTTTTCAGAGAAACTCAGTAGAGCTCCTCAGAGTGCATCCAGTCAGCCTGGGCACATTTCTAAAACTGAGGTCTTGAGGAGAGGCATAGAGGGAGGAACCAGTTCACACCCAATGAAAAGTCTTTAGAGTGCCCATGTCTCCTGCGGATCCCGTCTATACCCCATGGTCTTGATGTCGTCCCCAGCATCCTCTAGGACGTATGAGAAATACAGTTTGAGTCTCCTATATCGAGTTCTAAAAATCCATATGCTACGAAAAATTAAAATGGCCATATTTGTACTTCTGTTTTTTTGAGGGGTCTGTGGCCATGCCTCCCTAGGTTTGGACACACTTCCCTTTACGACCGGACATGTGACTGCTCTTGGTGGTCCTGCAAATAAGTAACAGGTGCACTACATATGTTTATTTCACATAGTTATTTGATATTCAAATCATCATCACAGCACATACTGTATATATTGAGGTAGTAGCTAATTACAACCAATATAAACTCCCCAATTAAAAGTCTCCTTTGTGCCAATTTTCTAAGCTCAACTCATGATCTTTTAACATTGTTTGATTCTGCTGAATATGTTGAAGATTTGCAGATAAAGGATATCAGTTATAATCATTAGATTGAGTTTATATGATCTCTCTAGAAAGAGGGCTCTTCCAATGGTGCACATGTAGTTTCATGAGAGGCCACTTTCACTGGCAAGCTGGAGGTGGTGACCTCATCTTAAAATGGTCAAAGCTTGGGTCTGATGGCTTTACTCTTGCATATTGTTAACAATTTGGTGACCAGCTCAGCTCCTTCTCCTACAAAGCATCAATGAGTTGTCTGGATAAATGTCCCTTCTCCAATGGGCAGGGGCGTATCTACCCCTTGGCCAGGATGGGACTCACCAGGGGGCGCCAGACGGTTGAGGGGGGCACCGCCGGATGGTGCCACCCACAACTAGGGGGTAGAATTTGAGCCACATTAAGGGGGAGGCATGGGGGCTCAATAACTCAGGCTCACTCTCTCGCGGAGCCTCCGGCTGGAGCACAGCACTGCGCATGCTCGGGTATTGGGCCTGGTGATTGGGTGGAGGGGTGCTGCGCATGCGCAGTGGAGTGGGTGGTGGGAGAACATGGCTGGCGCAGGACATAGAGTGTGGGGATGCCTGTTAGAGAGCCTGCATGTGAGTACTGGATACACAGCTCCTTTATCCCCCTGCTGCCCCTCCTTGTGTTTGCATTGTGTATGGCACATTCTCATAAATTGTTCTGGGAGAGAGTGCAGTAGTGTATGGGGCGTAGTCTGTGAGGGGGGTTCCATGCAGTGTGTGGGGAGTAATCTGTGAGGGGGTGCCATGCAGTGTATAGGGAGTAGTTCTGTGAGGGGAAGGATGGGGGTGGCATGCAATGTATGAGGAGTAGTCTGTGAGGGGGGTGCCATGAAGTGTATGGGAAGTAGTTCTGTGAGGGGGGAGGGTTGCCAATACAGTGTATGAGGAGTAGTCTGTGAGGGGGGTGCCATGCAATGTATGGGGAGTAGTCTGTGAGGGGGGGTGCCATGTAGTGTATGGGGAGTAGTCTGTGAGGGGGTGCCATGTAGTGTATGGGGAGTAGTCTGTGAGGGGGGTGCCATGCAATGTATGGGGAGTAGTCTGTGAGGGGGGGTGCCATGCAGTGTATGGGGAGTAATCTGTGAGGGGGGTGCCATGTAGTGTATGGGGAGTAGTCTGTGAGGGGGGTGCCATGCAGTGTATGGGGAGTAGTCTGTGAGGGGGGGGGGGTGCCATGCAGTGTATGGGGAGTAGTCTGTGAGGGGGGTGTCATGCTGTGTATGGGGAGCAGCATATGAGGAGGGTTGTCCTAAACTGTATGGGGAGCAGTGCGTGAGGAGGCCAGTGGTGGATCCGGGATGGGGGGAATGTTGGGGTTTGATAAGTACTATCACTCCCTGTAACACACATAATGGGCATAATGTGTAAGGGGCACTTTTACTGTGTGGCATAATGTGTATAAGAAATACTACTGTGCAGCGTAACATGAATAATGGGCTCTAGTGTGTGGTGTATTGTCTATAACGGGTACTATAGTCTGGCACAAAGTGAATATGTAATGTGGATAAGGGACACTGCTATGCAGTGTAATGTGAGTAAAGGAAACTACTGTGTGGCGTCATTTGAATTGGGGTACTATTGGTTGGCCACTCCCCTTCCCCATGAGACCAAGCCCTTTTTTTATGCAGATATGCTGGGGGGAGGGGGGGGTAATATAAGGGGGCACCAATCCCAAAGTCTGCCAGGGTCACTCAGACCACTAGATAAACTTCTGACACTGGGTAAGTTTAAGTAACCTAATGAGGGCACCTTCATGGAGGGGGAGGTGGGGGGGAATGTGAGACAGGTAAATATACACATATACAAAAACAAAAGGGATACAGATAGACAGTGGGTCGGCTGGTGTTGTAAGGGGTTCAGTATAAAAACCCGGCGGTCAGGATGCCGGTGGTCAATATACCAATGCCGGCATCCCGATCACGGCAATGCCGACAGGGATTAGTTTGGTACCCTAACCTCCCTCCCCTACACCCTAACCCTCCCTGTCTGCAGCCTAACTCTAATCTCTCCTATTGGTGTCTAACCCTAACCTCCCCCCAGTGGTGCCTAAACCTAACCCCACCCCCTTCCCGCAGCCTAAACCTAACCCTCCCCCCTTAGTGGCTAACCCCAACAATCCCCCGTTGGTGCCTAACCCTAACTCCCCCTCTCTGCAGCCTAGTCCTAACCACCCTCACCCCGCAGCCTGACCCTAATTCCCCCAAGCCCCCATCCCCCAGAGTGTGCTTACACCTAACCCCCCTTCCCGCAGGTAACCTAACCTGGCACTTCATACTTACCTCTGGGATCCTGACTGTTGGAATTTCATTGCAGGGATCCTGTTCTTTTCGGGATTCCCATGTCGGTACTATGGCTGGCGGGATGCTGACAGCCAGGATCCTGGGGGAATACCATTGTAAGACATAAAGGGTTTGCAGACACCTACCTGCAGATGATCCTAAGTTTTTATTTGAACTGATTACAAGTGTTCCAAAATATTGTTTCATTATAGAATATACAGTATTGTATAACTCAGAGATCACCTTCTGTCAGACGAGAAAGTAATGTTAAATAAGCGATGATGTCAATAGGCCTTTCCCAAGCTGTCACTCTGATTACAATCACCGTGTTCCAGCACCCCACCCCCCTGACATACACACATTTTTGAAGTTATACAACGCAGGTTTCATAAAATAGTGATGATGCCCCGTCTGGGTCCAACCCTTCTGCAGCCACTGGCTGCCTAAAGCTATAAAACATGTCCTTTTC
Organism: Pseudophryne corroboree; assembly: GCF_028390025.1. Lineage (NCBI taxonomy): Eukaryota > Metazoa > Chordata > Amphibia > Anura > Myobatrachidae > Pseudophryne > Pseudophryne corroboree. Next base: position 436,241,701 of record NC_086452.1, read on the forward strand.
TGGAGGACGGATCATATTTTTCTAGGAGGTAATCTTGTATATCAAAACATTCTGAGTCTGCAGATATGCCAGTGGGCGAACTCTACCCAGTTACACCAGTGAGAGGTGCCATGAAGGGTGGCACAGCAGCTAGCAGGAATGGACAGAAGGAATACCAGCTCATGCAAGTGAAAAACACTTGGTGTCGTGTTGAAAGCGATAAAGGCGTCTTCCCACCCTGGCAAGAAGAAAATCAGGTCATTGTTTCTCAGGCCAGAATGTAAGTACTGTACATCATACCCCAAGGGGCTTTTTGTGACCATCAGAGTTCCCAACAGGGAAATTAGTATGAAACTGTCCCATCAGCCATTCACTTACAGAAGTATATTGATTTAACTCACAAGTGCAAATGATTTAACTCACAAGTGCAAATGATTTAACTCACAAGTGCAAATGATTTAACTCACTAGTGCAAATGATTTAGCTCACTAGTGCAAGTGTACATGAAATGGGCACAGTGCATTATTGTGTCCAACGCTAAACTAACATGTATGTTCCAATGTATGTACTCATGTATGTTCCTATGTATGGTAAAAGTTACTTATATTGTAAAAAAAAAAAATTCAGCGCATTTGGCACAGCTCTCTGCAAATGAATGCTCAGTTTGACCGTCAACTAGTTTCAGCAAAGGCTCACAGGTAAAAGTAAGAGCGTGTTGTGGAACTACAAATACCAGCTTGCCCTCTTGGGGGAGCAGCGTTGGGCCAGAACTGAGGGCCTAATTCAGAGATGGATGCAATTTGCCCATCCACTAGATCTTTGTACGCAGCGACTGTGCTAAAACATGCAAAAGCCGCAGGGGGTATCTTGAGTTAATATTGGACAACTGCCGGCTTCTGTGGTCTGCTGCTGCATCCTAGGACTCAGCATCACATCATCTGTGTGAGCATCAGACATCCAGTAATCCTCAGGTTACCCAGGATGTCCGGTCAGATCACGCTGCAGAGGCACAGGAAATCTAAAGGGTGGAATTGGCCATTTTGCAGGTCTTTCCGATCCGATGCGCGTTCCCATGAGCATCGGATCCTCCAGATTGAACGTGCTGCACTAACGATCATGTCCGACTCTGCAGGCATGGCTGGGATCACACAAGATACATTGTGTGCAAAAGGACAGCATGTGATGTATCTTGGGCGATCCTGCCACCCGGGAGGCTGCCAGGGTGATGGCCTGCGACATGACGGTCGGACATGTCGCATAGGTGTATGGGGCCATTAAGTCGGGAGACATAGACCCTGGCCTCGGCACGCCTACAAAACGTGTCTGACTTTGTAAAATGCTCTGTCGTCACCCCCGCCTCGCCCCAATCAGCCGCAGCAATTCAATCAGGCACTGCAACTGATGTCGCAGAACGAGATCTGAACATGCGCAGATCTCACCCCATCGGTGATGAGAATTAACTTCTGGTTAAGGTACCTCTCTCAATCAGTCCCTGAATCCCATCTATGTGAGAGCCTCCAGCTGTGGGAAGAGCCCTCTTCCTGAGCACAGACCTGACGGGTCACTTATTCACCTGCAGACAGAGCTGTAATTGCTCCACGCTACAAAGAATGATGTGGGGTGAAGATTGGCACTGGGGAGCAGAACAATTGTAAATCTTCCTGTGTACTTTTTAATCATCATAGGTAGAAAAAATAATAATAATAATAATAATAATAATAATAATAATATTGTCATAATTAATTCGTTATTAAGCAATATATTCAATAATTCATTAATCCCTCATTCACCACCAACTAAAGTCCACCATTAGCCTCTCATTCCCTGTGAATAGCTGCTGTAGCTTTTATCATCATCATCATCATCATCATTATCATCTTTCTCCAATGGCCCCCAATATCATCATCATTCTTCATTATCTCCTTCTCACCATGGGGGGTGACGTATCAAACCTTCGAGAGAGAAAAATTGGAGAAGTTGCCATAGCAACCAATCAGTATCTGGATAATAGATCAACAATGTATTGGTTGATAGTCAATAGGTCGACACAATATGGTGAATATGCATGAGGTGAACAGGTACAAGAGATCGACTGGTTCAGAGGGTCGACATGACAATGGTCAACACACAAAAGGTTGACACATGGGGTTTTCACATGTTTTCCTGTTTGCTTGAATTACTATCCATTGGGAATAGTAACCTGAGCCACCCTGTGAGAAAAGCCAGGCCCCAAGGGTACACATTTGTACTGATAGTGGTCAAATAATATACAAGATTTGGGCCAAAATAATACTGTGTCAACCATTTGTGTGTCGACCACTGTCATGTTGACCCTTTGATCCGACAACTTTTTGTACCTGTTAACTTTAACCACTGTCAGCCTTTTGGAACTGTCAATCTCTTGCACCTGTCGATCTAATGCATGTTGACCATTTAGTGTCGACCTATTGACTGACGACTATAACACTTTCGATCTATTAATCCAGACCCCAACCAATCAGCATGTAAATGTCATTTCATAGACTATGCTAGGTAAATGATGAATAGAAGCTGATGAGTTGCTATAGGCAACTGCACTTTATATCTCTCAAAGGTTTGATACAACTCCCCTCATGTATGGTATCCTAAAATTGTACATTTTCATGCACACCCTTCAGATGTATCACTCCAACATTAAATTTAATTGAAATGCCACCTAAATGTGCTTACTGCATACATGACAGCCTTAAAAAGAAACCTTCTGGCAGAGTATTGAAAACGTCAACCATGTTGGAGGTGAGGATGGATTGGGAAGCCAACTGCAGTGGGGGTGGGCCCACAATCTACTGCTGAAATATCAGGACTTCGGACTCCCAAGTGAAGTGGGCGGTATGTGGAAGACTGGCTACCTCAATCGGAAGTCCTGGTGAGGCCGCTGCATTTTGGGACTCTCCCTGATATTGTAGGAGAGTTGGAACATATGGCTTAATGGCTGTATACAGTATATTCCAAAACTGTGGCACAACTACCATCACTACAGTGGCCCTTATGGTGCCCTGATATCAGGTGGGCCCAGTAGAAGAACAGGGTGGATTGGCAGCATTGGGTCCTCTCACAAGTCTGTTATGAGGCCTGGTGATGTCACCCCTGTTACATACTGTATGTAAATCTGAATAGTAAAAGTATTGAACTTAACGCTTCTTTCTACACAGAGTCACAAACTAAAAATTTAATAACATACAGTTCATACGTGTCTACTCTCCCAGAACATCTGGGTCCCCGTGGACCCTGGGCAAAGTAGGCTAAACTCCTAGTACAATGGCTGTTACTGGGGTAGGGGATGAGATGACACAATTCTCAAGGAAGCACATCATTTTGACCCCACCCCCACTGACCCCATTGATCGTTGCATTGTGCACCTGCCTTCCAGAAACTCTCCCAGAGGGTCAACTATAATGTAGTGACAACAAGATGCAGTCTAGATTTAGGTGGGAACACTTTAATGTAGTAGTGTCACAGATGTGGTGGTGCACTTAAACTTTGTGTAATTAGGCCTCATAAACGTATTCAGGGAGTGTAGTGCACATGAGCCTCTGGGTCCGGGCGAGCCCACACTGCACACACCACACTCAGATTATACTTACCTCATGCAAAGGCACAAGTGGGTACCTCCTCCTCCTCTTCAGTGCCATCTGCCCAGTGATATCTTCAGGAAGATGGTGCAGCACAGTGAAAGCAAAGACTCTGGAACTGTGCCAGAGCCTTTGCTCTCTTGTGCATATGTGCCATCTTCCTGAAGATATCACTGGGCAGATGGCGCTGAGGAGAAGGAAGGACCTGCGTCACAGCACACAAATTAAGATGTGTGGCTGGGGTAGGGAGGGCCAGCAGTGTGCCTTCAATGGAAAAATGAGAGGCACCATCGATGGTATTAAACTGTGCAGTCCCATACCAACAATGGTTTTTACACATGTGCACAAAAGAGAATTGTCTCTCACTGACATCTGAGACAGAATGAGAGGGGCAAGTTTCCTCCATACAGTATGTGAGTAAGACGGAGGCGGGGCTAGACTGCTGACTGACAGCTGAGCTCCGACAGTGTCAAGTCAGCGAGGCATGGAAGCCCATCTCGGCACATGTCATGCACTGACTGATGCGTTGTTGAACTGTAACCCGCTGGACTCGATGATGGCCCAGTGGTGCTGGGATTCTAGATGGCAGCTTAGTAATTCCGCACTACAGTGCAAATGTTAAAAGGAAAACATCAGGCCCACGGCTAACATCAGTGGCGGAAAATTACCTGAATCTCATAATGGAAGGTTAAACCATCAGCTATAGGTGAGCAACCATCAATGATTTCTAACCATCGATGATTGATGGCTACCTCTAGGCTTGGGGGCTGCTGCTCAGAGGCAGGGCTCACTTCACATGAGCCCCCTCAGGCGTTAATATGCCCCTGTTAGGACTCTTTCAGACCGCAGGCCAAGTAGATTTATTAGAAGCAATATCTACTTTATTCCTGCCTAGTTTGCGACAACACAGGAATTTTTACAAGGTGGTAGTAATCTAACACTCAGTCGCCAGGCCAATAGCAAAATTTAAGTGTCAGCCTGGTGATCCGCTCCAACTCTTCTGATCATGCATAGGGGATGGCACACTGGCAAGGAAACTCCTTTTGGGCTTTAGCTCTGAAAGACTAAATGGGGCTTCATTTTCTATGCACCAGTCCCCAAAACATGTTTAGAAGAGTAGAGAGCTAGGATCTCCGTAGCAGATGGACAATACAGGTTGAGCATCCCTTATCCAAAATGCTTGGGACCAGAGGTATTTTGGATATCGGATTTTTCCGTATTTTAGAACAATTGCATACCATAATGAGATATCATGGCGATGGGACCCAAGTCTAAGCACAGAATGCATTTATGTTACATATACACCTTATACACACAGCAGGGAGGTAATTTTAGCTAATATTTTTAATAACTTTGTGCATTAAACAAAGTGTGTCTACATTCACACAATTCATTTATCTTTCATATACACCTTATACACACATCCTGAAGGTCATTTAATACAATACTTTTAATAACTTTGTGTATTAAACAAAGTTTGTGTACATTGAGCCATCAGAAAACAAAGGTTTCACTATCTCACTCTCACTCAAAAAAGTCCATGTTTCGGAATATTCCGTATTTCGGAATATTTGGATATGGGATACTCAACCTGTATATCCAAATTTCCTCAAGGCTAGCCCTGAGGCAGCTGCATAGTCTGCTGTGGCAATAGTTCTGCCATTAGAGAGGTCTACTCCCAGTCTTTATGTTGGACTATGCTGTTTGTGAGGATACTGGGTTCCAAATCACTCAGTCACGGTGGTAGATGAAAACCAACAGTGGTTTATTGAACAGAATGGGTTATAAACAGCTCAGCACACATCTGTGATCCAATTCTACACGACAATCCCTCCTGGAGCTCCTGACAGAACATTACTTCTTAGTCAGTCTACTGCCACCCTCTCACCTCCTGTCCCAGATCTCTCTCACCTCCCCCCTTTGCTATTATCAAACCTTTGTCTTTCCTACAATAAGGCGACACCCCCAGACAGTTTCAGAGCAAACCTATTTTCTCTATCGTCCTAGTGGATGCTGGGGTTCCTGAAAGGACCATGGGGAATAGCGGCTCCGCAGGAGACAGGGCACAAAAAGTAAAGCTTTAGGATCAGGTGGTGTGCACTGGCTCCTCCCCCTATGACCCTCCTCCAAGCCTCAGTTAGATTTTTGTGCCCGGCCGAGAAGGGTGCAATCTAGGTGGCTCTCCTAAAGAGCTGCTTAGAAAAGTTTAGCTTAGGTTTTTTATTTTACAGTGAGTCCTGCTGGCAACAGGATCACTGCAACGAGGGACTTAGGGGAGAAGAAGTGAACTCACCTGCGTGCAGGATGGATTGGCTTCTTTGGCTACTGGACATTAGCTCCAGAGGGACGATCACAGGTACAGCCTGGATGGTCACCGGAGCCTCGCCGCCGGCCCCCTTGCAGATGCTGAAACAAGAAGAAGGTCCAGAATCGGCGGCATGAAGACTCCTCAGTCTTCTTAAGGTAGCGCACAGCACTGCAGCTGTGCGCCATTTCCTCTCAGCACACTTCACACGGCAGTCACTGAGGGTGCAGGGCGCTGGGAGGGGGGCGCCCTGGGAGGCAATGAAAACCTATTTTTGGCTAAAAATACCTCACATATAGCCTCCGGGGGCTATATGGAGATATTTAACCCCTGCCAGAATCCGTTAAGAGCGGGAGACGAGGCCGCCGAAAAAGGGGCGGGGCCTATCTCCTCAGCACACAGCGCCATTTTCCCTCACAGAAAGGCTGGAGGGAAGGCTCCCAGGCTCTCCCCTGCACTGCACTACAGAAACAGGGTTAAAACAGAGAGGGGGGGCACTAATTTGGCGTTAGAAATATATAAAAAAGATGCTATAAGGGAAAACACTTATATAAGGTTGTCCCTATATAATTATAGCGTTTTTGGTGTGTGCTGGCAAACTCTCCCTCTGTCTCTCCAAAGGGCTAGTAGGTCCTGTCCTCTATCAGAGCATTCCCTGTGTGTGTGCTGTGTGTCGGTACGTGTGTGTCGACATGTATGAGGACGATGTTGGTGAGGAGGCGGAGCAATTGCCTGTAATGGTGATGTCACTCTCTAGGGAGTCGACACCGGAATGGATGGCTTATTTAGGGAATTACGTGATAATGTCAACACGCGCCAAGGTCGGTTGACGTCATGAGACGGCCGACAAACAATTAGTACCGGTCCAGACGTCTCAAAAACACCGTCAGGGGTTTTAAAACGCCCGTTTACTTTAGTCGGTCGACACAGACACAGACAGGGACACTGAATCCAGTGTCGACGGTGAATAAACAAACGTATTCCTTATTAGGGCCACACGTTAAGGGCAATGAAGGAGGTGTTACATATTTCTGATACTACAAGTACCACAAAAGAGGGTATTATGTGGGATGTGAAAAAACTACCGTAGTTTTTCCTGAATCAGATAAATTAAATGAAGTGTGTGATGATGCGTGGGTTCCCCCCGATAGAAAATATGGGCGGTATACCCTTTCCCGCCAGAAGTTAGGGCGCGTTGGGAAACACCCCTTAGGGTGGATAAGGCGCTCACACGCTTATCAGAACAAGTGGCGGTACCGTCTATAGATAGGGCCGTCCTCAAGGAGCCAGCTGACAGGAGGCTGGAAAAATATCATAAAAAGTATATACACACATACTGGTGTTATACTGCGACCAGCGATCGCCTCAGCCTGGATGTGCAGAGCTGGGGTGGCTTGGTCGGATTCCCTGACTAAAAATATTGATACCCTTGACGGGGACAGTATTTTATTGACTATAGAGCATGTAAAGGATGCATTTCTATATATGCGAGATGCACAGAGGGATATTTGCACTCTGGCATCAAGAGTAAGTGCGATGTCCATATCTGCCAGAAGATGTTTATGGACACGACAGTGGTCAGGTGATGCAGATTCCAAATGGCACAAAGGTGTATTGCCGTATAAAGGAAGAGGAGTTATTTGGGGTCGGTCCATCGGACCTGGTGGCCACGGCAACTGCTGGAAAATCCACCGTTTTTACCCTAAGTCACATCTCTGCAGAAAAAGACACCGTCTTTTCAGCTTCAGTCCTTTCGTCCCTATAAGAGTCATATCTGCCCAGGGATAGAGGAAAGGGAAGAAGACTGCAGCAGGCAGCCCATTCCCAGGAACAGAAGCGTTCCACCGCTTCTGACAAGCTCTCAGCATGACGCTGAGACCGTACAGGACCCCTGGATCCTACAAGTAGTATCCCAGGGGTACAGATTGGAATGTCGAGACGTTTCCCCTGCGCAGGCTCCTGAAGTCTGCTTTACCAAGGTCTCCCTCCGACAAGGAGGCAGTATGGGAAACAATTCACGAGCTGTATTCCCAGCAGGTGATAATTAAATTACCCCTCCTACAACAAGAAAAGGGGTATTATTCCACACTATATTGTGGTACTGAAGCCAGAAGGCTAGGTGAGACCTATTCTAAATCTAAAAAAATTTGAACACTTACAGAGGTTCAAATCAAGATGGAGTCACTCAGAGCAGTGATAACGAACCGGGAAGAAGGGGACTATCTGGTGTCCCGAGACATCAGGGATGCTTACCTCCATGTCCCAAATTTGCCCTTATCACTAAGGGTACCTCAGGTTCGTGGTACAGAACTGTCACTATCAGTTTCAGACGCTGCCGTTTGGATTGTCCACGGCACCCCGGGTCTTTACCAAGGTAATGGCCGAAATGATGGTTCTTCTTCGAAGAAAAGGCGTCTTAATTATCCCTTACTTGGACGATCTCCTGATAAGGGCAAAGTCCAGGGAACAGTTGGAGGTCGGAGTAGCACTATCTCGGATACTGTTACAACAGCAGGGGTGGATTCTAAATATTCCAAAATCGCAGCTGATCCCGACAACAAGTCTCCTGTGCTTAGGGATGATTCTGGACACAGTCCAGAAAAAGGTGTTTCTCCCGGAAGAGAAAGCCAGGGAGTTATCCGAGCTAGTCAGGAACCTCCTAAAATCAGTGCATCATTGCACAAGGGCCATGGTAAAAAAAATGGTGACTTCCTTCGAAGCAATTCCAGTCGGCAGATTTCATGCAAGAACTTTTCAGTGGGATCTGCTGGACAAATGGTCCGGATCGCATCTTCAGATGCATCAGCGGATAACCCTATATCCAAGGACAAGGGTGTCTCTCCTGTGGTGGTTACAGAGTGCTCATCTTCTAGAGGGCCGCAGATTCGGCATTCAGTTTTGGATGTTGGTGACCACGGAGGCCAGCCCGAGAGGCTGGGGAGCAGTCACACAAGGAAAAAATTTCCAGGGAGTGTGATCAAGTCTGGAGACTTTTCTCCACATAAATATAGCTAAGGGTAAATTTATAATGCTCTAAGCTTAGCAAGACCTCTGCTTCAAGGTCAGCCGGTATTGATCCAGTGGGATAAAACATCACGGCAGTCGCCCACGTAAATAGACAGGGCGGCACAAGAAGCAGGAGGGCAGTGGCAAAAACTGCAAGGACTTTTCGCTGGGCGGAAAATCATGTGATAGCACTGTCAGCAGTGTTTCATTCCGGGAATGGAAACTGGGAAGCAGACTTCCTCAGTAGGCACGACCTCCACCCGGCAGAGTGGGAACTTCATGGGGAAGTTTTCCACATGATTGTAAACCGTTGGGAATTACCAAAGGTGGACATGATGGCGTCCCGTCTGAACAAAAAACGGGACAGGTATTGCGCCAGGTTAAGAGACCCTCAGGCAATAGCTGTGGACGTTCTGGTAACACCGTGGGTGTACCAGTCGGTGTATGTGTTCCATCCTCTGCTTTTCATACCTAAGGTACTGAGAATTATAAGACGTAGAGGAGTAAGAACTATACTCATGGCTCCGGATTGGCCAAGAAGGACTTGGTACCCGGAACTTCAAGAGATGCTCACAGAGGACTTATGGCCTCTGCCGCTAAGAAGGGACTTGTTTCAGCAAGTACCATGTCTGTTCCAAGACTTACCGCAGCTGCGTTTGACGGCATGGCGGTGGAACGCCGGATCCTACGGGAAAAGGCATTCAGGAAGAGGTCATTCCTACCCTGGTCAAAGCCAGAAAGGAGGTGACCGCACAACATTATCACCACATGTGGCGAAAATATGTTGCGTGGTGTGAGGCCAGGAAGGCCCCACGAAGAAATTTCAACTCGGTCGATTCCTGCATTTCCTGCAAACAGGAGTGTCTATGGGCCTCAAATTGGGGTCCATTAAGGTTCAAATTTCGTCCCTGTCGATTTTTCTTCCAGAAAGAATTGGTTTCAGTTCCTGAAGTCCAGAAGTTTGTCAAGGGAGTATTGCATATACAACCCCCTTTTGTGCCTCCAGTGGCACTGTGGGATCTCAACGTAGTTCTGGGATTCCTCAAAACACATTGGTTTAAAACCAGTCAAATCTGTGGATTTGAAGCATCTCACATGAAAAGTGAACATGCTCTTGGACCTGGCCTGGACCAGGCGAGTGTCAAATTGGTGGTTTTTTTCTCAAAAAAGCCCATATCTGTTTGTCCATTCGGACAGGGCAGAGCTGCGGACTCGTCCCCAGTTCTCTCCCTAAGGTGGTGTCAGTGTTTCACCTGAACCAGCTTATTGTGGTGTCTTGCGCCTACTAGGGACTTGGAGGACTCCAAGTTGCTAGATGTGGTCAGGGCCCTGAAAATATAGGTTCCAGGACGGCTGGAGTCAGGAAAACTGACTTGCTGTTATCCTGTATGCACCCAACAAACTGGGTGCTCTTGCTTTTAAGCAGACTTTTGCTAGTTGGATGTGTAATACAATTCAGCTTGCACATTCTGTGGCAGGCCTGCCACAGCCAAAATATGTAAATGCCCATTCCACAAGGAAGGTGGGCTCATCTTGGGCGGCTGCCCGAGGGGTCTCGGCTTTACAACTTTGCCGAGCGGCTATTTAGTCAGGGGCAAACACGTTTGTAAAATCCTACAAATTTGATACCCTGGCTAAGGAGGACCTGGAGTTCTCTCATTCGGTGCTGCAGAGTCATCCGCACTCTCCCGCCCGTTTGGGAGCTTTGGTATAATCCCCATGGTCCTTTCAGGAACCCCAGCATCCACTAGGACGATAGAGAAAATAAGAATTTACTTACCGATAATTCTATTTCTCGGAGTCCGTAGTGGATGCTGGGCGCCCATCCCAAGTGCGGATTATCTGCATTACTTGTACATAGTTACAAAAATCGGGTTATTATTGTTGTGAGCCATCTTTTCAGAGGCTCCGCTGTTATCATATTGTTAACTGGGTTCAGATCACAGGTTGTACAGTGTGATTGGTGTGGCTGGTATGAGTCTTACCCGGGATTCATAAATCCTTCCTTATTGTGTACGCTCGTCCGGGCACAGTATCCTAACTGAGGCTTGGAGGAGGGTCATAGGGGGAGGAGCCAGTGCACACCACCTGATCCTAAAGCTTTACTTTTTGTGCCCTGTCTCCTGCGGAGCCGCTATTCCCCATGGTCCTTTCAGGAACCCCAGCATCCACTACGGACTCCGAGAAATAGAATTATCGGTAAGTAAATTCTTATTTTCACTTGTCCAGGCATGTCCCCTAGGCCACAATAGATGTTAACTAAAGTAACCTTACTTAATCTGATTGTGTGGCCTGGAATCCATTGTGTGGGGAAGAATGAGGGGGGTGTATGGCCTGACATCTGAGACTGGCTGTATCTACACAACAGCAAACACACAGGTTATCTGCGCAGTCATATGGGGGGAACATTATTTGACAAACTATAACCCAATAACCAATACATTCATATATATACATCGAAAACATAACTGTACCCTTGTAACAATAACATCATACAATATAATACAATATTGCCTACTACATAGCCAAATACAGATCAACAATTAGTGTAGTCCATGGGTCAGACCAGGGCTAGGGAAGTAGCTGCGTGTCTTTTACCACTGTGTGACACAACGCGCCGGCTGTGTTGTCACATTTCCTCCCTCTACTTCCAAGCCCAGTGTCCTGGGTGGCTTAAGCTTGCTGAGAGTAATGGTATTCTCCTGTACCCTGGGTATTTGTAGCGAGGGATTTCCTGGGCTTGCTCGGCGCTTGGTCTGGTTCCTGCTGACGGGACAGGCCATCTGCGTTCCCATGATCTCTGCCCTTTTTGTGAGAGATAGAGAAATTGTATAGTTGTAGGGCTAAGCTCCATCTCAGCAGTCGTCCATTGTCTCCGGCAGTGCGCTGTAACCAACTAAGGGGACTGTGGTCTGTTACCACTGAGAACTCGCGCCCGTACACATATGCCTGCAATTTCTTGAGTGCCCAGACTATGGCCAGGCACTCCTTTTCAATAGTGGCATAGGCTATCTCACGGTCCAGAAGTTTTCGGGAGAGAAAGGCAACTGGATGTTCACAACCATCCTCCCCTACTTGGCTCAACACAGCTCCTATTCCACAACCTGAGGCATCTGTTTGCACAATGAACCGCCGGCGGAAGTCGGGGGCTGCTAACACTGGGGATTGGGACAAAATGTCCTTCAGCTGGGAAAAAGCCTGCTCACACTCTGGGCTCCAGTCAATTTGTCGGGTGTACTTTTTTGTCGTTAGGTCAGTCAGGGGTTTGGCAATGGTGCTGTACTGGGGCACAAATTTACGGTAGTACCCTGCTGTTCCAAGGAAGGCACGTACCTGTTTTTGGTTAGTGGGCCGAGGCCATTTCAGGATGGCCTCAATTTTAGCTGGCTCTGGACGAATATGGCCTCCGCCAACCCTATGCCCGAGGTACAATACCTCTGCCATCCCCATCTGACATTTGTCAGGTTTGATTGTTAACCCTGCCTTGCTGATCCGTGCCAACACCTGGGCCACATGCTGCAGATGCTCCTCCCATGTCTGACTAAAAATGGCTATGTCATCAAGGTATGCCTGGGCAAAGTCCTGACACCCTGTCAGTAGGTGATCTATGGTACGCTGAAAGGTGGCTGGGGCATTCTTCATCCCAAAGGGCATGGCAGTAAATTCAAAGAGGCCAAATGGGGTGCTGAATGCAGACCTCTCCTGTGCCTCCCTGGTAAGGGGTATCTGCCAGTATCCTTTGCTAAGATCCAGAGTGGATACATAGCGTGCCATTCCCAACCTGTCTAACAACTCATCTACCCGGGGCATGGGGTATGCGTCTGTCACTGTCACCTCGTTCAGCCTCCTATAGTCCACGCAGAAGCGGGTACTGCCATCTTTCTTGGGCACTAGGACTACGCTGGCGGCCCAGGGACTATGGGACGGTACAATAACACCAAGCGCCAGCATTTCATCGACCTCCCTTTTGATCATATCAATCACCCTGGGGTTCACCCGATAAGCGGGTTGCCTATTGGGCCGAGCCTCCCCGGTATTGACATGATGGGCCACTACATGAGTGCGCCCTGGCCTGCTTGTGAATTGTGGCCTCTCTACCTCCAATACCTCCCTCATCTGTAGGGCCTGGGTTTCGGTTAATTGCGAGCCTATGGGCACTGCCTCCACTCCTAGGTCCCTCTTGGTGGCTGCTAGAATGTCAGGGATGGGGTCGGTCTCTGGGTCATCCATAGGTGGGCAACAGATTGCCACCGCCCCTATCTCCCTGGTGACATATTTCTTTAACCTATTTATGTGGTAGGTACCCACCCGCTTCCCTGTTTGGTCTAGGGCAATAATGTAATCTACCCGTCCCTGCCGATCCACTACAGTATAAGGTCCTGCCCAGGTCGCCTGTAACTTATGCTTTCGGGCAGGTACTAGCACCATCACTTTCTGTCCAACCTCTAGTTCCCTGTCCTGCGCTCGTTGGTTATAGTACCGGCACTGTCTTTCCTGCGCACCCAGGGTGTGGTCATGCGCAAGCTGCATCAGCCTGTGCAGTTTCTCCTTCATTTGGACTACATATTCCAAGATGGGAACCTCAGGTTCCTGAAATGACCCTTCCCAGCTTTCCCTGACTAGGTCAAGTGGTCCCCTTACCCTTCGGGCATATAGTAACTCAAAAGGAGAAAATCCGGTTGAATCCTGCGGCACTTCGCGGTACGCGAATAATAGCTGTTGCAAGGACTTCTCCCAGTCTCCCCCCTTCGATTCAGCAAATGCCCGCAGCTACTGCTTTAGGGTCGAACTGAATCTCTCACAGAGACCATTAGTCTGGGGGTGATAAGGGGTGGTGCGTAAGGGATGGACCCCAAAGTTGTCCCATACTGTCTGCAGCAATTCCCCTTGAAATTGCGTACCCTGATCAGTAACTACTTCTTGGGGAAATCCTACACAACTAAAAATATCCATAAGAGCCTGGGCGATATGTTCAGCATCTATGGATGCCAGTGCCACTGCCTCAGGGTATCTAGTCGCGTAATCAACTACAGTCAGTATGTATCTCTTTCCTGTTCGGCTTGGTTTCTTAAAAGGCCCCACAATGTCCATGGCCACTCTCTTAAATGGCTCACTTATGACAGGCATGGGTTGTAGGGGAACCCGGCGTGGGGGTCCCCCGAGGCGTTGGCAGACCTCACATGACTCTCTATACTGTTTTACCTCCTGGTTAACCCCAGACCAGAAGAAATGTCGCAGCAGCCGGGCACGGGTTTTCCGAACCCCTAAGTGGCCTGCTAAGGGAATGTCATGGGCAAGGGCCAGCAACCGGGCACGGTACTGCTGAGGAACAATCAACTGTTTTCTTAGGACCCCGGGCTCTAATGGGTCTGCTTTTGCTGGCACCCGGTACAGTCTCCCCTCCTCCCACATAATGCGATCCTCCTGAGGCCCCCAATCTGTTCGTCCCGCTGCCCTGCGGAGGCTAGCTAGGGAGGGGTCGGTCCGTTGGGCTTCCCTAAAGGCTACCCTATCTACTTCCCCCATATTCTCATCACAGTCAGGCAAGTCTGGTACAGGGTTACTCACCGCCAACAGTTCAGGGTTTGTGGCTGTCACTTCCACAGAGACTCCTGGTGCTGGCATGAGAGGGTCCTCATGCACTGTCTCCAATGCCTGTGCTTGGCTTCGGGTGATAGCTCCCACAAAGTAACTAGCCAATCCAGCACTCAGATCATTGCCCAGAATGACGTGAGTGGGTAATCCATCCAAAAGTCCAACATTTACCTCTCCAGAGTCCAGGCCCCAGTCCAGGTGTACCCTTGCCATAGGTATTACAGTGATCTGCCCTCTTGCCATGGAAATTTTAACTTTCCTTTTCTTCAGTATCTGGCAGGGGGGAATTAATTCTGGCCGTATAAGGGTGATAGAAGCTCCAGAGTCTCTCAACCCTTGCAGCTCCTTCCCATTAACTTTTACAGGTTGTAGGTGGGTTTTCATATTATCCGGGGTGGATTTCCCAATAGCTGCTACCACCTCTACTTGGTATGCTACTTCCTCCGCCTCTGGCGCATCAGGAAAGTAGTCCACCTCGCCCGTTCCAAATGATTCGTGGCACACAGCCACCCGCGACATGGCAGATTGGGTACCTGGGAATGGCCGTCTTACCCGTGTACAGTCACGAAGTAAATGCCCCACCTGGTCACAGTTTTAGCAGCGTCGGCTTGCAGGTGATGCTGGTCCCCGAGACCTTGAATTTCTGGCTAGGGAAGCTGGGGTATGTATTGGGGCTGGCCGGTGGGGGAACAATGGTAGCTCACGATCCTGCTGGGGCCGTCGGAGGGTTGTCCTCTCCTCTGTATTGGCACCTCTCCACCGAGGCCTGTTAGCTGTGAACTCATCTGCTAGGTGTGCTGCTTTTTCCGGAGTGGTAGGGTTCCGATCTGCCACCCACTCCCTGATCTCTGGAGGCATCTTGTTTAGCAGCTGCTCCAAAATAAAAGCATTTTTAATGTCTGCTACAGTAAGGGCCTTCTTCACAGCCAGCCACTTATCACAGTTCCTCCGCAGCAAGTTATTGAACTCTATAAATGAGGCATCTCCTTTCCGCGCCATAGACCGAAACTTTATGCGATACGATTCAGCGGTCACCGCATATCTGGCAAGCAGCACACTCCGTACCTCCTCATATACCAGGATCTGCTCTGGTCTCAGGGCATGGAATGCCTCCAGTGCCCGCCCTCTCAGACTGGGTACCAAATATCGAGGCCACTCTGCTGCCTCAATTCCATGCATTATCATAACAGATTCAAACATCTGCAAATGAGTATCAATATCCGAACTGACCTCATCAAAAGGTGGGACCTCATTATACCTCAGCCGGGAGGTCTGTCTTACCGCCACTGCCGGGGCGGTTATACCGGTCTGCGCCCCCAATGCGGCTCCCAGTACTGATGCTCCTTGCCCTAGTGCTGCCAGCAACTCCCGCAACTGATCTGTACTTCCAACGACCAGTGCAGGGCCTGTTGTAGCGGTTCCAGTGGTTCCTTGACCCTCGGCCTGCTCTGGGATGCAGTCCTCATCATCTTCCTGCCCAGGGTGTTCTTGGTCCCATTCAGCTAGCTTTGCCATTAAGACTGCTCTGGTGTCCGATGCATTAAACTCAATCCGTCTTGTTCGACAGAGGTCCTGTAGTTGATCCTTCTTGCTGTATCGGTAGCATAGCGGGGCAGAATCCATTGCCTGCTGTGGTTTATTCCTTTCTGCTGGTGTCTTGAGTGATCCCACCGCTGCCGCCAAATGTGAGGATACTGGGTTCCAAATCACTCAGTCACGGTGGTAGATGAAAACCAACAGTGGTTTATTGAACAGAATGGGTTATAAACAGCTCAGCACACTTCTGTGATCCAATTCTACACGACAATCCCTCCTGGAGCTCCTGACAGAACATTACTTCTTAGTCAGTCTCCTGCCACCCTCTCACCTCCTGTCCCAGATCTCTCTCACCTCCCCCCTTTGCTATTATCAAACCTTTGTCTTTCCTACAATAAGGCGACACCCCCAGACAGTTTCAGAGCAAACCTATTTTCACTTGTCCAGGCATGTCCCCTAGGCCACAATAGATGTTAACTAAAGTAACCTTACTTAATCTGATTGTGTGGCCTGGAATCCATTGTGTGGGGAAGAATGAGGGGGGTGTATGGCCTGACATCTGAGACTGGCTGTATCTACACAACAGCAAACACACAGGTTATCTGCGCAGTCATATGGGGGGAACATTATTTGACAAACTATAACCCAATAACCAATACATTCATATATATACATCGAAAACATAACTGTACCCTTGTAACAATAACATCATACAATATAATACAATATTGCCTACTACATAGCCAAATACAGATCAACAATTAGTGTAGTCCATGGGTCAGACCAGGGCTAGGGAAGTAGCTGCGTGTCTTTTACCACTGTGTGACACAACGCGCCGGCTGTGTTGTCACACTGTTAATCTGAAATTCAGTTCCCTAAATAGCATCAAGGTACCAGACAGGGTTCTTCAATTTGGACTCAATCCTTCATTAGGCTTTAAAATACTGTGCAAAAGGGGATATGTTACCCACAAAATGCACACATCTACAGTACTCTGGGTGCTGCAAATATTAGGATGTCTCAAGAGTCCACTCAAAATCCAACCCATACTCAGAGGGAGCGTTCTGAATCCATGAACTGGCAACCATTATAGATTAGTAATAGTTTTGGCCTGTCATATGCCAGGTCCACCACCGCCCTGATATACATACCTTGTGTCGGTGCTGCGAGATTCTTCACTCCTCATGTATGCCATATCCAATGCCACGGTTAGAACTGTTGAATATATTTTAGAAAGACAACTCTGCTGGTCTCTGCATAATATTACCTGTGGTGACTGTTCCTTATAGTGCTACAGTGTCGGCTTTCCTGCTGACTTTCACTTCTATGATCCAGACAGATAAAGGGAAATTTGGCCACTCTGGGTTTTATCTGCCCCTTCTCATAAACCCTAGCAGCTGGGGTTGACAGTCAATGTAGATTCCCCATTTACCAATAACTGGAAAGACCCTCAGGACTCTATGAACTGCCCAAGGATATGCCTGAATGGTAATTTCTGGTGTCACATGTGCACATGGGTTAGTGGGGGTCTTGCGGCTACATTCATGCAACCTATGAAAATATTATAAGGTTCTCTTGCAGTACATTGTAGTATAACAACCAACAAGGTAAAATGTCAATATAACATATACTCTCATATGTCTTCTTAAACAGAAGTGAAAATGTGTTGGAGTCCGGTGTTTCATGGACTGTTAAAACTCCAATTTACTTCTGCTACAAAGTGATTGAAAGTCAGAATCTTCTAGAACCCAGTAACATGACCCTTTTGTATGGCCATGTTTCTGATCCCCAAGAATTGGAGATTTACCAGAAGAAGATCCAAAAGCGCTTTGTTGTGATGGACATGACAGTGGAAAAACTATACGGCTCCAAAGTCAGAAGATATTTTGAGGTGAATCAGGTCATTTATAAGATCCTAGCTCTTGAAACCACTGAGGAAACCAAGTCAATGGAGCTAGTCCTGAAGATACTGGATGAAGTCCACAAGTTCGGCCTTGAAAGACGCACCGAGCCGATCATAGCAATCGGAGGGGGCGTTTGTTTGGACATTGTCGGTCTAGCTGCCTCTCTTTACAGGCGTCGCACGCCCTATATCCGGGTCCCCACAACCCTCCTGTCTTACGTGGATGCAAGTGTGGGAGCCAAGAATGGAATCAATTTCTGCAATTGCAAAAACAAGCTGGGAAGCTACACTCCACCGGCTGCCACGTTTCTGGACCGGTCATTTATACAGACCATTACACGTCGCCAGATTTCTAATGGTCTTGGAGAAATTTTAAAGGTAATGTCATAAATAGATAATCTGCACTGTTACCATAACTTGTCAAAGGGAAAGTCTTAACTCTCCTATTTTAGTAGAACAGACCTTCCAAAAGGTAATCTCTACCCCAAATACAGTATGTAATTTAAAAAAATAGGTACTGTAATGGTATAAATATATTCCTGCCATAGTTATAGTCTACAAACGACATTGCTTAAATAATGCACAAGTTTAACAGAAGGGTTCTATACCACCTGTTGGTCATAAGTGGTATTGAGAGTTTTGTTTTTGTTTTTTGTTATCTGTTTATTTTAATTTACTTAATTTAATAATCATTTCTTGATTATTATTTTTTTGCCCTGTTTTATTGTGTTGGAAGTAATCTGTATAATTTTGATAGCAATACAGGTTGAGTATCCCATATCCAAATATACTGAAATACGGAATATTCCGAAATACGGACTTTTTTGAGTGAGATAGTGAAACCTTTGTTTTTTGATGGTTCAATGTACACAAACTTTGTTTAATACACAAAGTTATTAAAACTATTGTATTAAATGACCTTCAGGCTGTGTGTATAAGGTGTATATGAAACATAAATTAATTGTGTGAATGTACACACACTTTGTTCAATGCACAAAGTTACAAAAAATATTGGCTAAAATTACCTTCCGGCTATGTGTATAAGGTGTATATGTAACAAAAATGCATTCTGTGCTTAGATTTAGGTCCTATCACCATGATATCTCATTATGGTATGCAATTATTCCAAAATACGGAAAAATCCCATATCCAAAATACCTCTGGTCCCAAGCATTTTGGATAAGGGATACTCAACCTGTAATAGATTTTAAGAGCTTGGTGTTGGTTTCCCTAATTAATGCTCTGCTAGCAATGATCTGGAGACTTCCTGAGCAGGAAATCCGAGCTACAGTTAATTATCAAGAGCAGGGAATGACAGAAATGGTCAATAAGTTGTAAATTGAGAGTGACCCATGTCTCAGAATAGATACAGAATGCAGCATTGGAGACATATTTATAAAAGTTATTGGGAACCGTATCAACATAGGGAGACATTACATTATATTAGACAGTCCCACTCTCAACAGAATGATAGCATTATATTAGACAGTCCCACCATCAACTGCATGAATACAAACACTAAGCAAATGCAAATATGTTTAATCTTTCAGATGGCTTTAATGAAGCACAAAGGGCTGTTTGAAGTGTTGGAAAGTCATGGGAAGTATCTCTTAGATACAAAGTTTCAATCAAGAAATGGCTTACCCAGCCACGGTGATGCTGCCCTGACTACCACAAGACTGGCTATTCAAACCATGCTGGAGGAACTCGCTCCGAACCTGTGGGAGGATGACCTTGACCGTTTAGTTGACTATGGGCATGTTATAAGCCCCGAGCTCGAAATGGTACATATAATACAACTAGGTGCTTCATCGCGCCCTACGGGCGCTCTTCACACCGTCGCAAGGGGCTACGCCCCCTTAACCCTTGCATGCCTTTCTGGGGTTTAATATTTGTATTATATGGAGTATTACCTGCATTCCTTTGTTAGTGGTTAAATATTGCACAATGAAAGGGCGTGCGATGGTGAAGGAGGCGCAGCCCCTTGCGACGGCGTGAACAGCACCTGCAGGGCACGATGTACAGAATGTAGCGGGTGCGGGGGGGACTGCGGATGGTGTCTGTAGATGCTGCGGGTGGAGGGGAGGCAGAAGTGGGGGTGGGGCCCGGATGGGGAAGGTTCGGGAGGTGCTGCGCGTGGGGGAGGGGCAGAGGAGTGGGGGATGCAGATGGGGGAGGGGTCCGGAGGCACCGCAGGTGGGGGAGGGGCAGGGGTGCCACGGGTGGGAGAGGGGCAGGTGTGGGGATGTTGTGGATGGGTGAAGGGTTCCGGAGGTGCTGTGGGATGGGAAGGGACGGGTGTGCCGGGGGTTGGGTAGGGGACCGCAGGCACCATGGGTAGGGTAGGGGCATGTACGGGTGTTGCGGCGGATGGGAAAGGAGGTCCGGAGGTGCTGCAGGTGGTGGAGGGGCAGGTGCAGGGGTGCCATTGGTGGGGGAGGGGTGGGTGAGGGGGGGACCGCTGATGGAGGAGGGTGTCTGCAGATGCTGCGGGTGGAGGGGGGCAGGTGTGGGGGGAGACGTATAAGGGGGGTGAATGGTGGAAGGGGCCTGGAGGTGCTGTGGGTGGTGAAGGGGTGGAGGAGTGGGAGCCACGGGTGGTGTAGGGGGTCTGGAGGCACAGCATGTGGGGGAGGGGTGGAGTGCCGCATGTGGTGGAGGGGAAGGTGCGGAGGTGTGGTGCATTGGGGAGAGGTCTGGAGGCGCTGCGGGTACTGTACATGCCATAAAAGGTAGTTGGAGGGTATGCAGTAACAGGGCCAGGACAGGGGTGACAGGGTCAGTACAGGGTTGACGGGGCCAGGACAGGGGTGACGGTGCCAGGATAGGGGTGACGGGGCCAGGACAGGGGTGACGGGGCCAGGACAGAAATGATAGGGACAGGATAGGGGTGACAGGGCCAGGGTAGGGGCGGCAGGACCAGGACAGGGGTGACGGGGCCAGTATAGGGTTCACAGGGCAAGCACAGGGGTGACAGGGCCAGGATAGGGGTAACAGGGCCAGCATAAGGGTGACAGGGCCAGGATAAGGGTGAAAGGGCCAGAATAAGGGTGGCAGGGCAAGGCCAGGGACATGACAGAACACAGGGCACGGGAGAGATTGGTATTAGGGACAAAACAGTGGTGACAGACAGATGTGTCTTACCGGAGTCACTGCTGCTGGCTGCTGCTGTTCCATTTCAACCTGTTGGGATCTGCTGCTGCTGGAGACTTGGCATGGCTGACTCTCTCAGGCTGGAGTCCTGCTTTCTCTGCCAGTCCGCATCCCTCCCCCCTCCTCAGTCACACACCGCAGACCTCGCGCAGCTGCCGGGCACTGTGGTAAGGTGAGACTGGAAATGACTGGTTAGCCCCCAGGAGATGCTGCGGCTGGAGGGAGGAGGGGGTCATAGCATGCACGTGGCGCGGACCTCACGGCTTCCGGGCACTGTGGTAAGGGGAGACTGGGAGTGACTGGTTAGCTCCCAGGAGACGCTGCGGCTGGAGGGAGGAGTGGGTCAGAGCCTGCAAACAGCTCGGATTTCTGCAGCGCTACCCGCCAGCTAAAGTGTGTGAATGAGCTGGGCGCACTCCACTGCGGGTGGCAGCGCTGCAGCTAGCGGTGGGGTTGCCGGGGCTGGAGATAACAGAGGCAGTATGGAACCTGCACAGCGGCAGGTGCCTCACTAAACTGCAGCTAAGAAGCGTGGAGTGTGTCAGAAAGTGACGCTCCTCCGCACCAGAGAGACCCTGCTGAGTATGCCGATGTGGGGGGTCAAGCACACAGTGAGCCGGTGCCCGTCTGTCTGTATGACATACCCCTCACACACCCCCATACCTCCCAAATGTCCCGATTTTCGCGGGACAGTCCCATTTTTTGGGGTCTGTCCCGCTGTCCCACCCGCGGGTCGCAGTGTCCTGCGGTGGGGGGGGGGGGCAGTTGGAAAGCTCCTGTACTCGCTGTTCTGCTTAGCAGAGCAGCGGTGAATAGTGGAGACAGAGGGAGAGGGGGCATCAGGGGGTACGGATTAATGGGGGGGTTCCAGCAGCAGAGCCGGATTAAGGGGGGGGGGCGGGGGATACGTACCATTGGCCCCACAGTTTTAGAGGCCCCCCCGGCTGGAGTAGCTCTGTCCCAGCTCAGAAGCTCCCCCCCCCCCCCCCCCGTCCTGCCAGCAACAGTGGCAGCATTGTGCTACAGTCAGCACACGCTGCTGCATATTGGCAGGTCTGTGGTGTTGCAGGGAGGCAGCAGTCTCCCTGCTTTCTTCTCCCTGTGCGGGTGTGTAGGGGGGAGCGACCACCTCCTCTGGATTTAGCCCTAGCTGAGGGGCCAAAATCCCATAAAAAAAATAAAAACAAAAATCGGAATTTGCATAAGGGGGCGTGGCCGCGCGGGCCGCGATTAGGCCACGCCCCCAACCCCCAGCAGGCACAGCAATGAGATAGGGCTCCCCTGTCTCAAGTGCCCTGGGCCCCCCGGACTCATAATCAGCCCCTGGGGGCATGCCAGCAGCTCACAGAGCGCTGGGCATGCCCCCTCACTGACGAAAACGGGGACCCTCCCGTGAAGCCACGCCCCCTTTTCGCCGAGTGTTTCCCTCCTTCTGCCTGGAGAAAGCTCCTGCAGAAAGCTGGGAGGTATGCAGCCCTGTCTGTGACATGCCCAATGTCCATGCTATCTGCTTCTGCTCCTAGTCTCCTGTAGATTTGGCCAGATCTCTGTGACTCATTTGAATAACTCCGCCCACTGTTGTGACTCCGCCCAGCGTTAGCAAATGAATCACAAGGTCACAGAATAGGGCTATTATATAGGAGATGTTATAACGCTGTATAAAAGCAAAGGGAGAATCATGGGCAAATCTAGTGCCTAATTAAGACCTGATCGTAGATGTGCAAAAAAACAGCACATCTATGATCAAAATCTCCAGCATGTGGGGGGGCGCCCAGCACATGGCAAGTCCGTCCCGCATGTTGAGTAGCTCTCTGCCTATGCAGCCTAGCTGCGAAGGCAGACGGCTACCCATCATGTTTTTGGCATCAGCAGCTGCATGTGATGTCACACTGCCGCAGTGACCTACTCCAGCAACCGTCCGAACACGCCTCCGTTGTCCGGACCGCGCCCCCCCCCCCAACTTCTCCACTGGCTCACTTCTCCACTCTCTTCACTGCTTTATACATCTCCCTTTTAGAGGGAGAGGTAGTATTCAGCAGTGACGTGTGGTGAGGTCGGTAGCTGGGGAGGCACACATGGGGGTAAATGTACACACCTGCATGCATTACAAGAAAGTTATGTGCTACTTGAAGTTTCATTCAATGCACATATATATGTATTGTATGGGGGTTATTGACTTTCTGCTTGGAGATAGCACATTGCAAATCCCAACAAAAGCACTCCTAAATGGTATCACTCTTTCTTGCTCTAACCTATTCTAGAGAAAGGTAATCCTGCAAGCAATATCAAGTATTTTGGTCACTTATTGGGACAGATACTCTCCTGAGAAGAGGGATAGGAGAGTCCTGCAGGGCACATGTAGTCAGCCCCCCGCCCTGGGATGGGAGTATACCTATTATCTGGCAGGAGAAATAAATGGTGCAGGGAGCCCGACCAGTGACAGCTGGTCACACTACTACTGCTCTTACCTCTATCTGTGTAGTAATTCTCCTTCAGGTCACCATCTCTGTTGTTCCCTGCAGCTGCCATCTCTGCCCTCGGCCCCTCAGTGCTACCGAGCTCCAGTGTCTTCCTGGACGTCTGTGATTGGTCACCAAAGCACAAGGCACGCCCCCCACTGTGAGGCATGCCTCACATGGCTCTTTTCTCTGCTGTATTAATGGCCGCTGTGTAGCCCCGCCCCAAGCTCAGCATGCAGTGTCTGACTATACAAAGCTGAGGCAGATCTCCTACTGCCTCATTTCTTGTCTTTTCCTGCAGGGAACCTTGCAAATGTGAAGGGTTTTGCCTATAGAAAATGATTACAGCAATACAAAGAAGATGCTTGTAAGTTATGATTATCCTCTTTGTATTATTCTAATAGTTTCTATAGCCAAAACTCTAGAGAATTACAGGCAGTATGACAGGTGAGGCACTGCCTCACCTGCCTCCCCTGACTGCACGTCCCTGGTATTCAGTGGTAAGAGTGGACAAATGAGCCAGCGGAGAATTTGCCCCTGGCAGCCAATCAGCATTGAAGTAACATTTATAATTTGCATACTACAAAATTATACAGAGCAGCCGATTGATTGCCATGGACAACTTCTCCACTGGCTCACTTCTCCACTCTTTTCACTGCTTAGTACATGTCCCCCTTACTGTCTCCACTACCTCCAGCTTATCCATAACATTGCCATGAATTTCACAATACTGTATAGCTTTATACTCTGTCAATCCTGGCAGTATGGATAATGTATAACAAGACAGATAGATAGGTAGATTACTCAATTCCTGTTTGATAAGCTCAGTAACATGAACTGTCACGTTTTACATTACAGAAAGTTTTGCCAGCTCTTATGCATGGAGAGGCAGTGAATACAGACATGGCTTTTATGACTTATGTATCATATGAAAAAGGATTGATCACAGTTGAAGAGAAGAATCGGACGCTGCAGTGCATGAGAACCTTGGAACTTCCAGTCTGGCACAAAGACTGCACTCTCCAGCTTATAAAGAAAGCAATGGGGGAACGGCTTAAACACAGCGGTGGCAAAATACGTTTGCCTCTCCCCACCGGTCTTGGAACTGCAGGTACTGTATGCTGTAGTACTGAATAGAAAATACTATTGCAAATTATGCAGAGTACAGACTTAATGTTAAAAGCTGCAAATGCAGCTTGCATTCTGTTTATGTTTTTATGTTGTGAATTTGTTGTATTTCTGTTAGCATTCCAGGTTTTCTTATGTACTTGTTTGGGGTACTGTTGCGGTCCGCCTTTGGGGAGTATGTGTAGCTGCAGCCTGTCTCCCGTATGTGTGGCCTGTGCAGTCTCACCTGTCAGATAATTAGGCCATTACCTTGTGTCTGGCTTTTCAGCCATCCTGATTGGTGCTTGCACTCTTTATTACCCAGACTGCCCCTTACCTGAGGCCAGTTATAGCTTTAAGCTCATGTTTGTACCCGGTCCCTGTTCCTTTGTGGAATCTAGAATCTGTGCAGTTAGTGCTGTCTGTTCCAATTGCCAAGCCAGTTGCCAAGCCAGCTGCACACAGTGTAATCCTGCCCTGAAGCCAGTCTCAGTGTCTCTGGATCTCTGCTTCCCTTCAGGGGGTTCTGTTCCAGTTCCAAATTCCAGGCTTCTTCAGAATCCACATCAGACAGTTTAATCTTAGTCCTGGGATTTGCATTGGTTATTTTCAGAGTTTGAGTTACCTCTTTTATTTGATTATTTATATCATTCTGTGCATTGTTGCATTCACATACAGTTTGTGGTTAGTTGCTAATACCATCTTGTGCATTGTTGCATTTCATATACATTCAGTGTTTATTATTAAATCACCCTGTGCATTGTTGAACCTGGGTACAGTTTTTTTTATAATCTCTGTCTGAGTATTAGGCAGGGTTATTAAGGTTGTGTTCTGTGACGTCTCACTGAACTGCATTTACTCCTGCACAGCCTCCAATAGTCACCTTGTCCTTGTATAAGACCTGGGGGCATCTGAGTACGGTGTGGACCTAATTCACCCTGGAAAGGCGGCTGCTATAGGTGAATCCTAGCATCGCAGGAGGCTAAAAGATTGCTGGGCAGGGGGTAATTGCGTTAACGTCACCAGGTACCCCCTTATAACCCAGGAGACTGAGTAGTCTTCATAACACTTAAACAGTACTCATTTCTCCCTATGCTAAATGAATACACAATTATTAAAATTATTATCTATATGTTAATAGCAGAAGGGCAAGTTACTTTTTTTCTAAGATGCTGTTGTCTGAGCACACCAAAATAAAGCTCTTGGTCCATAGATATGCAAAAAAAATATTGGCGTTGTAATTAGTTGCTTCGTTTCGGAGTTACGTCGCAAAACTTCCATCTGCCATTTACAATGCATCACCATTGTGCTCTGGAAAATGTGACAGTTGGTGAACTCTCCCTGTGCACCTGCTGGGTGACCTGGAACATGTGACCTGCTGGGTGGTCTGGGAACTTTTACAGATATTTGCAGCCACCCAGCAATCCTTTGCCAGGTTAAAACTGGGCACATCGGCTAGTTCTTCTTCTTCTTCTTCTTCTTCTTCTTCGTCTTCATGATTTTTATGATATATTTATTTGCTAAATTGAACATCCTAAAGGTGGATTATTACTTTAAAGGGCTCAATCACAAATGTAGCTTGCTGTGTTGTTACGTTTTTCATAGATAAAGGTCAGGGCAAATTTTGGACAGGAAAATGAATAATAATAATTATGTACTGTAGGTCACATAATAGAAACCTACATTTCTATATAGGTATATACTGCAAAATGTAACTCAATATACCAAGAAAAATAACAATTATATGCATGAGCCAAAAATGTAGTAAAAAATATATTTTTGTTAGCTAATGCGATATTTATGCAATTTGCACCAAAATACAATATTCATAAACAACCACTTGGAATATGGATGTTGCGTTCTCGTGTCTAACGCCATATCTTTCTATTTTCAGAAATTTTCAACAACGTCAATACAGAATCGATCAGAAAAGCATTTGAGCTGTGGGAAGAAGAATGTCAGGAATTACTTACCTAGAAACTGAATTATGTCTATAGAGATAGATACAGCAGAGTTTACAACTAATATAGAAATCCTCTTTATTTGTGAAATCTCTCAAACTGAAATACAAACTGTGAGGTCTGCTGCTCAGATCATTATATAGCTGTGGCCCAAAATACTAAACTCTGTTGAGTTGGGCCACTGTATGGGGCTAAGGGCCTGCTTCCGAGTCACATACCGCTGTAGCGCCGTTTGTCGTAGTGACTACTGAGACTTTACTAGTATCAGACCTCCCCCTGGTGTACAAGCGTGCGTCTGGCTGTGCAGGACTCAGACACCCCAACTTTGTGCATCCATAGATCCTATAATTTCGCTTGGTGCATCATTAGACGCCAACATCGGATGCATCACAGAAACTTGCACCAGCCCTAAAGTAGGTCCAGATCAGACTTGCCAACTCTGGGTGGCGTGGGGGCAGGGCCTGCAACAAAAATCTTGAGGCCTGGTGGAGTGATACCTCTGGGATATATATATATATATATATATATACTTCCTTCCTTCCTCTCAAACACACCCCACAGTCTGTGTCCCACTCTCTCCTTCCTCCCACACACCCCACAGTCTGTCTCTCCCCAATAACTCCATGCTGCATTCCCAGCTCCCTCACCCCCATCCCAAAGCCCTGTATCCCTTTACCAAGCCACTCTCACCCTGGGGAGAGACTCACCTGCGCTGCACCTCCTAGCATACAGACCTCGCACAGAAGGCACCACGTGGCCCTCACACCCCACCAGAAGAGGCCGGCGCAGGGCACAGGAAGCCTGGCCAGCGGAGCTGCTGCCATGTCCCGTAACTGCCTGCAACAGAGCTGTATCCGGAAGAGTGAGAGCACACTCGCTCCGCACAGTCAGTGTGTGTGAGAGGCTCCTGTCACTCTGAGGCTGCCGCCACACCACCTACAGCTTGCTGCCCTATCTGGACCAGACGGCTCACATCCCTGCCGGGAACTAAGTGGCATATCCTTGGGGCCCCTCTAACCCTTGGGGCCAGTACAGGTGTATCATTTGACCCCCCTGTCGCTGGTCCTTTGTGGGAGGTGGAATCGTAATTGCCTCATCGTGACCCTGTTATACAATGCTTAGTAGCGATATTGTAAAGCAGGGGGCGGTGCTCTGATGATGTGATTCAGCGTGAATTGTGTCACCCCAACCCCACCTCCAGCCCACTTTGACTAGGTAAGTGGACGGGGAAAGTGTGCGGATGTGGAAGGGTGGTGGGGTGGACATGGACAAGTGGAGGCATCTCCAGGACATTCATCTCCAGCTAAGCAATTTCTTGTGAGAGCAACTACTCCGCAATGACAACACCGATTTTGATGGTTCAGGTATCATTTGACAGGGTGTGTGATGTAATGTGCAATAAGGTCGCAGAATTGTGATGTGGTCAGGTTGTTGAGTAATAATTCGGCAAACTCTTTATTTTTTCACACAGAAAAAGCATTGAGTAGGTTAGGTTGCAAATTGCAGCAAAGTCCTTTCCAATTTTTTTTATTTTTTTTTGCTTGATATCGAGCAGCGCGGTTGACTAGTACTAGTGCTTACTATCAGCCTCCAAGGAATTGGCGTCTTGCTGAGCGAAACCCAGTGCCTCTCATAGTACATGTGACAGAGATGTGGAGAAATTCTGTGAGGGTTTTTTTTTTTTTTTTCAGAGTGACTACAGTGGGTATATTTGTAAATACGAGTGTGTAATAGTGATACATATAATTTATGTGCCTATATAGCAGCAATCAAAACATTTCTTATCTAATAACTTCGTTAGTGTAGCTGTATATGGTCAATATATAGAAGGACAAGATCACAAACCCAACACTTGATGATTCTGTCAGAAGTTACTGTATTTCCTGGACAAGTTATTTAAGCATGTTTATGGGAAGTTTGGCCACCAGATGGCAGTGTTCCATAACTAACTTTCAGTAATACTGTATTTACATTTTTTTTATCTCAACTTACTGTAGGAAGCACTTACTGACTGCATTTAATAATGTAAAGGTTACTAATAATTATTGTTGTTGTGCTGTAAAGGTTACTAATAATTAGTCCTACTTACAGACAGGCTTACCATACTATCCCTTTAGGGCCTAATTCTGAGTTGATCGCAGCAGATGGGCAAAACCATGTGCACCATACCTCCCAACTTTCTTTTCCAGTGGAGCGGGCGCGCGCTCCCGAAAAGGGGGTTGTGGCTTACGAAAAGGGGGCATGGCTTCGCGGGAGGACCCGCGATCGCGAGTCACGCCCCCGTTTTCGTCACTGAGGGGGCATGCCCAGCGCTCTGTGAGCCGCTGGCATGCTCCCTCTCCCTCTGACTCCTCTCCCTCTGACTCCCTCTGACTCCGCTGGCATGCTCCCTCTCCCTCTGCTAAGCAGGGCAGCGAGAGACGGAGCCTCGCAACTGCCCCCCCCCACCGCGGGACAGTGCGGCCCGCGGGTGGGACAGCGGGACAGTCCCCAAAAAACGGGACTGTCCCGCGAAAAACGGGACAGTTGGGAGGTATGTGTGCACTGCATATGGGGGGGGGGGGGGGGAGGGGCAGATATAACATGTACAGAGAGAGTTAGATTTGGGTGGGGTGTGTTCAAACTGAAATCTACATTGCAGTGGAAAAAATAAAGCAGCCAGTATTTACCCTGCACAGAAACAAAATAACCCACCCAAATCTAACTCTCTCTGCAAATGTTATATCTGCCCCCCCTGCAGTGCACATGGGTGGTCATTCCGAGTTGATCGCTCGCTAGCAGTTTGTAGCAGCCGTGCAAACGCTATGCCGCCGCCCTCTGGGAGTGTATTTTAGCTTAGCAGAAGTGCGAACGAAAGGATCGCAGAGCGGCTACAAAGTTTTTTTGTGCAGTTTCAGAGTAGCTCAAAACCTACTCAGCGCTTGCGATGACTTCAGACTGTTCAGTTCCTGTTTTGACGTCACAAACCTGCCCAGCGTTCGCCCAGCCACGCCTGCGTTTTTTCTGGCACGCCTGCGTTTTTCCGAACACTCCCTGAAAATGGTCAGTTGACACCCAGAAACGCCCTCTTCCTGTCAATCACTCTGCAGCCACCAGTGCGACTGAAATGCTTCTCTAGACCCTGTGCAAAACTACATCGTTCATTGTGCCCGTACGACGCGCGTGCGCATTGCGCCGCATACGCATGCGCAGAACTGCCGATTTTTTGCCTGATCACTGCGCTGCGAACAAATGCAGCTAGCGATCAACTCGGAATGACCACCATGGTTTTGCCCAATTGCTAACAAATGTGCTGCTGCGATCAACTCGATCCGGGTCTCTTGTGAATTACACAGGTTCTGTGGCTGTTTAAAACAGGTGAAATTCAGGCTTGAAGTCAGCCAGCCACAGACCCTGTGTAATTCATGAGTATCCCAGTTTAAAGGGATAATAAGGTAAGCCTACTGTACGTATAGATGTTTTATTTACTTCAGTTATGGCTCTGTATCATGGTGGTGAAGATATGAAGCAACAAGTATAGAGGGCTGTGCCCATGAGAGCTTTATGCCTATGGGAGGATAGTGTCAGAGGGGGTGGGGATGCAGAGTTGTAGTGGGAGTGGGAATGCAGAGTTGCGGTGGAAAAGGCCATGGCAAGGAAATGGAGTTTCAAGTTAAACAGATGCTGCTGTTTTCGATGGATGTTTTTGAATTGTTTGGTATGAAACAATAATAAAATTAAAACAAAATGTAAGGGATTGGTCTGTTTCATTGCCCTGCAAATTACATGTAAGATAGTACGGAAGAATGACTGTCCAGGGCTAGGACTAGATTGTTGCTAAGGACCTGAAAAGCCGTGCCCTGAACACCACATTCTCCCGCACGGGAACATGCCACTGTGTAACCTTACAAGGGACACTGTTAAAATATAAAAGTCTTGGTTATTGAGGATAGAGTTTAAGAAAAACTGGTGTAGAGCAGGGGTAGGAAGCCCTCAACTCTCCTCTACACCAGGGGTAAGCAGCCCTCAACCCTCCTCTACACAAGGCTAGGCAGCCCTCAACCTTCCTCTACACCAGGGGTAGGCAGCCCTCAACCTTCCTCTACACCAGGGGTAGGCAGCCCTCAACCTTCTTCTACACCAGGGGTAGGCATCCCTCAACCCCCCTCTACACCAGGGGTAGGCAGCCCTCAACCCTCCTCTACACCAGGGGTAGGCAGCCCTCAACCCTCCTCTACACAAGGGGCAGGCAGCCCTCAACCCTTCTCTACACCAGGGGTAGGAAGCCCTCAACCCTACTCTACACCAGGGGTAGGAAGCCCTGAACCCTCCTCTACACCACTGGCAGGCAGCCCTCAACCCTCCTCTACACCAGGGGTAGGCAGCCCTCAACCCTCCTCTACACCAGGGGTAGGCAGCCCTCAACCCTTCTCTACACCAGGGGTAGGAAGCCCTCAACCCTCCTCTACACCAGGGGTAGGCAGCCCTCAACCTTCCTCTACACCAGGGGCAGGCAGCCCTCAACCCTCCTCTACACCAGGGGTAGGCAGCCCTCAACCCTCCTCTACACCAGGGGTAGGAAGCCCTCAACCCTCCTCTACACCAGGGGCAGGCAGCCCTCAACCCTCCTCTACACCAGGGGCAGGCAGCCCTCAACCCTCCTCTACACCAGGGGTAGGCAGCCCTCAACCCTCCTCTACACCAGGGGTAGGGAGCCCTCAACCCTCCTCTACACCAGGGGTAGGCAGCCCTCAACCTTCCTCTACACTAGGGGTAGGCAGCCCTCAATCCTCCTCTACACCAGGGGTAGGCAGCCCTCAACCCTCCTCTACACCAGGGGCAGGCAGCCCTCAACCCTCCTCTACACCAGGGGTAGGCAGCCCTCAACCCTTCTCTACACCAGGGGTAGGCAGCCCTCAACCTTCCTCTACACCAGGGGCAGGCAGCCCTCAACCCTCCTCTACACCAGGGGTAGGGAGCCCTCAACCCTCCTCTACACCAGGGGTAGGCAGCCCTCAACCTTAATCTGCACTAGGGGTAGGCAGCCCTCAATCCTCCTCTACACCAGGGGTAGGAAGCCCTCAACCCTCCTCTACACCAGGGGCAGGCAGCCCTCAACCCTCCTCTACACCAGGGGTAGGCAGCCCTCAACCCTTCTCTACACCAGGGGTAGGAAGCCCTCAACCCTCCTCTACACCAGGGGTAGGCAGCCCTCAACCTTCCTCTACACCAGGGGCAGGCAGCCCTCAACCCTCCTCTACACCAGGGGTAGGCAGCCCTCAACCCTCCTCTACACCAGGGGTAGGCAGCCCTCAACCCTTCTCTACACCAGGGGTAGGAAGCCCTCAACCCTCCTCTACACCAGGGGTAGGCAGCCCTCAACCTTCCTCTACACCAGGGGCAGGCAGCCCTCAACCCTCCTCTACACCAGGGGTAGGCAGCCCTCAACCCTCCTCTACACCAGGGGTAGGCAGCCCTCAACCTTCCTCTACACCAGGGGCAGGCAGCCCTCAACCCTCCTCTACACCAGGGGTAGGCAGCCCTCAACCCTCCTCTACACCAGGGGTAGGCAGCCCTCAACCCTTCTCTACACCAGGGGTAGGAAGCCCTCAACCCTCCTCTACACCAGGGGTAGGCAGCCCTCAACCTTCCTCTACACCAGGGGCAGGCAGCCCTCAACCCTCTTCTAC
Organism: Pseudophryne corroboree; assembly: GCF_028390025.1. Lineage (NCBI taxonomy): Eukaryota > Metazoa > Chordata > Amphibia > Anura > Myobatrachidae > Pseudophryne > Pseudophryne corroboree. Next base: position 436,273,985 of record NC_086452.1, read on the forward strand.
ACCAGGGGTAGGCAGCCCTCAACCCTCCTCTACACCAGGGGTAGGCAGCCCTCAACCCTCCTCTACACCAGGGGTAGGCAGCCCTCAACCCTCCTCTACACCAGGGGCAGGCAGCCCTCAACCCTCCTCTGCACCAGGGGTAGGCAGCCCTCAACCCTCCTCTACACCAGGGGTAGGCAGCCCTCAACCCTCCTCTACACCAGGGGCAGGCAGCCCTCAACCCTCCTCTACAACAGGGGTAGGCAGCCCTCAACCCTCCTCTACACCAGGGGTAGGCAGCCCTCAACCCTCCTCTACACCAGGGGCAGGCAGCCCTCAACCCTCCTCTACACCAGGGGTAGGCAGCCCTCAACCCTCCTCTACACCAGGGGCAGGCAGCCCTCAACCCTCCTCTACACCAAGGGTAGGCAGCCCTCAACCCTCCTCTACACCAGGGGTAGGCAGCCCTCAACCTTCCTCTACACTAGGGGTAGGCAGACCTCAATCCTCCTCTACACCAGGGGTAGGCAGCCCTCAACCCTCCTCTACACCAGGGGCAGGCAGCCCTCAACCCTCCTCTACACCAGGGGCAGGCAGCCCTCAACCCTCCTCTACACCAGGGGTAGGCAGCCCTCAACCCTCCTCTACACCAGGGGCAGGCAGCCCTCAACCCTCCTCTACACCAGGGGTAGGCAGCCTGCGGCACTCTAGATGCTGTGAAACAATACATCCCGGCACGTTTTGCCTCAGTTTTGCTATTAGGGCAGGCTGTGATGTGTAGTTCCACAGCAGCTGCCTACCAATAGTGTAAAGGATGACAGTTTTTAATGTGGAGGGAGTTCCCAGTGTTATAACGAATGGACATAATAGGCAAGGTGCACAGAGTTACTCTCTTTACTGTTGAGAAACGGTGGGACCTGGCATGCTGAGACTTGCAGTTCCACACCAGTTAGATATATATCTAACTCATACACACTCATGTATTATAGCCCTCTGCAAATGTCTGACAAGCAAATCACAGAACCCATAAAACAGAATTGCTGAGGGACGCCCAGTGGCAGTGAGTGGGGATCACTGATCATATCACACTGTAGTGATTCCACTGATGGCAGCAAAAAATCACGTCACACTTAGTAAGGGAATGGAATAATTGTGTAATGGGAACAGTCTTCCGCGTCCATATTACCGCTGTGTGTTAGCCCATCCCCTCTACAATGCTGCAGGTTCCTGGTCAGAGATTCCAGTGTTCTTAAGGTCAGTGTGACGGTGACCCCTGACGGAGGGGTGCGATGGGTAGGGGGCCTGACGGTATTATGTACCAGAGCAGACATAAATGGGACAGGTACGATAAACCACAAAGTTTCTGTATTTTTGCTTTGTTATTGCATGTATCTTAGTCACAGGAGGTGCTATTCATGTAAACATGTATTAAATATTAATTACTGAAACAGTGTAAAAATATTTACTTTAAAAAAAAAATCAACATTTGCCATCTTTTATGTGCTTGCTACTATGGACAAAGGGCCTAACTCAGTAAGGATTGTAAATTCTGCTAATCAGCGCCCCCCCCCCCCCCCCCCCCGGCCCCCACACACACCTTGATGAAGCAGAAATTACGATGCACATCGCAATTTCTGCTTCAACGCAGGAAATAGGTATTGATCACGGCCTCATTCACGGCGCACCCCCCCCCCCCCCCCCATTTGGCCGGCTCTGCCCTCACAATGCTCTGACGTTGCCCGCACTCCATGCGGAAAGTGCGGGCGTATGCGCAGGACTGGCGCTGCACATGCGCCTGAGGGCGAACGCAATAATCCCAGTTGGATCGTGATTTGCAATCCAACCTGAATTACCCCCAAAATCTGTATTGCCAGGAGAGGTCAGTATTTGTGCTCCCTATGGACACACATGAAAAAGTATAACTAAAAGAAGCACAACAGGTTGGGGTCTAAAGGTCCAATCTAGCAGCAGCGATAGCGCTGCACCAGGCTGCGCATCGCTATCGCTGTGAGGGGTACACACGGAGAGATCATGCTTAAAATCTAAGCAATCTAGTCAGATTGCTTAGATTTTAAGCAGCGTTCGCTCCGTGAGTATGCAGAATATATATTTTTATCAACAAGTAAAAGGTTGGGTGGTATTCACGTGACCGGCGGTCAGGAGACCGGCGGTCACATGACCTCCTCCAACATCCCGGGACTATTCACATCCAAGGACTATTTCCACTCGTGGGTGTCCACGACACCCATAGAGTGGGAATAGAACCCGTTGCGACCGCAGGTAGCCACGAGCCCACATCGTTGCGAGTGCAGTGAGCCCGCAAGGGATTTGCTGCACTCGCTCCCCCCCCCCACCCGGGATCCCGGCGTCGGTATGCTGCTGGGACCCCGGCGTCGGTATGCTGACCGTCGGTCAGCCATACTACACCCAAAAAGGTTGGCTGACTAAATACTAAATAACATCTATTTCTTTTATGGGATTTCAAAGGCAATGACTCTATGGAATAATAGACATCTAAAGTTCTATATTTAAACAAAAAGGCAACGCTAGATATATACGGTCGAGTCACATTATTATGACCACATCCTACATTTGACGTTGGCAGCGCATAGCCCATGAAGTACGTCACGCGTTGTACGCTGGCGTGGTGGTATATAAGGTATGCGATAGGCCGTCTGCGCAAATATCACTCGTGCTGTCATGGGTGAAAGGGGAGATTTATCCCAGTTGAAAAAAGGGATGATTATCGGCTTTCGGGCCAAGGGTGGCAGTATTGCTGAGACTGCGCAGTATGTGAACTGTTCGCGTGCTGCTGTGGTGAAGGTGTATCGTGACTGGACAAATGGCACCGCTGCGAATACCTGACATGGAAACTACGGAGCACCAAGTGCCATTGATGTGAGAGGTGAACGTCGGCTACGAAGGTGCGTGAGGGCCGACTGACACGTTACAATGGAGCAGCTCACGTCACAATGAACCAGGGGGCTACCAGACGTGTGTCTAAAACTACAGTTCAGCCCGTCTAGCTGCTGTCCGCGCTGCACACGGCGGTTACTCTGGCTATTAGCTGGTGGTCATAATAATGTGACCATGTATAATATAGGGGGAGATTCCAAGATGTACGCATATACGGAAAATATGCTAATGATTCACGAGTGTTAATAGACATGCTTGTGTGATTCGCTGCTGAGTCTGAAGACCCTGACATTGGCATACCTACAATACAGGGGTCACACGTTTTGAATTATGGCCCCTGTCACAGCCACCGCCCCTCCCCCCAAATGGCTGCAGCATGTCAGTCACGCTGTGGCTTGTGGGCACTGCGATGGACAATGCAGGACCCATTCTGCAGTACATCCGCCATCCAAGGGAGCAACTGCTGGCTTCAGCACGCCCAGAAAATGGGGCCAACATGCCCCTGTTTTCTGTAACACTTCCTGTCGCCACCCCAAACCGACAGCAGCATCCTGTTGCAGCATTTGCAGCCTCGAACCAGTGCAGGTGCAGATGTAAAGACATTAGAAACGTACATAAACATTGTGCTTGTGCACATCTATACTAAAAGGCCAAAGTGCAAAAAGTCTCAAAGATTTGTTCTAATCAAACTCCTAAGGGTAGCAGTTATTGCTCATGAGTCCTACTAATGTTCTTGTAAAGTTTATCTGGAGTAAGTGGGCATGTTGCAGAATTACATTTTTGATATCGGAAATATACATAAAGCATCAGCTTACATACATCTCCATTGGTTATTAAACTGTGTATGTACAGAACCCACACTGTCCCAGCCCGACATCCTGTCCGTAATGCAGTTTCAGACGAAATCCAGTTCCTATCCATAATCTGGTTCCAGACACAACCCAGTTCCTGTCCGTAATCCTGTTCCAGCTGTAATCCAGTTCTTGTCTGTAATTCAGTTCCCAGCATCACTGGTTCTAGCCCAGTGTGAAGCATTACCAATTCCAGCCGGGTCTCAAACATCACTGGTTCATGAGCGGTTATCTGCCTTGCCTCAGATCCTAGAGTGTCCTCCTGTAATAGCAGCTTCATTAAAGTACTTAGCTAATATCCTTACAGCCTCATCAATAGCCCAGTGGTCCCAGTTCCTGTGCCCACAGACAAATCTCCTACAGATCCAGACAGAACAAATCCTGACAACTGGACTGACAAGAGCCCTGATCTGACTGAATCTTATCAAACATCCATGGAAGTCCTGAAATACATAGTCTGGAAAAGGCACCCATCACAAATGGGACAGCTGGAGCAGTTTAGAGTGGGCCAAAATACCTGCTGACCGGTGCAGAAGTCAAGGTAACAAGTTAAAAAACATTTTACAGCCAAAGCTTTCACTGGCAAATATGGCCATAACGCATATTTTAGGTTTGCATAATATAGCACGTAATATACTTCTCAGGTCATTATACGTATTCTCTGCACCTGTGACCTACTTTCTGTTGTGTTACATTCACACCCAAGAAGAACAAAGATAATTGATTGCAATAATAAATAATTATGGGTTCCATTTACTAAGCCTTGGATGGAGATAAAGTGGGCGGAGATAAAGTACCCGCCAATCAGCTTCTAACTGCCATGTTACACACTGTGTTTGAAAAATTACAGTTAGGAGCTGAGTAGCTGGTACTTTATCTCCATCCACTTTATATCTCTCCAAAGCTTAGTAAATAGACCCCTATGTGTTTATATGATAAAGCTTTGTCTGTCAAAGTGTCCTGGTAATTTTTGCATTTGTCCCTGTCCTGACTTCGATCTCACAAGTATTTCCTCCGAGCTCTTCACTGTAACCACACCGGCCATTCAACTGTACTCTAGATTTATTGCCATCAATAACCATTTCTCAAGCATTAATATTCGATAGAGAACAGTTTCTGGGACATATATGGAAAGTGGTGTGATGGAAAATTTAATTTAGAAATCCTTTGGTGGATACTTTTCCTATGGCAGTGGCTTATCTTTGTGATTCTAAGGTGATTAGGTGTATTTTGTATCCTATTTAATAAAGGCTAACACTGCTCCTCACCTCTATGGGGGAAATTCAAGTGTTTTGCACGCCGGTGGCCACAATTCAAGTGTTGCTCCATTCAGGCTCTGACATTACTGTTAAGTTAGTCCATCATTTTGATGTGCTGGTAACTAGTATTTTATAATAAAACTTTCAAAAGGACATATTCGTACCTCTCAACTGTCCCAATAGCACTGGAACAGTGTCAGTTTAGTAAAACCTGGGAGTTATTTCCATAAACACATCATAAAAATGGTTTGTTCATTTATGACCCTAGGCATGACCTTTCCACAAACTGGGGCTCAGGGCCGGACTGCCCATCTGGCACTTTTGGCAAATGGCCGATGGGCTGGTGAGTCATTTTATAAAATTACTTTAGAAGATTTTAAGGCACTGGTAGGACAGAATACAGATAAATATAGATCCCATTCCAACCTTACTAGACAGGAGAAAAGAGCCTTGAAAGAGCTCACAAAAGATACTTCTATCATAATCAAGGAAGCCGATAAAGGTGGAGGCCTAGTTATTATGGACCAATCTTATTATATAGATGAGGCCAATAGGCAGTTGGGAGATAAGAAGTTCTACAAAGTCCTTGAAAGGGATCCTACATCTAACTTTATTAGTGAACTTAAAACCTTGTTAGATTCTGCTGTTGATAAGGGGGTTATATCTAGAGATGAATACCGATTCCTGCTTCCTCACTTCCCCATCACCCCCACTTTTTATTTTCTCTTTAAGATTCACAAGTCCCTCACAACACCTCCTGGTCGCCCCATAATATCAGGTATTAATTCCCTCACGTCCAATCTTTCATTTTATATAGACACTTTTTTTGCAACCCAATGTCTCCCTTTTGAGATCTCATCTAAAGGACACCATTGATTTTTTAAACAAAATTCAATCCATACAATGGAAAGATGCTTATGCTTTTCTAACCCTAGATGTACAAGCTTTATATATGCATATTGCTCATTCGAAGGGGATTCAAGCTATCTCGAGAAAACTTAATTTTGATGATAATCTCAATAGGGGTCACCAAATTTTTCTTCTTGATTGTATTTCTTTTATTTTGTATTACAATTATTTTTTATTTTTGGACACTTATTATTTACAGATCACGGGCATGGCCATGGGGACCAGGTTCGTACCCAGCTATGCCAATCTATACTTGGGTGACCTTGAGGACACCCATGTGTGAAGCGGGGGCTGGAGAGCGAACCTGGTCTTTTATGACCAATACATTGATGATTTATTTATTATTTGGGATGGGGATTTTAATTCTGCCACTTCCTTGGTTACTCACCTTAATTCCAATCAGTATAATTTATCCTTTACCTCCACTTATAGCAGGAATCGGGTGAATTTTTTGGATTTAACCCTCGAAATTAAGGATAATCAGATCTGTACCACTACTTATATTAAACCAGTTAGTACACACTCTCATTTACACTATAAGAGTGCTTATTATGAACCATGGAAAAATAATATACCCAAGAGGCAACTAATTCACCTGATACGCAATTGCACTGATATGGATGTATTTACAATACAGGCCATAGATCTCATTAAATCTTTAAAACAAAGAGGCTATCCAGATTCTCTCTTGAGTAAAGCCTTTGAAGAAGTCCGGATTATGGACAGACAAAGTCTTCTTCAATCTAAAAAGAGAGAGACTCGTATAAATGATAAACAAGAAACTAATATGGGAGACATGGCCTTTATCTGTAAATATAACAATTGTGCCCAGGAAATAAAATTGATTATAGGAAGGAACTATAGAGTTTTGAAACAAGATCCTATCCTGGGAGACATTTTACCTTCAAAACCTCAGGTTATTTACATGAAAAATAGGTCACTGAAAACAATTTTAGCTCCTAGTCACTTAAAAACCCCTAACGATATTCAGCCCTCAGTTAGTTCCAATTAATTGACAAGTAGGCCCTTGGGTTTTTATAAATGCGGTAAATCAAGGTGCACTTTGTGTTCCCACATGGAACGCAAAACAATTTTGATTCCTCTACCATTATCCAATGAAATATGCCATTTAAAATCCTTTAGGAATTGTCAATCCAAATTTGTAATTTATCTGCTAACGTGTGGTTGTGGCCTAAGCTATGTAGGTAGGACCACAAGACCTTTACACACACGTTTTAAGGAATATTGTCGCAATAGTATAAAAAAATGGCCGAAACATAGTGGGTCTAGACATTATAATGCAAAACATGATGGTGATCCTTCAAGTCTCTCCATAGTTTGTATTCAGCAAATTGCCTCTACAAATAGAGGAGGCGACAGATATAATAGACTGTGTACTAGAGAGGTTTTCTGGATGTTGAAATTTAACTCTTTGCCTCCAGATGAGTTAAATTCTGTTATATAAACTGCTTTTGTTTATCAGGAACTTCAATTTTTTTCATTGTTAGGATATACAGACCAAGAATAGCCCTTGGGCGACGGCCAATCGTGAGAATCCACACATGCGGTCCCGCTGGTGGTCTCCCGATATATGCCGTCTCCCTTAGATCTTATCTGTGGTTTCTATTTATATTTATTTTTTATATTTTTTATAAACTAATAATAAGAGATCGGTTAAGCTTTGTGTGTTGCTCTGCAAATTTGTCCATATGTGCACATTTCTAAAGTGTACACATGCACAATTTTAAATATAACATACAGTGAATTAAAAGTATATATATATATTATATTATTAACATAAGAAATAAATAATTAAAGTTTAAAACAATTAATTTATTAGTTCCCCCAGGGGACATGGAGTCTTCGTTATGCATATGTTTAAATAGGTGGAAAAAATTATTTTCTTCAATTGAATTCCCTCCTCCCATTCTTCTTTTATAATTTCCACCATTGAACAAATATTTTCCCATTTATGTATAGAAAATGGGTATACATGACTTCATTAATATAAGTTTCTTACCTTCTATATCTATACTTATGAAAAGTTGTTATTGTATCACGGTTCCCATGACAACCGATCTTTCTATGTACATCTCTCTTCCTACTTCCGGGTACCGTGATGTGGGTAATGTGAAGTGTTTAAGCGCCAGGCCACGCACCGCGCCATTGCATCAGTGCTGGGCACTTCCTTAAACATATTGAGGATCCCGGTCATCTGAGCACAGTCACGTGACCGCAATGCTAGGACCTTAGACTGCATTATACTGACTAAGGCTGAACAAATGGGATTAGAGTATTTGTGATCACATGATCGGATACGGTCATGTGACCAGATGAATTTGTTATTATTAAGCTTTCTAAGTGTTATAACATCTCTTCTAATACTCATTTTTTTATTTCTCATAATCAATTGGTATTTGGGACCATGTAGGATTGTACTATATATGTATTTATATTGTTTTAATAGATGGTTTTTTTAAGTGATTCACCCATTAACACAGGTGCCATCAATAGATCAATCTTAAGGGGTATATAAGGAGCCCCTAACACACATTCCAATATATGCTCCTGATGAAGCTGGATGTTCTGAGACCAGCGAAATGCGTAGAGCCTAAAAACGGAACCTGAGAATTTAGCCGATGCCACATGCAGATATTCTGGACTCCTGCTATCCCTCCCTGGTGTTAATTGGACACTTGCTCCACTATTTGGATTTACAGATAAGCCCCATTTGTTTGGACTCCCTTCAAGTCACAATTGGATAAGTCCTAAGGCTGAGATAATATTAAGGGACAACCATCTACCTACATCTGGTAAAATTCATTGCTTATATGCTGCCTGTTTTCCACTGGAGGAGGTCCTAGCCAAGTGAGGCTTTGCATATAGGAGTATTTCAAGTGGTTTGGCTGAGAATTAACTATTTTATTCTGATGGCAGTAGCTAGTTTTTATTACTGTTTTTACTGAAGATGTGTATCTTCTTTTTGATTTTCCGTAAATGTGTAACGGTTCTGATTGCCCATCAACCCCCCACCCCCACCCCGCGCCGCCCGAAGTGTCAGTTTCTAAGAAATATGGAGGCATGCCGCGAGTTCACGCCCCCATGAGCAGTGTCCACGCACCCCTTTCACGTGCGCGTGCCACATGCCACAAAGCGTCCCCAGTCCATACCTGCTGGAGCTGATTGCTGTAGTCGCATTTGTGACTTTAGGTGGATGCTAGTAAAAACCCTTCCCTTGGTGTACAAGCATGCATACAGTAGTGCAAGGACTGGGACGCCCACACTCTGCATCTTTAGATGCAACAATCCCACATATGTAGTCTTTAGATGCTACCATTAGACTCAGTGAAACTTGCTATTTTTCAGTGCTAGATGCAGATTCTCAGTCGGTGTATTGCCTCCAATGTAAGCAATTAAATCTCCTCTGTTCAATTCAAGTAGGTGCTGTATCCCCGCGAATTAAGCCCCAGGGGGTGCACTTAACGCAGTAAAAGCACCTTCTGGGGCTTAACACACAAGGAAACCAATAGATTCTGACACATAAAATAGAATCTATGGGTTAATGCGTGTTACCTGTGGGTTCACCGTTTGGGGAAAATACAGAATAATTGAATAGCTCTGGCTGTTATATCCATAACTTTACCTGCGCAGTAAACACTGCAGGTAATTGAATGTGCCCCTTAATACATGCGCAGTTGGAAAACATTGGCTATTTGTGTGAATATTGGCATTGCATCCACATCAGGCCCACAAAGTCCCAAACTACCATCAGATGATGTTGGAAGGTATGCATTTTTTTTTCCTATTCTACAATAACAAATATTACTAAAACATGTATGTAAAATTCATTTCAGCAGCTTAGAATTTCAACCTGAGGTATGTTTACCTCAAGTGCTTCCTCAAATAAACTCAATGGGTACTTCAGTCAGTTAAAATAGCATTAAGGGGGAATTCAGTTAGCCGCGGTAGATTACCACGGACTAATTGATACTCCGGGACTATCCAATTAGCACCAAAGCCAGCAGTCATCAGAGCCTTTATTTCCCCCTGCCTCAACAGGTAAAAAAAATTCCCCAATAACTCGAGGGTTAACAGGTGTCGCGTCAGCGTTAACGAACCAATCCGTTAACTTTTAAACGCCCATTAACCCATGTTATTACCCGTTAACACATTAAGTTAATTGTATTAAATAGGCTGTTGGGAGAAGTCGGGACCCTAAGTGAATATTGCCCGAGGCTACCTCCCGTTGTCACCCGCGGTAATTTACCACGGGTAATTGAATTCCCCCCTATGGGCCTAATTCAGACCCTGTCGCTGATGTGCAAAAGTCGCTATGAATGACAGGTAGAGGCATCTGCCGTGTGGGCGGGCTGTGGGGGGGGGGCGGGCTGGCCGGGGGGGGGGGGAGGGGTAGGGGGCCGGTGACGGAGCGCTGCGGGGGCGACGCAGGGAAAATGGGAGCAAGTCTATAGTATTTTTGGGGCGTCACACGCACCCGCTCCGATGAGAAAAATGGTGGCTGCATGCTGGGCGGCCTTGCCCTGCAATAGGCAGCCCCCAGCATGCGAAAGAAAGATTGCAGATTCTGCTTTTTAGCAGAATCTGAAATCCGTACTGAATACCCCCCCATATCTCCTGTTAAGAAGATGGATAACCGGTGTTGTCAAATAACTTACTACAAGTTGAGTATTACTCGTTTGTTACTTTTATAATAAAGTGTAAGTTGATTTGTACTCACTCAGTTGGTCTATTACTCCCATACAATACAGGAGAGTAGGCACCAGAGAGTACAGGAAGAAGGTGAGGCGGACAGGCAGCCAAGTCCTGGGATTGACGTGGACAGCAGACCTCTAAGGAAGCATGAAGAAGGAGGTATACTGTGTGGTGATGGTAAATTATGGGATTGGAGGCTGGGTTTATTGGTACATGGAACTGGTCTATGTGGGGTATATTTACTAAAATGCGGGTTTACAAAAGTGGAGCTGTTGTCCATAGCAGATTCTAGCTGTTATCTTCTAGAAGGTACTAGGTAATGGATAACTTGAATATGATTGGTTTCTATGGGCAACATCTCCAGTTTTGCAAACCTGCACTTTAGTAAATATAACCCTAAGTGTGTTTGATCTAGTAATAAGAAAGATAAAATTATAGTAACAAGAACAGGAGTATTTTAAAAAAATAACAATGGATCAGAATGTGAAAAAAACAGGTTTTTATTCATTCTATCAACAATAATAGTTTACATTTCTTCATTGGATACATTAATATTAATCCATACCATAACAGGGATATGAACCAAAATACATAGTAACACTGCCTGAGGCAGCCAGATGTGTACATCAACAAAATGTTACAGTACAACGCAATAGGCAATCTCATCCACGTCACCGAAACATTCTAGTGCTAACAAAACATCATCTTTCCAGTGCAGTCTATGTGAAAACAAAAAATAAGTGTAGTCTGTTTGTGCTTTGCATACTTGGGCCCAGATTTATCAAGCCTTGGAGAGTGATAAATTGCATGGTTATAAAGTACCAGCCAATCAGTTTTCTAACTGCCATGCTACAGGCTGTGTTTGAAAAGTGACTGCTAGGAGCTGATTGGTCGGTACTTCATCACTGTGCAATTTATCACTCTCCAAGGCTTGATAAGTCTGGGTCTTCTTAAAAGAATAGAAGATTACCCTCTGCGAGGTTATTGCTTACATTCAGATCAAAAGCATGTGAATACAATCTTTGCTATCAATATTGATGCATATTTTTTTTTTTTGGCAAAAAGAAAATGTTGGCTGTTTAATTTACCGTCAACCTAGGCTATTATTCTCAGATCTGTTATCCATTTGCACGTTATCCCATCCCGAAAACATTCATAATGTAATATTACTTTCTAGACTATGGGGTATATTCAATAAGAGTCGGATGCATTCCGACATGCATTTGTCGGAATGGATCCTACAAGCCCTATTCAATAGGGTGTCGGATTTGGCCATTCCCTCCCGTCTATGCTGCTGCTGTCAGCAGCTCCTCGTATGTGTGAGATCACAGGGAGCTGCTGGAGACATCCACACAGCCGCATTCAGTGCCGGCTGGGGAGCGCTGCCGGGAGAGGGGTGCCTAGCCGGGGGGACGTCAGAGAGGAGCCGTGTCTTTGTGAATCTGCGGCTCCAGCTGCCCCCGTCGGTAAGTACTCTCTCGCTCCCTTGCCCCGCTCCCCCTGTCTCCTCACCTCAATCCGACTTTTTAAAAGTCGGATTGAGGTTGTTGGAAACAGGGCCTTGTTTCCGACAAAAGCATATGGATCCGCGGCTATTCCGCCGATCCACGTGTTTTCCGACAAGTCGGAAATTCCTGACTTGTTGGAAAAAAACAGCCTCTAATGAAAAGGTCGGAACCCCTTCCGACCTAAATCTGTCGGAAGCGCACGTCTTTCCGACAAGACGGCAGCTTACGACACTTATTGAATATACCCCTATGTGTTTATTAAATGGGTTTCCATGGTACAGTATATTACTCACAAAATGCACTAACGAAAATGAAATGCATTAAATGTTCCTTTGAAAGGTAGGCCTAACATTCCACATTCCGTCTGTTAGTTAACTACATTTTCCATGTATTTACAATATCCACTTAACATTTTTATAGTATTTTACCAAATATACATCCAAATGATTTCAAATACACTGTCACCTAAGCATGTATTTGTCAAAATGTGTCTAATACCAAGAAATTCATGTGCTAGACATAGTTTTATGGCATTTGATCTCTCCACCACTGTGCCTGCCTAAGCTACTTTCAGTTGGTTTGGCTCGACCATGCCTCCCAATGGTGCTAGGTCACCGTCACACTCCTTGTTATAGAATCCTGTAAATCATGAGAAATGGCTTAAGGGCCCCATATATCTGGCAGCTGATTCCTGATCTGACCGCAGCCACGGATGTACAATGCTGATTGGTGGCCAATCGATGATCGGCAACCCGCCTAGGAAATTCTTCATGTTAAAAATCCCCCATTTGCCGATCCCAGCTAGTTTCAGGTCAGAATTTGGGGAATCGTGATTTTTCAACCTGTTGAATATCCCTGATGACCCGACTGCAAATGTATGTGGGCCATAACACCTACCGGATTGCTTTGGGAGAAAATTACCAGATGTCAGAAACTGAATGTAATGGCATTCGTAAACTACATGTAATGTAGTAACACTTTTATAGAAGCTAGGGGAACTATAACAGGCATATTATAAGGCATCCAATTGCTAATATTCCCATTTGACAAATACAAAATGGCAAATGTCTGGTTCAGTGTACAGTACCTTCGAAACTGACTAGCCAAGCAAAAATGCTCCAATACTGGATACAAATATGTATAATGTTAATTACTTATTTTTTATTTATTAAAAGGGGTTATTAGAAAGGAACTCTTTCACATTACTGTGTGTGTACAGTATATACTGTATGAAAGTACTAATCTCGAAAATTAAGCAAGAGACTAAAGCATTTTTTAGTTGTGAAGAGGTACATTCTTCATTTATCTACAATAAAAAATACATTTTACACAAAACATCTTAATGTTGCCTGCCTCTATTGCTTCATATGCAAATAAGTTGTTTGGCTCTACATGTTTTTTTTTAATTTACATACATTAAAATATTTTGAAAGTTGACGGACTTTTAAATTATAAACGAATCAGATTATATTTTTTGTCATCTTATATCAGGCAAGCATTTTCTAACAATGTATACGTTGTACAGCTGTATTGTTAACAGGAAATATACTCTATGCCTTGGCAAAACAAAACAGATCAGGAGATTGAAAAAGTCCTAACATGACCCGTCATGGTGTTTGTACATGCGATGTACAATTTAACCTTAAAATCCCCTCCAAAACAAAATGCTGTTGGATTCTGTTCCAGCTTTCCCAAATTACATTTATTTTTACTAAATATTTTTAGAAAAATATACACATCTTTTCCCTGGAAAAACTGTACTTTGTAATATTTCATGCAACAGACTATATTTAATTTACAGTAATTACTTATACCTGAGCTTTTAGTTAACAAGAACACTGCATCTGTTACTCGTTCACATACATTTTTATTTTGCTTTGGGGTGAAACACTAGCATTAATTTAGTAGCATTTGCTATACTGGACCTGTATATATGTTTCTTTAACCTTAATTAAGAAGTGAAACACATTAGTATGACCTGCAACACACATGGTATATGATTTGTCCTCAATATGCACTCCTCATGTCTCTGATCACTATTAAAAAGTCAGAGGGCCAGATGCATCATCGCTTAGAAAGTGATAAAATGGAGAGTGAAAAAGTGCCAGCCAATCAGGACCTAACTTCCATGTCACAGGCTGTGTTTGAAAAATGTCAGTTAGGAGCTGATTGGCTGGTACTTTATATCTCTCCATTTTATCACTTTCCAAGCGATTATGCATCTGGCCCAATATCATTAATGTCAACAATCGCAAAATTTCGACATTGACCAATGTTGACATCAGAAAGGTCAACATTGTCATAATGGCGACATATCCTTGTGGTTTGGGGTTAAGTTTTCAATTTGGGTTAGCTTTAGGGTTGCCATTACAATGATACAAACTTGCTTTCTATTAGGTGTAGGTTGCTGTTAGGGTTAGGATTAGGATTACAGTTAGAATTAGGGACAGATTGACAGGAAAAACAGTGTGATGACACTCTAAAAATGTTGACTTAACATCAGTGACGACGTGCAAAACATCAGTGATAACATAACATCATACGACCATATCAATATTGTGAAGGTCTAACAAATATACCGAGCTCTTGTCCTCAGTTGTATAAATGAAGAATAATGGGAAGCGGTCACCATATCGCTAGTCGGGATCACGGACGTCACAATGCGGACGCCAGAATCCCGACTAGCAACACCACAGGATTTCCTCCCTATATGGGTGTCCACGACACCCATAGAGGGAGAATAACTCCTGTGGCAAGCGTAGCGAGCCACCGTGCCCGCAGCATGGTGAGTGCAGCGAGTCGGCATACCGGTGGTCGGGAGCCCCATGTCAGTATACTGACGGCCGGGATCCCGCCCACCGTCTTTACATACCAATCCCAGAATAACAACTGTTACAAATTTTGATTAATAAGCAATTTTTCGATATACCTATAAATAAGATTGATAAAAAAAAGTATTTGTTTTTATTTTTAATACCTAAAAAAACGCATTTTTGCAAGTAAAAACCACAATTTCTAAGATGCAAATTTATAAAATATAAAAAAAAGTTTAATGTTTTCTAATTTAGCTGGGGAAAATTATTAGCATTTTTTTAAAATTCCCAAATGAGTACAAATACAATAAAAAAATGCTAATATTTTTATTAATTATGATAAATGGTACTACGTTTTATCGTCATTACAAAAGGGTTATAGACAAGAGAAAATTACATTTATTTAGGGAGTAATTAAAAATTTGCACGGCATACACCCTGAGCCTAAATCACTTTTTTTAATTGCTACATACATTTTCTTTACATGAAGTGTTATGTCATTATTTTAGTTTTCACGTTTCATCCTTACATTGAATAATAATATTGAGAGGTTACAACTTTAAGAGTTTCTTGCAATGGGCTAGGTTTGTTGACTGATATGTCACAGTAGTTTCCACCCACCACAAAATTGCCCTTAGAAAGTTGCCTAAAGTATTCACATTTCAGGTGTCATTATCTACTGCTCTTTTGGAAAGGTAATACCGCCTTTAACTGAACCATTCATTAAAAAAACCTACAAGTGGCTGCTTGAAAACGGCCACAACCTCTATATCAGGACAATTACACAATAAAATTCAATACAATAATTCGGAAGCACTTATAAGTTTTGACAAGAACATTTGGCACCTTTGTACTGTACTAATCCATAAGGTTTAACTAAGACACACTTCAGTCAGTGCAAACAAAACAGACTATAGTTTAAGGCACTTCATTCTGAATGAGACTGTAGTCTGACTACTACAAGAGGAGAGACTGCAACTACAGTGAAAAAAACATAATTAGGCTTCAGTATACCCAGCTTGTTACAAATTACAACAGCCCTCTAACATATCTAATTTTGATCAAAATGCACTTACTACTGTTATTGCATAGGTCTAAATGAATAATTAATACATGAAAACTACCTTCACAACATGGTTGTATATTATAATCATTAAGTAACAGTTATCATACTAGCCTTCATATACTGTAGAACAACTTCTGATAAGACCACAATAAATTGCATAAAATGCATTTATTATTCACATTGTCAAAAAAAGGAACACTGGATATTAAAAAAAAAAATGCAGATTTCAAACAAGTTCAACATATCTCTAAAAATAAATAGTTTTTATTTATTTATTTTTTTGCAAAAAGATCTAGAAGCACTAATTCCGAAAAATTCAGAAACTCTTTCTGGCATTTCCAAAAACGAATATACAAATATTCCCTAATATCTCTGTTATGATTTACATACAAAACAGGAAGAAAAACCACTGAAAAGGATGGAAAAAATGTTACAACTTTTAAGATGCATATTTTTTATGAACCGCAAAATATAAATGGTGCATTTTGACCCTCCAAAATTTGTCAAATAAACACACAATTATAAAACAAAATAAAACAAATTTGCTAATTATTAAAATAAGTGAACTTGTTTGGAGAAATGTAAAAAACAATGCAGTACTACAAGCTACAGCATGGTTGACTGGTTGAAATTCTATTTCTCCATTGTCATAAAATTAAGTTAAAGGGGATAGCCACTCTCAAAAATATTTATGTATATATTCAACAAAAACATTTTCAGATGTAATGCTATTAAAAATGTCAAGTGAGAAGCTCTCGCTTCATTATCTAGTCTTGTCCTTTTTGTCTCAGCTCAACTACCTCTCCTTGACAACTGCCTCCAAGGTCCTTTTGTCAAATGACCTGTCTTTTCAAACTGTTTTACATCTTAACAAACAGTCAACTTAAGACAGCTAATGTAGGGGATTGGCAAATACATTTTGCAGAGACATACCTGAAAAATACTTTGAGCAGTAAACACTTTCTAAATTAGCTATTAAAAGAGGAGTATAGAGTTATTTTTTTCCTTAAATGGTTTTACTGAAATTTAATAATCCCAGTGAGCAAAAAGCTGAAATTGTCTCTTTGGCAGTTAATTTATATGATCACTATCCAAGACCCTTGTGTTTCACTGTTCATCAATAAATGGAGCCTGTGTAGCAGAGACAAGTAATACTTCTCCACTCTTCATATCCAATACCTCTCCTTCTATTTTTCATTAAGACGCTTATTGTGGCATGGATATCCATTTGAGCTAGACAAATATTATCCCAGCAAAAATATTTAATTGAATTTCATGTGAAAACTAATCTTTGACCATTGGAAGTAGTCCCCATATCAGAGTCCATATTTTCCAGTATGATCAGGAAAAATAACTGGATTTGAGGTTGAGTATCTATTAACATTGGCCAGTTTAAGAGTTACGTAGGAACAATTTCAGTTATTCAGGTAACCTCTAAAAGAAAAACTATCTCCACTAACTGAATACAGCAGGTTGTAATTCTGGAATATCAGCACCTGCATTATGGGATTTCAAAATATGAAGTCAGATTTCGGGGGGAGTTCAATAAGTTCTGTTATACTACAAATAGTTACTTAACAGCAGTACTAAGTCATCACACTCAGGATTTGGTTAATCCCCTGATGCATTTAACGGTCCAGCAAATCTCTCCTCGCCCCTACTGTACGACAGATCTTGTGTTATCAAAGATCCACCAACATGTGCTTTTTATTCATGACAATGAGCAATTTTTAAGAAATTTAAAAGAACTGTTTTTAGTTTGAGCAGGACTGCATAGTTGGATTGGCACTGCCAAAGGGAGAAGGATCAGAACTCAGTAATAAGCAATTCAATATTTTAGCAACTTTTTAACGAACTCCACCCAAAGTGGAATCTTCAGTTTTCAGAGGAGTAGTCTTTTTAAAAGTTCTGGCCTAAAGCTCCACCCATTTGTGACGTTTTATAGAATATGCGATCTAAAAGATGGACAAACAGAGGTCAAACATGGGGAGATTTCCTGAATTAAAGATCCATGCCAACAAGACACTATCCCTGGAACCTTTGAGAACTACATTAGTGTAGCAATTACAGCAATTAACCCTGAATAAGACAATAAAACTTGTTTAAATCCTGAGTTATTTCTGCAAAGGGAAAAAGCTAAAAAAAATTGGTTGAACTGACCTTTACCAGTTTTTGTTACAACTCTACTAATAAATGCTACTTGGTTACACTGTGCAAACTGGAAAGATAGTACTAAGCACCTATTGCGGAGTTTGTCATCCTCTTCTTTGCAAACATTTTCCACAATCAGAAATCCTAAGTAATTCCCCACAATTCTATTATTAAGGCAGCTCTACGGAATCTACTCTTCTGCAAATAGATATTTGGTTTGTATACATTCATCGCCCTATTGGTACTGACGTATGGTGCATTGCAAGCCCAATCCCGCACAGACAGGTGCATTATTTTTGATAGATGGCTGTGGGTTTAAACAGATCTGACTTCACAATCGATTTTGCCTGCAAATGGATTCAATCCTGCCTATTGTGCACAATACTTTGGAGGCAAAGCAAGTACTGTAGTTCTATACATAAATACCTTTACAAAATTCTAAAAATAAAAACAAAGCATTAAGTGCTGGCCTATGGATGAAACAGCACAATTTCTATGAAAATGAACCCTCTAGAAATCTACTACTCCAAAATAGTACAATTTATGAAAGTCTGTAAGAAGTTGCCTTCAACCAGTGCTAACAGTGGTGGTCATTTTCTTCCATGCTGATGCTGCTCCGCCTACTGTTTCCTTTGGAGGCCCCTGGAGATACTGAGTGAAGTGCATCATGTACTCTTGAAGAAAGAGTGTCGTCCATGAACATGTCTTCCAGTTTCGAGCCCAACTTCGTGGGCATGCTGTAGGCAGTGGGAGAGTCCGTAATGTTCCTTATGTTGTTGCTAAAAGTGATGGTGCCATCAGTAAGATCCAGTGTGGTGGTGCCAGAAAGATTGTGGTGGTTTTGCAAAAGTTCTTGGTTGCAGCTGTCCATCATGGGCTCCTGCTTGATGACACGACTCACCAAATCAGCAGAACAAAGACCAGTAGAAGGCATGATGGAAAGTCCATGGGCTCTAGCTTGCATCTCAAGCTCCTGAAATGTACAAAAAAGAAACTTGTAGATAAGAAAAACTTGCTTACCATTTCAAGTTGTGCAAAAATAACATAATTTTTCCATATATTTTTGCAGCATCTGTATAATAATCTGCTAAAGTCTGTCCCATCTCATACGTGGAAGCTCAACAGCTTCCACTGATAGAGAGACAGGACAGAGCCTAACAAGAGAGAAGGACCTGCCTAGAGATAAGTATGCAGCCACAGGAGGGAGAGTGGGTGCAGGACGGATGGATAGGGCCAGCACAGCATGGTACAGAGTGAGTACTGTTTTGAACTGCTTGAATTCTTAATTTATAACAGCGATTGGTCCTACCAAGGTATACAGTATTTTTTGGATTGTATTTTAGCAAATGCAAGAAGTCCATCTTGCATTGTCTAATCCATCTGTAGGTCCACGGTACTTATTTAAGAAGCCAAATCCACTTGCAAACTGATTGTGAAAGGGTCTTATATCTTGACGTGCCAAGTTCTGCTACATCAGTTGAAGGCATAGTCATGTTTTAGCTTAGAGAAATGAAGGGAGGCAGCGGAGGTGGCAGCAGTGTTTTATAGTAATAGTAAGACTATCAGATACAGGCCACTAGTTTATCGATCTATGGAGGACAAAAAAAGAGTTTGTCTTAAGCGCTAACAAATGCTGTATACATTAAATAGTAACTCCACCCAAGAGTTAAAGCTAGTATTAGGTGGACTTAAATAATGTATTCAAGAATTATCAAATACATTTAAAGGAAGCCGCTGTCCTTAGTGGTTTTTCCTAAAATGCAGAAGTTAGGGATATTAGGTTAAATACAATATTTCCGCTTGGAACTTAATGAGTTCCACATTCTGCAGATAATATCAACATGTCGGATACCAAATCATCAACAGCCCAAATAAAGATTAATTAAGAAAATCACTATGGTGGTTGCGTGCACAATAACATAAGATAGATGACACGTGTCAGCACAAATTATCAGAACATTTTTTCACTGGGCTAAAATTACCATTGCATAACACAGCCGCCCCAAGGCACCGGTGTATGTTATGTCTATTTAGTGAAGAGAATTACACTTGAGCTCATTATCAGGGAGCCTAGTGATAACTAAAATAAGCTGTTAAAATGAGGAAGTAAAATAAATTGAAATGAGTATTAATTGGTCTGTGTCTTATTGCTATATCCCAGAGGTAGTTTGCATGACCTGGGAATGGGACCTACTTTTAAGTACATTTACACATGGTAACAGGGTGCATGTACTGTATGACCTTATTACTGTTGTTGTTGTTGCTGTTGTTTTCTTTGTGGTGTTTTAATACTCTGACTATAGGTTGCTGTAACCATGTGATCCGTGTAATGCTCTGATTGACTACAAGTTGGTCTAGCTCAGTGAACCACGTAATGATCTTATTAACTACATTTTGCTAAAGTCTTGTGGACCTTCTCATGCTTTGAATGACTTTATCCAAGTGAACCATCTAATGCTCTAATTGAGTAAAGCAGTGGTTCCCAAACGCGGTCCTCAAGGCACCCCAACAGTCCAGGTTTTAAGGATATCCATGCTTACACACAGGTGACTTAATTAGTACCTCAGTCAGTTTGAATACATCATCTGTGCACAAACAGGAATATCTCTAAAACCTGGTGCCATGAGAACCGCCTTTGGAAACTACTGGACTACAAGTTGGTCTGGCTCAATAAGACTTCAAATTCTCTGACTATAGGTTGGTTTAGTCCAGTGAACAGTCTTATGCTCTGACTGACTACTGGTTGGTCCAGCCTAGTGAATCTTCTAATTCTCTGATTGACTACAGGTTGATCTAGTCCAGTAAATCCTCTAATTTTCTGATTGACTACAGGTTGGTCTAGCCCAGTGAACATTCTAGTGCTCTAATTGGCTACAGGTTGGTCTAGCCTAGTGAATGTTCTAATTGTCTGACTATATGTTGGTCTAGCCCAGTAAATCTTCTAATTCGCTGATTGACTACAGGTTGATCTAGTCCAGTAAATCCTCTAATTTTCTGATTGACTACAGGTTGGTCTAGCCCAGTGAACATTCTAGTGCTCTAATTGGCTACAGGTTGGTCTAGCCTAGTGAATGTTCTAATTGTCTGACTATATGTTGGTCTAGCCCAGTAAATCTTCTAATTCTCTGATTGACTACAGGTTGATCTAGCCCATTGAATATTCTAATGCTCTGATTGACTACTGGTTGGTCCAGCCTAGTGAATCTTCTAATTCTCTGATTGACTACAGGTTGATCAAGTCCAGTAAATCCTCTAATTTTCTGATTGACTACAGGTTGGTCTAGCCCAGTGAACATTCTAGTGCTCTAATTGGCTACAGGTTGGTCTAGCCTAGTGAATGTTCTAATTGTCTGACTATATGTTGGTCTAGCCCAGTAAATCTTCTAATTCTCTGATTGACTACAGGTCGGTCTAGCCCATTGAATATTCTAATGCTCTGATTGGCTACAGGTTGGTCTAGTCAGTAAATCTTCTAATGCTCTAATTAGCACTAGGGTTATCCAGCTCTGTGAATGTTCTAATGCTCTGACTGATTACGGGACAGTCTACCTGTAAGTTTTTAATTCTGTGGTGTTGGATTGCCTATATCTATGAATGGGCTGATTTGCTACAGGTTGGTCTAGCCAACGGAAATGTCTGATGCTCTGACTAGTTACAAGATGGTCTATTCCTGATGACATTCTGATTTTGAAACTAATAATCACAATGTGAAAATAATTCAATCTACAATTGGATATTGATTGTTATTTCAAGAGGTTAAGTTGAAAAGGTAGAAACTGACCTGTATCCGAAGCAGCAGATGCCTGTTAGCATGTTCTAGCTTTTTCTGTTTGTTCTCAAGCTCCTTGGATCGCTGTTGTTCTCGTTGTAGTTTACGTATATAATCCACAGAGGCTTTCAAAATTGTTCCCTTGTTCCACCGCATATCCCTGGAATACATAGTGCAATTTACAGTTTAGATTTTCTGATTACTGTGGTATGTTTCCAATGACACTCTTTCAATTCTCAGAGCAAATTTTAAGATACTGATACAAATGTCTATTTTAGTTTTTTGCAAAATTAGTAAGTGTGTGCTACTGTCATTGGTGTTGTAATTGAATTCAGTGTCTGATTGAGTCTATTTGTATTTTGTTTTTGTTTTTTGTGAGAAGGCTACCGAAGGAAAGAAGGTAGGAGGGGGTAGGCACAATAAACACAAAATACAGATGATGAAACAACAAAGTGTGTATTAAATTTGATAAACACCTGAAGCAGCATGCCTATTTATTAACAAATTCAAACTCTGTGATTTTTTTCTTACTTGTGAAGGGCAATTAAGAGGTTTCCATGTAGGGCAATTGTGGCTTTAGTAACTAATAATACAATATGTGTCACGCAAGGGGGGAATCTGTGCATCAGACCTAATGAGGGGTCCCCAGCAACCTTACTGTTAACAATATCAGAGATCAAAGGAAAAACACGAGTCCAGAGTAGAGTTATTATATTGAGTCTCAACAAGGTTAGAACAATTGAATATACATTAGGCCAGATGTTATCAAACAGATATAAGTTCTTTAATCTCTATGGGTAAGCACAACTTGTTATTTGTACATGGATGATATCACAGAAATTTTGTAGGACAGTTTAAGGGGTGTACCATTTTGAAATACTGTAACTCCTCTGTTGGGTGGAGATGGGGGTTGTAAGAGCAATGAATTGGCTTGGTAGTGTATGGAGCAATCGGTTTGGCTGTAATACTTTAGTTAAGATATGCCTAAGAACGATAATAGCAAATGTCAACTTCAATCCACTTCCCAGAAGATATAAGTGTCACAAGGGTAGCCAAATGGAGCAGACAATAGGGCAAGGTCCATAAAATTGTTTGGTCGACAACAGCATCACATGCTGTACCTTAAGTGTAGAATTAGCTTTGTGAAAGACACAAGAAGGGCTGGGTATAAGTTTCTAGGATGCCACTAGAAACTTTATGAGAAACCAGTTAAAAAAAGAGTAGCGCAGTAGGTTGGAGAAGAGAAGACTCCCTAGATCGCTTGAAAATTGATATGGGGACTCCTGAAATATCCCTCTTTGAAGTCCAAGAAAACAACTTGAGCGGTCCTAAAGTTTTTATTGGGAATAGGCACTATAACTAAACCAATATAAGAATTTTGTTAAGGTCATAATTTACATTGTGGCTTTCTTACCCAACAATGAGATATCAAATAATATAAATGATTGCAAGAGGGTTTTTGTTTCTGCTAAAAGTAGGAAAGAACTGGATATGAATTCTTAAATAGTCAAGGAAGGAGGACTGGCAAGGATAATGATTTAAGATGCATCAGAGGGCTAGGAGAAGGTTGAAACTCAAGAACTTGATTTAACATGCAATAGAAGTCTTTGCTGTACGTAGATAAAACATTGTGGAGAACTTCTGGGGAACACGCAGAATTATTCACGGCCACTAATGTCATCCGCAAAAAAAGGGTAGATTTGATACAATTTACCATTCTCCAACAGACCCCAGATCTGAGGGTGCAATCTAATCACTTCAGCTAATGAATTTGGAGCCAACACAAACAATTAAGTCGATAAAGGACATCACCGTTTTTTACCATTCATGATGGCAAAGCTTGAGGAGAATTCCTAACACTGGCAGAATTCAACACACTGGCAGAAGAATTTGAATAGAGCTCTAGGGTGGAGGCCAAGATGTGACCGGAAAACCCAAATATAATTAGGGTTTTCTTCCTTTTAATCCCATAGGAGCCTGTCAAACTCAGCATCCAGGGATAGGATAAAGAAGGAAGTATTGTTGAGGGAAAGCAACATTATCAGCGCCTTCTACTGTAAGGTGCCTTTCTGATATATGAAATCAACATGAGGGTTCTTCATTAGGAGTGGTAGTAAAGGGTTATTTCTGTGGGTTATCAAATTGGTATATGTTTTTAAGTTGGAGTTTAATAGTGCAATGGGTCTACAATTTTGGCACAACGTGGGGTCCTTACCAGGTTTCGGTACGGTCACAATCTGGGCCTCCAGCATTTCTAGAGGGAAAAGAGGAGGTAAGGGAACAATCATTGTATAAATCAGTCAAATTAGTGGGTACATCCTCATTGAAACACCTATCAAAGGTGTCTGAGTAACTGTCAGAACATGGGGTGATGGCAAGTGATGGCAAGTTAATGGCCATGACAGTATCTACGAGGATGTTATCAAACACCTGGAGCAAGCTCACAATAAACTCTGTTCTAAAATGTAACTATCTATGTGGACATAATCTGTGTGAAGGTCATTACTACATTGATTCACAGTCACCACTGATTCCTGCAATTACATGTAACTGGGTATCTCAAGCAGCCGGTAACATTCATTCAGTGCCAGATTACTGTGTTTAGTCCTTTGTTTCTGCCTGTGTGTTTCCTGTACCTGAATTCATGTTGCTGGCCCAGATTGTTTACTGGCCATGCAGACCTCACAATCCTGACCTCTGCCTGTTATTTACTGTATACCACAAGCTGCTGCTGGTGCTACTATTTTCTGCAGGATATATAGCCTCTAGTCCGCCTGCATACCAAATCATAAATTGCTGTGTTCTGTAAGTCCAGAGATCCTCAGAGGTCACTAAAATGTCTGCTTCTGACCAAGGAGCAATTAAAGAGATCAGTAGTGTAAGGGGCAATTCTTGCAGATGGATGGATTGAAGAACTCACTGATTTGTCCAAGGGAAGGCTGGCAGCTTGATGGGTTGGCCTGATGGTATTATAAGAAGTGCTAGAACTCAGTAAAGACATTAATGATACCGCTCAAGTTGGGCAATCCCACCACTTCCCATTTCCAGCAAAAACATGGGGAGTATGCAGGATTATGCCTGTGGAATGCAGAGTTTATATACTAACATTGTACCTTAGTCCCTGTAATATAAAACATTGTAGCTTCATTGCAACCTGTTCCACCGACAGCAAGATCCATTCTACTCTAAATCAGTTCAGTGACTTGGTGGGTTTGACTGTTGGTCAAACGTATTAATTTCTCAAAAGGGATATCTGACGCTGCAGCTTAAGCAATATGGCTTTGTATTAATCTGGAGGCCAATTAAATGAATATAAGCCACCTGTTTCAACCCAGGTGCCATTAGGACTGTCCATAGATAGATGGAGATGGTGAAGTACAACTGGGGGTGATTGGACTATCTTACAGGGTGGATAGCAGACATTAAAAAGTGTTGTAAATGCAATATATAAACCAGGAAAAGTTACATTTGTGAATAGACAATGTGGACATGAGAGGGGAATGCGTAATATTTCAGTGATTTAGTTCTTTCCAGGGATCAAGAAGGCATAAATCCAATATCAGTAATGAAAAGTCAGAAGTGCGAGCCAAAGAGCTAAGAAAGAGCTGAGCGCTAGGTTATTTCACCAAGCATACATCAGTGATCCCTTCAACAGAAATCAGTGAACCCATCTTTAGTGGGAGACATTGAGCTGATGTGTGTTGAGGTCAGCTTAAGTGTCAAAGCTTGTTTACAATTTCACCACCCAAAATGAAGTATATACCCTCATTATCACACCCCCTTGCTGTAAGGTAAAATCATTGTTAGTGTTGAAGAGTATAGATAATATTACGGCCTCATAGTAATCACACACAATGTCCCCACCAGAAGCTCAATTGTTATACCTGATGTATCAGTGTTCCCCACAACTCAGGGTGACAAAAGAATAGTGGAACATGTTAACACTCCAGATCCTGGTGAGAAAGAATGGACAACTAAAACGTGTCTGCAATGTTCCATGTTCTTTTGTTCCCATCTATGTGTAAGGGCAATTTTAACGGTTAAAACATCTCCTAATGAACCACTATGTGTGGTTTCCCCGTCATCTGCAGCTCCTTCCAGATCTACTGTATGTTAAGTTTATATGCATTTGCAAAGCTTTAGTGGCGACATTATCTGAGAGATGAGGAGGAACTACATCTACAGCTGGGAAGTTGGTTTGTTGTAGTCCAACAATGTCTTCTCTACCCTCTAAACACGTATTTGAGGCTACAACATTGGTCAATTATTCTCTGTAAAGCGCTGCGGAATATGTGTGCGTTATATAAATAACTGGTAATAATAATAATACCCCTTGCAGTCTCAAATAAGAGGGGTTCTGTGACAGGGTGCCAGAGGACCAAAACCCACAAGCTGGGGTCAACAATTTGGTTGGGTAACCTCCACAACCCAAGAATGTCATAGTACTTTGTTCACTGGATTCAACACACAGGATTGGGAGATTGTGGCTCTAAGCAGGACTGCAAATAGTTGAAGGTCATGCAGCTGACCCTTAATCGAAGTGGTTATCTTTAGTATACGATCCTCCCCTTGAAAGATATGAATTTTCAGCACAACATTTCTGTGGATTTGATCTATTAATTCAATTAAGATATGGGGCAGAAAGTAAGAGAGTAAAGGCCCGTATTCACGGGCCGATGTGGGAGAGATGTGTGCTGAGCGAACAACATTTCTGTGGATTTGATCTATTAATTCAATTAAGATATGGGGCAGAAAGTAAGAGAGTAAAGGCCCGTATTCACGGGCCGATGTGGGAGAGATGTGTGCTGAGCGAACAACATTTCTGTGGATTTGATCTATTAATTCAATTAAGATATGGGGCAGAAAGTAAGAGAGTAAAGGCCCGTATTCACGGGCCGATGTGGGAGAGATGTGTGCTGAGCGAACCGCTCAGCACACATCTCTCCCACCGCTCAGCACAGCGCAATGTGTGCTGAGCGTGTGGGGGGAGACGGGGGGTGCATATTTAACCCAGCGGGTGAAGTGAGCGACCTGCTAGATTGGCCTGCATGGCAGGCCAATCTAGCACCAGCGGTAGCGATGCGCGGGGCTGCGCATCGCTATCGCTGTGGGGGGTACACACGGAGCGATCATGCTTAAAATCTAAGCAATCTAGTCAGATTGCTTAGATTTTAAGCAGCGATCGCTCCGTGAGTACCCCCCTTAACAAAGATATTTCCCCTTTATAACGCTCTAGCTCAGTGAAGTCAGTAATTTCCGATAGGTCCTGAATTTTCTTGTGCTTTCTTCTCAACTTGCCCTCCAAATCCACCATCTTATCTTGCATGGAGATGAGAGCTTCACATGTTCTTAATGGGCTTTCATTAAATCATTTTGGCATGCGAGTTGTGCATGCTTTGTGTCCAAGTGGTCCATTACCCCACCTATTTCATCAATGACTGCCCGAAGTTCTCTCATTCAGGGCATGAGGAATGGCATTAAGAACTCAAAACATCAAAGTCACCAAAGTAGGGTATGGTGCATGTGATGGATAGAGGAACTCAGCTCCTCTACTATGTTGTGGTCTCTGGGGCTACATGGTTCAGTGATGAAAAAAATTACACAACCGGAAAAATGCGTCTGCGTTTCAGCCTCCAGGCTGAGCATCTCAGGGCCAGATCGTAAACTCTCCTGCTCATTCAACAAATCAATTTCTTAAACTGATTTATTTAGGATATGAAGCTTATGCACAATGCCGCCTTTCAGCGTGGCAATTACCTCCATCCTTGAATGGGGCTATGTGGCCTTCAACTGAACGTCTGAATTCATATTCACCTTCTAGTGCTCCGAAAAAGCTGAGTGACCTCTAAAAAACAATGGGTATGCCTCTATGTTTGTCCTGTCAACTCGTCTTTTACTAAATTAATTACTCACATTCAGTTCCTTTTTTTGGCTGCAGAAAACGCCTAATTACATTTATGCAAAAATGTAACCATTGTCCAGAAGATGTTAGCGTGTGCCGATAAATATGAAAGCCGGAGTAATGACATAACAAATGGCTCTAGTGCAAGTAAGCAGGATGATATAAAGTGTCTGGTTGCTGTAGATATAACTGCAGTGTATTTATGTGAAGTGGGGAAGTGCTAGTTTATAACCACGCTGAGGTTTCATGTAACATGAAAGGATGGGGACTTTCACACAGATACATATAAACTCAGATCCTTTGTTCTGCCTGGTTTTTGTTACATAATTGCATTTAGGAGCTGTGGATGGGGATATCTAGAATTTCAACAATGTGTAACCGATGACCACTATATACTTGTTAAAGTGCCCTTAGGCATTTACTTTAATAGACAGTTAAGGAATAAAGGTCATGCACAATTATTTGTAAGTCTAGTCTGTCTTTGGCCAATATAAGTGGGGATGGGAAAGGCAACCATTTTGGAGATGCTTAATAATGGCAACAGCAACTTTCCACTAAAATTCTGACTTTTAAACACATTTAACTGTAGAACTGGAATGGAATCAGATTTGGCCAATGTGGTAATCTGATGGCTCAACAAGCCCATATGGCGTTATAAGCTAACCAGGCAGGTATGACATTATTAGCAGTCTAGAAGACAATAGGCAGTGCAGTCCTTATCATGGCCAAATTGAGGGGCACTGGGGGTTATTCAAATCAAAAAAGCACACTAATGGGCAAAATAATGTTGTGCTGCAGGTGGGGGAGATGCAACGTGCAGAGAGAGTTAGATTTTAGTGGGTTATATTGTTTCTGTGCAGGGTAAATACCGGCTGCTTTATTTTGACACCAAAATTTAGATTTTAGTTTGAACACACCCCACCCAACTCTAACTCTCTCTGCACATGTTACATCTGCCCCACCTGCAGTGAAACATGGTTTTGACCATTAGTGTACTTTTTTGGGTTTGCTAACAAACCTGAATAAGGCCCCATATTTTAATGATCACTTTTAGTCACCATCGCCTGCAGAATGAGGGTGTAAGAAGGAGGACCAATGAGAAGCCACAATGTCAGTGATTACTCCAAATGAACAGCCATGGTTTTGATTAGGAACTATGAGACCTTGATACGAGAACGGTTGTTTATTTTGTTTCCGCGTGCAACTGTAGCACTAGCAGACGTGCAAATAACCGCTTTATGGGCAAAAGTCTGACTGTGTGCCGGAGACAGCTGCAAGTATTCTTAGCATGTTATTAAATATCATGAAAACTTTTCAGGACAAATAGCAATTGGGATAAAACCGTGCATAATTTTACTGATCTAGCAGATAATTACAGAACACTTTAATTCTTTAACTGCAGTCGGGATAAATATGTCATTTTTGATAACAGAATAAAATAATTGTAAAATTCTTGATATTTCTGTAATATGTTTTTTTTTCCCCCTAAATGTTACTCTTTGCCAAAAGCAAAATTTCTGCAGAATAAAAATAACATTACAGTACACTCACGGGTCATTTGATTTTGGAATTAGCGTTCCTAATTCTTTTATACGATCATTGATGTTGAATCTTCTTCTTCGCTCAACTAAAGGGAGAAAAAAAAAATCATACTGTAAGATTAATTGTTTTATGTAATAGTTGCCATGCTTTTTATTCATCACAAAGACCACCCTGGGTAACAATAGATCCTTTTATTGGCGGGCATGCATGCATGAAAGCACAAACGAGTCAGATTAATAAGGAGGGGGCCACAATAACATGATACGGCACCAATCACATCATCAAGCCGCCATCCTGAGTGAAGTAGGATACAACGGAAAGCCATGGGGGGCTTCTAGGAGACTTGTCTACTTTCCATTTGAGATGTTCCAGGTAAGCATGAACCAACCATATTCTAGCTGCCATTTTCTAGAATAATTTAGAATAATTGGTTGCTCCGATCAACACCTTCACTTTTTCTTTTCAGAACATTTGATAAATCTCCCCCCATATTTATTGCTGTAGACATTTAAAATTGTATATTGCCCCTTTAATTCCCATTTTCGCAATATGTTACACGCAAAGGACACAAGATGGAAGGAACACAACACCAGCCATTGGCTACTGTAAATGAAGAGATTATATCAGTAGACCTTGACGCAACAAACATTTTTCTGACATGTATGTAACAAGTTCAACGTACTGAGATTGTGATTGTCTTTCTTTTGCCTTTCCTTAGCCAGTGCCCTTGCTTCTGACTCTGCAAAATAAAGTGTTTTCCAAGTTAAGTATCAAAAATAAAGACAATATACATAAAAACCCTATATAGAGTAATGATTACTATCAAGCAATAGAATTTAACACTACGCTACGCCAAATCGAGAAACAGTTGTGTCTTTATGATATTTGATCTTAACAGTTCACATGTTGTCCTTATAGTGAAGGCTGCAAAACGGTAAGCAGAATTACTATTCATTATATATTGTAGGTAGATGTTGCTGCTCTTAATTAATTGATAAGGTGACTATTTTATATAGGTTCAGTCTATATGTCTCCCTCCCTTGAGCAGGCAAAGATAGCCTTTAGTCATTTTAAGTGATGGCAGAGTCACACGCTCTATCCGAAATAATCTTACACAAAAGTCTCAACTAAAGAATGTGGTTCTCAGACAAGGTCAAGCAAAGTAATTCTCTATGTACCCACTAGATGGCGCTCTACATCCATCATGATTTTACTGTAGACATTCACCGCCTCACATTGGAAAATAAATTAACTAGATTAGTTATTTTAAAGATAACAAAACTGAGGTGTACAAGGGGGTGTGACATAGGGGGTAATTCAAAGTTGATCACAGCAGCAAATTTGTAATTCGAAGTTGATCACAGCAGCAAATTTGTCATCATGACATAGAGGGTAATTCGGAGTTGATCACAGGAGCAAATTTGTTAGCAGTTGGGCAAAACCATGTGCAGTGCAGGGGGGGGGGGGGGGGCAGATATAACATGGGCAGAGAGAGTTAGATTTGGGTGGGGTATGTTCAATCTGAAATCTAAATTGCAGTGTAAAAATGAAACAGCCAGTATTTACCCTGCACAGAAACAATATAATCCACCCAAATCTAACTCTCTCTGCAAATGTTATATCTGCCCCCCTGCAGTGCACATGGTTTTGCCCAACTGCTAACAAATTTGCTGCTGCGATCAACTCTGAATTACCCCCATAATTCAGCTCACTGGTTTGGTCTTGCAAGCACATGCACTGCAGTGATAAATACTTAACTGCAATATGAATTACATTTTGGGGCAATCTTTTTTGGTTTAACCCTTTTACATTGACTGTAGCTCCCCAGTAAGAAGTGCCAAAGGAAATCTTAACCCTCTTGTGTCCTCTCTATTTTTTAGAACTATATTGAATGGGATCCATTTAAAGAATGTAGAGTTGATTTCTTTTGTTGGTCATTCACTTGCCAGCAAGAGTGGCCTCTATGACAGTAAGAATCGACAACTGAGAACTCAGAATAATGCAGAGCTAATAATAATACTATACTACATTTGCCTGCAGCTCTGAAAATATCCAAATGCTAAGGAAAAGTCCACCTTGAAACCACTTTCAGTACTTAGTTTATACGAGCCCCCTCTGCGACTTTTACAATATTTTTTTTCCCGATCATACATCTTTTTATGCTTTTCAGCCACGCGTTTAAGTCATCATGAGGAGCAGACTGATTTTGTCTACTAGGGTATGGCACAACTCTCGTGTGCACTTTGCTATAGATACAACTGTTTCACGGCAGCAGATTTGTGTTGTATCCTGGAGCAACAGAGATCCGTAACTCTGGATGGTGATATTAAACCTGACTAATATCTCTACGTTTAGGAATAGTTAAAGGTGAGTGTGTGCAAATGTAGTAAATTAAACGAAATGAATGAAATGTAAAAAACAATTAAAAGAAAAATACCATATTTTGATTTTAAATTCTGTAAACTCGGACCCTATTAAATATGCCCCCATGGGGTTCTTAAGGATCTATTTACTAAGCCTTGGATGGAGATAAAGTGGAAGGTGATAAAGTACCAGCCAATCAGCTCCTAACTGCTATGCCACAGGCTGTGTTTGAAAAATGACAGGAGCCGATTGGCTGGTACTTCATCTCCAGCGACGTTAGTAAATAGACCCCTTAAACTCATAAATCTTACCCTATAAATTATCCTCCAGTAATAATAGTAGTATTCTACTTTGTTGTAGTCCGCAGGATTTAATATTTTTTTTAACAAGCTCTGGGTTATTAATAGTGTATATTTATTTATAGTCATTCTTATTATCATAAAGGTTGGTCACTCAGGGATCAGAGCCCTGCCATTGTATTAGCCAAGGGTGAAAGAATTATGTATTGATCTATGACATAAAAATGTCAGTTACCACAGGTGAAGAATTATGATACAGGCCACCTTGTGGCATAGCCCTGACCAGGGCCATCATGAGATGTTTTGGTCCCTTGGTACTTGGGTGGGTGGGTGGCCATGCGTACAGAGGCATGACCACACTTTCTTGTGAATACTGGGCACTTTGGTACATGCTGCACTGCTGAAGTGGGCAGGTCTTGGTGTGGCTACTCCTCCCTGAAACGTTCAGGCCCCACCCACAAACCAGGTAGGTTGTATCAGGCTTCCCCCTGCACCCCTGGCCCTGACACTGCACCTTACAATGCATTATTTTAACCTCTATTTTATCCATCTACGGAAGAACCTCAGCGCACACCTTACTTTCATTTATCAATGAGATGTCCAGTTGCAAGGAAATTGTTTGCAATATAGAAACAATGGAGCCTTAAATGTCATCTCAACCTCTCTAATATTTAAAAAATTTACCTGTAAGCTCCCTTTTGATATTTGGAAGATTAGCAGGACAAGAATTACTGATGTTTAACCCTGGAGGAGGCATACCTTGATTTCCATACATGTCAATCATATTAGCAGACACAGGCATCTGCAAGAAAACATAAATTGCACGTATATTAATACATTATTTATAGCACATAACTCACCAGAAATAAAGATGGTACTATGGGACAAGTCATTCAGGGGTTAAAGGAGACTAAGCAAATTTACAGTCACAATGGGCCAGATGTACTAAAGCCTTAAAAAGTGATTAAGTGGAGAGGGATAAAGAGCCAGCCAATCAGCTCCTAACTGTCATGTCACAGGCCTTGTTTGAAAAATGACAGTTAGAAACTTAGTACATCTGGCCCAATGTATTTTTCATGGTTAAGAAAAGTAGCGGAAACTCACATCGCAAGGACTGATCCAGGTGTCTTAATCTGAAAAAAATAAAACCCGAATCTTTTCTAATACACCGAACAGCAGAAGGGGTTCTGGGAAAGATATCTGGCGTAACGTTGAGTTCTCACAAAGAAAATAAATATTAGTAATATTACCATCGATAATCACATCCATATGTCTTGTTGTCACTGCTGTGTGGAAGACTACATGATATGACTGCACCAGGTATATTCACTCTGAGGGAAAAGCCTCCGGGGCATATTTACTAAAGGGGTGGTATTCAGTATGCCGACTGACGGGATCCCGGCGCACAGTATACCGGCGCCGGGGTCCCGACAGCCGGCATACCGACACTTATTCTCCCTCGTGGGGGTCCACGACCCCCCTGGAGGGAGAATCGCCACCGTGCCCGTAGCGCGCCACCGTGCCCGTAGCGTGGCGAGCGCAGCGAGCCCGCAAGGGGCTCATTTGCGCTCGCCACACTGTCGGTAAGCCGCCGGTCGGGCTCCCGGCGCCGGTATGCTGGTCGCCGGGAGCCCGACCGCCGGCAGATCGTAGTGAACCCTTACTAAAGTGCATTTATTTTTAGAAGTGAAGATGTTGCCCATAGCAACCGATCACATTCTAGCTATTATCTTCTAGAAGAAGCTAGATAAATGTTACGTAGAATCTGATTGGTTGCTATGGGTAACATCTCCACTTCTAAAAAACCCGCACTTTAGTAAATATACTCCTCCAAATTTTCATCCGTGTTTTAAGTGTAGAGGTAGCCATTTTCTAGGACCAACTAATATATCAGAAAGATTATGCAGCACAGGAGGAAATGGTCACCCCTTTGAGGCATGAGGTGTCTCGTACATTAATAACATCACGGGTTCCTAGTGAATGGATAGGCTACATGGCTGCCTCTACTGGGTGTAAGAGATACAGGGGGTCATTCCGAGTTGCTCGCTAGCTGAAAATGTTCGCTGCACTGCGATGATGCAAAGAAAATGGAACTTCTGCGCATGCGTATGCGGCGCAATGCGCACGTGCGACGTACTTTCACAACGAACGATGTTTCACACAAGGTCTAGCGAAGCTTTTCAGTCGCACTGGTGGCCGCAGAGTGATTGACATGAAGGGGGCATTTCTGGGTGTCAACTGTCCGTTTTCATGGAGTGTTCGAAAAAAACGCAGGCGTGCCAGGAAAAACAAAGGCTTGGCTGGCCGAACGCAGGGCGTTTTTGTGACGTCAAAACAGGAACTGAACAGTCTGAAGTGATCGCAAGTGCTGAGTAGGTCTGAAGCTACTCTGAAACTGCACAAAATTATTTTGTAGCCGCTGTGCGAACCTTTCGTTCGCACTTCTAAGCTAAAATACACTCCCAGTGGGAGGCGGCATAGCGTTTGCACGGCTGCTAAAAACTGCTAGCGAGCGAACAACTCGGAATGACCCCCACAGTAAGACCAATCTGTATACGGTATCCGGATGATAGATCTACACTTCTAGTTAGGTAGTCACTAGGCCGACACCATATGGTCAACAGGTACCAAAGGTCAACATGATGATGGTCGACACACAGACGGTAGACACGAGTTTTGGGGGGATTTCACATGTTTTCCCAACATTTGCTTTAATTACTATCCACACTAGGATTGGGAATAGTAACCTTGCCCGAAGCGGTCTACGTTTCTACTGATGGTGGTCACAGAACATGGTCGACACACAGACGGTAGACACGAGTTTTGGGGGGATTTCACATGTTTTCCCAACATTTGATTGAGTTACTATCCACACTAGGATTGGGAATAGTAACCTTGCCCGAAGCGGTCTACGTTTCTACTGATGGTGGTCACAGAACATGAAATATATAAGATGTGGCCCAAAAAAACATGTCGACCACTTTGGTGTCGACCATTGTCATGTCAACCCTTTTGTACCTGTTGATCTTTTTTGACAGTGTAGATCTTCTATACCACACCCTTTACATACAGAAGCGTATGAATGCCTGGGAGGGGGGCTATGTGCAACCCCTACACACAAACACACACACACACACACACACACACTGCACAGTGCCCCGCCCCTTCTTCTCTACCGTCTGCTGATGGCACCATCAGCAGAACACTGTTCTGGTAGAATACTGGAGTCTTTGCTAACAGCTGCAACCGCCATATTGGATGGTGCGGGGTCTTGACGTCCGTGACGTCCGTGATCACATCATTGAGGCCCCACCCCCGCTATAAAATGCTGCAATTACCGGCATTCTGGGGGGTGGGGCCACAATAACATGATGCAGCACCAAGCACACCATCAAGCCGCCTTCCCAGTATAATGCAGCAGACGGCCATGGGGGGATTCTGGGAAAAATGTCTACTTTGCTGGGTGTATGGGAGAGCCATCTGAGATTTGGGAGTATCCTGGATGTTCCAGGAGTGTAGGAAAGCATGAACCAACTATATTCTAGCTGTCATTTCCTAGAACAATCTCATTGGTTGCTGGCAGACTGAATGGGATGGGGGCTCTTCTTGGAGCAGGGTATGCAGTGTGCCCCTCCCCTTTGAACTAGGGGCCAGTGTGTGCCACACATCCTGCTACCATTACAGATATATCACTGGATAATATATTAATGGCATGCCATTTATTTTGTACTCACATGTTGTATTACCTCATCATTAACACAAGTGTTTAACCTGCTATATGAATGTGTCATGATGACCATTGTGTCATGATGACCATGCACAGTGACTGCATCCTGTTAGGGGGCCTTAGTGTCCAATGACAGTAATGCAAACAGAAGTATAATACTATTAAAGCAAAACTACTACATACTCTATAAAGGCACCCAGTTGGCCATCTTGGGATTTTATGTATAACAGGACTACATAAAACCATCTGTGACTCTTACCATCTACAGTAGGGGACACATAATTCAAAACCATGTAGTGATGCACCAGTAATATGTGCAACAGTTGAGTGTATAGGTCATAAAAGGGGAAAAGGGATTATACTTTATAATGTCAATCATTTTTTAAACTACCCATCTTACTGTAGGTTTCGATCCAATTCCAAATGACATAAATAATAAGATTTTACTTACCGATAAATCTATTTCTCGGAGTCCGTAGTGGATGCTGGGGTTCCTGAAAGGACCATGGGGAATAGCGGCTCCGCAGGAGACAGGGCACAAAAAGTAAAGCTTTTCCAGATCAGGTGGTGTGCACTGGCTCCTCCCCCTATGACCCTCCTCCAGACTCCAGTTAGGTACTGTGCCCGGACGAGCGTACACAATAAGGGAGGATTTTGAATCCCGGGTAAGACTCATACCAGCCACACCAATCACACCGTACAACTTGTGATCTAAACCCAGTTAACAGTATGATAACAGCGGAGCCTCTGAAAGATGGCTTCCTTCAACAATAACCCGAATTAGTTAACAATAACTATGTACAATTATTGCAGATAATCCGCACTTGGGATGGGCGCCCAGCATCCACTACGGACTCCGAGAAATAGATTTATCGGTAAGTAAAATCTTATTTTCTCTATCGTCCTAGTGGATGCTGGGGTTCCTGAAAGGACCATGGGGATTATACCAAAGCTCCCAAACGGGCGGGAGAGTGCGGATGACTCTGCAGCACCGAATGAGAGAACTCCAGGTCCTCCTTAGCCAGAGTATCAAATTTGTAAAATTTTACAAACGTGTTCTCCCCTGACCACGTAGCTGCTCGGCAAAGTTGTAATGCCGAGACCCCTCGGGCAGCCGCCCAAGATGAGCCCACCTTCCTTGTGGAGTGGGCCTTTACAGATTTAGGCTGTGGCAGGCCTGCCACAGAATGTGCAAGTTGGATTGTGCTACAGATCCAACGAGCAATCGTCTGCTTAGACGCAGGAGCACCCATCTTGTTGGGTGCATACAATATAAACAACGAGTCAGATTTTCTGACTCCAGCTGTCCTTGCAATATATATTTTTAATGCTCTGACAACGTCCAGTAACTTGGAGTCCTCCAAGTCACTTGTAGCCGCAGGCACTACAATAGGCTGGTTCAGATGAAATGCTGACACCACCTTAGGGAGAAAATGCGGACGAGTCCGCAGTTCTGCCCTGTCCGAATGGAAAATCAGATATGGGCTTTTGTAAGATAAAGCTGCCAGTTCTGACACTCTCCTGGCCGAAGCCAGGGCTAGAAGCATGGTCACTTTCCATGTGAGATATTTCAAATCCACCTTCTTTAGTGGTTCATGTAGCACTCCCTTAACAAAGGTCTGGACTTCAGGGACTGAAGCCAATTCTTTTTGAAAGAAAATCGACAGGGCCGAAATTTGAACCTTAATAGATCCCAATTTGAGACCCATAGACAATCCTGATTGCAGGAAATGTAGGAATCGACCCAGTTGAAATTCCTCCGTCGGAGCACTCCGATCTTCGCACCACGCAACATATTTTCGCCAAATTCGGTGATAATGTTGCACGGTTACTTCCTTCCTTGCTTTAATCAAAGTAGGAATGACTTCTTCCGGCATGCCTTTTTCCTTTAGGATCCGGCGTTCAACCGCCATGCCGTCAAACGCAGCCGCGGTAAGTCTTGAAACAGACAGGGACCCTGCTGAAGCAAGTCCCTCCTTAGAGGTAGAGGCCACGGATCTTCCGTGATCATCTCTTGAAGTTCCGGGTACCAAGTCCTTCTTGGCCAATCCGGAACCACTAGTATCGTCCTTACGCCTCTTTGCCGTATAATTCTCAATACTTTTGGTATGAGAGGCAGAGGAGGAAACACATACACCGACTGGTACACCCAAGGCGTTACCAGCGCGTCCACAGCTATTGCCTGCGGATCTCTTGACCTGGCGCAATACCTGTCCAGTTTTTTGTTGAGGCGAGACGCCATCATGTCCACCATTGGTCTTTCCCAACGGGTTACCAGCAAGTGGAAGACTTCTGGATGAAGTCCCCACTCTCCCGGGTGAAGATCGTGTCTGCTGAGGAAGTCTGCTTCCCAGTTGTCCACTCCCGGGATGAACACTGCTGACAGTGCTATCACATGATTCTCTGCCCAGCGAAGAATCCTTGCAGCTTCTGCCATTGCACTCCTGCTTCTTGTGCCGCCCTGTCTGTTCACATGGGCGACTGCCGTGATGTTGTCCGACTGGATCAACACCGGTTTTCCCTGAAGCAGAGGTTCTGCCTGGCTTAGAGCATTGTATATTGCTCTTAGTTCCAGAATGTTTATGTGAAGAGACGTTTCCAGGCTCGTCCATACTCCCTGGAAGTTTCTTCCTTGTGTGACTGCTCCCCAGCCTCTCAGGCTGGCGTCCGTGGTCACCAGGATCCAATCCTGTATGCCGAATCTGCGGCCCTCCAATAGATGAGCACTCTGCAACCACCACAGAAGAGACACCCTTGTCCTTGGAGACAGGGTTATCCGCAGGTGCATCTGAAGATGCGACCCTGACCATTTGTGCGTGGAATCTGCCGAATGGAATTGCTTCGTAAGAAGCCACCATTTTTCCCAGGACTCTTGTGCATTGATGTACAGACACCTTTCCTGGTTTTAGGAGGTTCCTGACAAGCTCGGATAACTCCTTGGCTTTTTCCTCCGGGAGAAAAACCTTTTTCTGAACCGTGTCCAGAATCATCCCTAGGAACAGCAGACGAGTTGTCGGCATTAACTGGGATTTTGGAATATTCAGAATCCACCCGTGCTGTTTTAGCACTTCTTGAGACAGTGCTAATCCCATCTCTAGCTGTTCTCTGGACCTTGCCCTTATTAGGAGATCGTCCAAGTATGGGATAATTAATATGCCTTTTCTTCGAAGAAGAATCATCATCTCGGCCATTACCTTTGTAAAGACCCGAGGTGCCGTGGACAATCCGAACGGCAGCGTCTGAAACTGATAGTGACAGTTTTGTACAACGAACCTGAGGTACCCCTGGTGTGAGGGGTAAATTGGAACGTGGAGATACGCATCCTTGATGTCCAAGGATACCATAAAGTCCCCCTCTTCCAGGTTCGCTATCACTGCTCTGAGTGACTCCATCTTGATCTTGAATTTCTTTATGTACATGTTCAAGGACTTCAGATTTAGAATAGGCCTTACCGAGCCATCCGGCTTCGGTACCCCAAAAGAGATTGGAATAATACCCCTTCCCTTGTTGTAGAAGAGGTACCTTGACTATCACCTGCTGAGAGTACAGCTTGTGAATGGCTTCCAAAACCGTCTCCCTTTCGGAGGGGGACGTTGGTAAAGCAAACTTCAGGAAACGGCGAGGTGGATCTGTCTCTAATTCCAACCTGTACCCCTGAGATATTATCTGCAGGATCCAGGGATCTACCTGCGAGTGAGCCCACTGCGCGCTGTAATTTTTGAGACGACCACCCACCGTCCCCGAGTCCGCTTGAGAAGCCCCAGCGTCATGCTGAGGCTTTTGTAGAAGCCGGGGAAGGCTTCTGTTCCTGGGAAGGAGCTGCCTGTTGCTGTCTCTTCCCTCGACCTCTGCCTCGTGGCAGATATGAATAGCCCTTTGCTCTCTTATTTTTAAAGGAACGAAAGGGCTGCGGTTGAAAAGTCGGTGCCTTTTTCTGTTGGGGAGTGACTTGAGGTAGAAAGGTGGATTTCCCGGCTGTAGCCGTGGCCACCAAATCTGATAGACCGACTCCAAATAACTCCTCCCCTTTATACGGCAAAACTTCCATATGTCGTTTTGAATCCGCATCGCCTGTCCACTGTCGCGTCCATAAAGCTCTTCTGGCCGAAATGGACATAGCACTTACCCGTGATGCCAGTGTGCAGATATCCCTCTGTGCATCACGCATATAAAGAAATGCATCCTTTATTTGTTCTAACGACAGTAAAATATTGTCCCTGTCCAGGGTATCAATATTTTCAATCAGGGACTCTGACCAAACTACCCCAGCACTGCACATCCAGGCAGTCGCTATAGCTGGTCGTAGTATAACACCTGCATGTGTGTATATACTTTTTTGGATATTTTCCATCCTCCTATCTGATGGATCTTTAAGTGCGGCCGTCTCAGGAGAGGGTAACGCCACTTGTTTAGATAAGCGTGTTAGCGCCTTGTCCACCCTAGGGGGTGTTTCCCAGCGCTCCCTAACCTCTGGCGGGAAAGGGTATAATGCCAATAATTTCTTTGAAATTATCAGCTTTTTATCAGGGGCAACCCACGCTTCATTACACACGTCATTTAATTCTTCTGATTCAGGAAAAACTATAGGTAGTTTTTTCACACCCCACATAATACCCTGTTTAGTGGTACCTGTAGTATCAGCTAAATGTAACGCCTCCTTCATTGCCAAAATCATATAACGTGTGGCCCTACTGGAAAATACGGTTGATTCGTCACCGTCACCACTGGAGTCAGTGCCTGTGTCTGGGTCTGTGTCGACCGACTGAGGCAAAGGGCGTTTCACAGCCCCTGACGGTGTTTGAGTCGCCTGGACAGGCACTAATTGATTGTCCGGCCGTCTCATGTCGTCAAACGACTGCTTTAGCGTGTTGACACTATCCCGTAGTTCCATAAATAAAGGCATCCATTCTGGTGTCGACTCCCTAGGGGGTGACATCCTCATATTTGGCAATTGCTCCGCCTCCACACCAATATCGTCCTCATACATGTCGACACACACGTACCGACACACAGCAGACACACAGGGAATGCTCCTAACGAAGACAGGACCCACTAGCCCTTTGGGGAGACAGAGGGAGAGTTTGCCAGCACACACCAAAAGCGCTATATATAACAGGGGTAGCCTTATAATAAGTGCTCCCTTATAGCTGCTTTATATATATCAAAATATCGCCATAAATTTGCCCCCCCTCTCTGTTTTACCCTGTTTCTGTAGTGCAGTGCAGGGGAGAGACCTGGGAGCCGTCCTGACCAGCGGAGCTGTGAGAGGAAATGGCGCCGTGTGCTGAGGAGATAGGCCCCGCCCCTTTTCCGGCGGGCTCGTCTCCCGCTATTTAGTGAATCCAGGCAGGGGTTAAATATCTCCATATAGCCTCTGGGGGCTATATGTGAGGTATTTTTAGCCTTTATATAGGTTACATTTGCCTCCCAGGGCGCCCCCCCCCAGCGCCCTGCACCCTCAGTGACTGCATGTGAAGTGTGCTGAGAGGAAAATGGCGCACAGCTGCAGTGCTGTGCGCTACCTTTAGAAGACTGCAGGAGTCTTCAGCCGCCGATTCTGGACCTCTTCTGACTTCAGCATCTGCAAGGGGGCCGGCGGCGCGGCTCCGGTGACCATCCAGGCTGTACCTGTGATCGTCCCTCTGGAGCTGATGTCCAGTAGCCAAGAAGCCAATCCATCCTGCACGCAGGTGAGTTCACTTCTTCTCCCCTCAGTCCCTCGTTGCAGTGATCCTGTTGCCAGCAGGACTCACTGTAAAATAAAAAACCTAAGCTAAACTTTTTCTAAGCAGCTCTTTAGGAGAGCCACCTAGATTGCACCCTTCTCGGCCGGGCACAAAAATCTAACTGGAGTCTGGAGGAGGGTCATAGGGGGAGGAGCCAGTGCACACCACCTGATCTGGAAAAGCTTTACTTTTTGTGCCCTGTCTCCTGCGGAGCCGCTATTCCCCATGGTCCTTTCAGGAACCCCAGCATCCACTAGGACGATAGAGAAAAATGATAGTTGTGCCAGTTTATGGCTGGCTGCAGGGCAGACTCCTTGGAAAATCAGATTATGCAGGTAGAGTTTCCTGATTAATATTTAATAGAATTGACAACTTTACTAGTTATGAAATACAAATATACAGTAGCTAAAGGTTTAGGTGAAACCAGTGGAGCATACTTTGTTTTGTTACATAGTACCCCAAGTATTGGTGTGTTTTTTTCTGTGCCCTAAGTGTCAGTGTTCACTTATTCTGGGACTCTAAGAGTCAGTGCGCCATTGTTGTGGGCTACCAAGTATCAGTGTGCCATTGTTCTGGGACCCCTGGTGTCAGTGTGCCATTGTTCTGGGACTCCATGTGTCATTATGCCATTGTTATGGGCCAGCAAGCATCAGTGTGCCATTGTTCTGGGATCCCAGGTATCAGTGTGCCATTGTTCTGAGGTCCCATGTGTAACTGTGCCATTGTTCTGGGCCATCAAGTGTCAGTGTGCCATTGTTCTGGGCCATCAAGTGTCAGTGTGTCATTGTTCTGGGCTACCAAGTGTTAGTGTGTCATTGTTCTGGGCCACCAAGTGTCAGTGTGCCATTGTTCTGGGCTACCAAGTGTTAGTGTGTCATTGTTCTGGGCCACCAAGTGTCAGTGTGCCATTTTCTGTGACCCCATGTGTCAGTGTGCCATTGTTCTGTAACCTCAAGAGTCAGTGTGCCATTGTTCTGGGATCCCATGTGTCAGTGTGCCATAGTTCTGTAACCTCAAGAGTCAGTGTGCCATTGTTCTGGGATCCCATGTGTCAGTGTGCCATTGTTCTGGAACCTCAAAGGTCAATGTGCCACTGTTCTGGGATGTCAAGAGTCAGTGTGCCATTGTTCTCAAACCTCAAGAGCCAGTGTGTCATTGTTCTGGAACCTCAAGAGTCAGTGTGCCATTGTTCTGGAACCTCAAGAGTCAGTGTGCCATTGTTCTGGAACCTGAAGGGTCAGTGTGCCATTGTTATCGAACCTCAGGAGTCAGTGTGCCATTGTTCTGAAACCAAGTGTCAGTGTGCCTTTAGAGAAACCTAAACATAGATTATGGGACTCCCCAACTCACAGGTTGTACATCTCTGATTTAAACTATGGATGGAAACAATGTATATTTTTATGTTCCACTATCCAAATAAAGTAGTCATTTTTAGAGGTAATGTGCCGATATAGCAATTTCCACTAAGTATCTACAGATGTGTCCTCATACATCTTGCCATGATACGCCATGCAGTGGGAGATGCCTGGCGTGAACTGACAGGTCCTATGCAACTCTGCTAATATTGGGCGTCTTTTTTTGCTGAAAATGCATCTTATTCACATTGCTATATGAATAAGACGCACAAGCAGACTTTTCAGATTAAAATTATATACTACATGCTTATATTGTGTGTGACCGCGCTTGTATCTGCATTAGAAATGCTATGTTACACTGTTTTCACTGTAAAATAGCATTTCCTATGCAGCTACAACCATGGTCGCATTCAGAATGCAGGCATACCGCATATAATTTTAATAAGCATAAGCTGCATGTGTGTCCAATTTGCATAATTTTGCGAATAAGACACATTTTAACGGAAAAAAAGTCACATGAACAGACACTAGGCGCTACCAAGTCACGCCACTGTATGGCATAACTAGAAGGGCTGTTTAACATACAGGGAGGATAGATGTAAGTGGACACTTTAGTATTTAGTGAAACACCTAAAAAAAACATAAATGTCTAGAGTAGACTAGTCTTTGCCAAACATCCTTTACTTTTGTGCTTCTCCTAGTAACAAAAGTAACATAAATGTTGAGGTTGAAAAAAAGACAATTGTCCATCAAGTGCCCACCCAATCACTGCATGCCACAATGTATCATCTAACATCTCTATAATGGAGCTGGAATCAAATCTCCCTGTATTCATATACACACAAACTGAATACAAGTCATCTGGCATGTGTAGTTTCCCAATGAACAAGCAGTACACACTGTTGCATATTTAAAAAAAAAATGTTTCACAGTGAAATGACAGCAAATAAAGTGGTTCCGTGCACTCTAAAATAAACACCATACTGGAAAGAAAATTGTGATTTAAAAATATAAGTATTTTTTTAAATTAATTCATTAATAATAAAACTAGGCAAACTTAATTAATTAACAGTAAAAAGTTTACAAAATGTATACCGTACCGTGTTTGCCATTTGCATTCCAGGATCCATCATGAGAATTTCATCATTATAACTAGATTCCAGGCTAATGATGTCATCAATAACATCGTCCATCTGAAAAAAAAAGATACAGATTTTAAAGTTTTGATGGGTTTTTTTTTACTTTTTACAATACAACATGTTGTCTATTGTTATATTAGATATA
The DNA here is from genome assembly GCF_028390025.1 of Pseudophryne corroboree. NCBI lineage: Eukaryota > Metazoa > Chordata > Amphibia > Anura > Myobatrachidae > Pseudophryne > Pseudophryne corroboree. The sequence goes on from NC_086452.1 coordinate 436,318,118, forward strand.
TAATGTGTGACAGTTTGCCTTTAGTCCAGTGGTTCTCAAACTGTGTGCCTAGGCACGATGGGGTGCCTTTAATTGGTGGTCCAGGACCAATTCAAATTATTTATGGTCAATATAATAAGCAAAACCAGTGCTGGTAGTTGCCAATCATAAACTATATGGACAAACAGAAGCAAATCTTATCCATCACCACACAACTGAACCTAAGGATGACGCACAATTTACTTAATTTAATATTTCTTTCTACATTTCTCAATAAGAAATTTTTGGCCTAGAGTTGCCATGAAAAAAATTCTTACACTCTTGCGCTATGATTCAAAAAAATTTTGGGAACCACTGCTTTAGTCCCTGTTGGAGTCCTCAAATAGCTACTAAGCTTGACACTGTACAAAATTAAAAATGGAATCGAGTTGGGGAGCCGGTGAATTTCCTAGAGCACTTTATCAATCAATATTTAACATATGAATAATTTGTTTTTTCAAAGAAAAATTGTACGAAAATGTTGAAAAGAGAAAATGTGGCTTTGTAAATACATAAAGGAGGCACATGTATATTCTGTTTTTTTTTATTGTATCTAGAATATGTCTCTTGCCTTGTACATTTTATTCATCTATGCATCTAAAGGATAGTCCCCTCCTATAGATTATAAGGATATAAGGAGTCACAGAGGAATTCTGTGGCCAAATAAAGCACAAGACTGTAGGCCAAGGGCACTATACAGGCCACCTATATCGTGGCCAACTTCTAATATCATAATTTGCAGTATAGAATTTATTGCGATTTAATACAAATGTTTCTTATGAACAATGAAGTGATGACAGTAGAACTCAACTATTACAAGCAATGCTACCTATAACACCTGTTTATCACATCCTGTACTAGAGAGTTTTAATTTTTTCACAGATATTACATATACTCTACATTCTAGTCAGTTGATGATGTGTTTATGCCGTTTAAGGTTCAATTGATGATAGTTATACAGTATCAAGTGGACCAAGATATTTTCATTAAGACCCCATATCTTCACATTTCCTACACCAACTTAGAGACAGAGATTTTGCTGTGCCTATTGTGTGTAAGTGGCCAGCACACCTACACATTGACATCTAGTGAAAGGCCCATCTTACTTAAGACAGAGCCAAGGCAAGACACTGGTCTGCGGCCCTTTTCACCTTCAGCTTATGAAATGAAACACACATCAAAATGTATCTCAGTAACCCTTATTTCCCAATGGAACCAAGGCTGGAGCTTAGGCTGTACAACAATCTGACAATATTGATAGGTCAATTTAACAAGTAGAAAGGTAAATCCCTCATGCATTTGTAAAAATAAATATCCAAAACCTATTTAAATAATATATTTTGATAAGAGGGTACATAGAAGGATCCCTTTTTGTTACAAAAACAGCAAGAGTGAATCTACAAAAAAACAGTAAAATAGACTTTTTCTTATTAAACGTTATACTTTAAAACTTAGTTTTAATCACTGGAAAAATATGTCTTTGTATGCATTGGACACTTTGATAAAATCTACAATTTTTAAAGTAATTCGAAATAGCAACTGAGACAGATTTATTTACTTGGAACTTATATATAAATATTGTAGCACATAAAAACTAAGGTCTATAATTAATTGATGTACTCTATAAAAAGAAAATGAAGATTTTTAAATAGTAAAAAAAAATTTTATAATCCAAATCTGTGTTGGAAAATCCAGTTGGGAAAATTCTTGAGCACAAATACTATATATTGCTGAGAGTAGTAATAAATATATATATTTTTTTTTATACTAGACAGTAATATATTTTTTATACTGTGGAAGAAATATTTATATATAATGCTCTTTAATTAAACAAGTAATTATAATTTACATCAATAAAGTAGATATGCAACCCTCAGATGAAGGTATAGCTTTATTATTGAAATGTAACGATTTGCAGCAAAATAATATAAGTACAAACATTACAGCATGCTATTGTAAATGTTACTGTAGAACACCATTAAAAAAAAACTAGTCCACCAAAAAAGTAAAACTAATATTAAGCAAGCAAATTAAAAATGAAAGTGTTAATCACTACGGACCACATCACAAAAGTGTATAGAAAATATTGCATTTTGTAAGAAAACTAAAAGTAACTTTTTAAAAATGTTTTATTTTAAACAGACAAAAGTTACAAATACAATTAATACAAAATGGTTAATAGATGAAAACACAAGGTCTCGATTGTGTACAAAAATATATAAAATATAAGTAACTTGAAATAGCTAAAAAAATATATTTAATTTTAGAATTACAAAATCAACTAGTGGAGTTTAAATGGTGGTAATAGGGCAGATTAATAAATTGGAGAGTAGAATAAATGATATATTCACCTCTTTCTCACAGGTACTAAGTGTCAGCATAGCCATGGGACTGTTTGGCGCACTGTTTCCCGGTCCTGGTGGCATGATATGGTCCCCTGGCTGGTTTGGACAGGGCAAGCTTAGTGCTTTGCTGTGATGTTTGGCAGTTGTCAGGTATTGTTGCACCTGCTGTTTCTGAGCTTGCTGGATGTGGTATTTTGTAGGATTTTCAAGGTGAGTCTGCACCTGGCAAATAAACAACAGTGATTGGCCCGTAGTGAAATTTCCAGTTCAATATCATTGCTTCCTTATAACGAGGACAAGAATACAGCAGCCAACAAGTACCACACAAATAAAAATGTCAAGATTGGGTGGAATTATTCTCAACTGCAAATGAATTGCTCTATTCATTGCTCCGTAAACCTAATGCAATAGTAGAACATTGTCTAAGAAAATATAACATCCCAAAATAAAATACGGGAATGAAACAACAATAATAAAGATCTAGTTAAATTGCAAAAACAAAAACCAAGGAAGTAAATAAATGACTAAATTCATAAATGTGAGATAATGAAAAAAATATAATCTCAGCTAGTTAGAGAATCAAAAGAAAAATAAATAAATAAACGTATAGCCTCAATCCCAGAACGCAACATGTATAGACACATCAGGTGCACTGGCAGATTTGTATTAGATGCTTAAAAAATAGCTAATTAATATAATTTGTTCATATACTTTATCTTTGACCCCCCCCCCCCACACACACAAAAAAATCAGCAGTATTTTAGTTCAAATGGAAATAAATTAAACAGTACATAAGCCATTTGCATACATAGCTAGGTCACTCACGTGATAGATAGATAGATAGATAGATAGATAGATAGATAGATAGATAGATAGATAGATAGATAGATAGATACTGTAGATAACAGATTAATCATTAATACATTTTGATAAAGAGAGGGCTGCACATAGGTTTATTCTCACAGTTACAGATTGCACGGAACATGTATCTTTAATTTTCCAAATGCATATATGGTTTTACAGTAACTTCCTTAAAGCCTGTCCTCCCATATTTGCACATATCGGTACGGTAAGCAAAACTTGGCTCACCAACCTATTTAGGCCATATGCCATGAGCCTGTGTTTGCAAATCTATTGTGTATTACCAATACATATACTAGTTATTAATCGCACTCAGATATACATTTTAAGAAGCCTCAAATTATTAATACTTAAATTTATAAAAAATAAAATAATACGGATACTAAAAATTTTAATTAATAATAATTTTTAGACAAAGCTAAAAATAATTCAAATATAGTACATCTTACAGAAAAACTGATTAACAGGTCATGCAGCTGATTCACAGAGATAATTTGGTGCCCACACAAAATAAGTATAAAAAGCCTCTGAAACAGAGTGCGTGTATATATAAGGAAAGCATTATAAGTAATGTTCATGCAAATGTAATACTTTAAACCATATATAGTAAATTATAATGTAACAGTAACAATAACAAAATGAAGAACAAAATAAAGTGTAAAGAAAATAATAATCACCTGGTAATGATTATAGTCAAGCATTTCCAACATGTTACCAGTCCAATGGGTTTAACCTACAGTAAATCCCTTAAGTTTGGCTATCTTTGGCTCTGGAGCAGATTTATACAACCACCACAACAAGTATTTTAAAGGGTGCTCAAGAAACTTCATTACAGCAGTGTAAGACTTATAATAAGCCAGCTCATTAGTTACGCGTGTAAAGAAACAAACGTTTCATACAAGAGTTTTTTTGGAAGCATTGCAAGTGTAGCCATTTATTTAGATGCTATTTTTTTTAAACGACTTTGACGTCATGCCCTCTCATACACAAAAGGGTCTCTTTAAGAGACTGTGTTATCAAAGTGAAATTGAAAAAACGCTCCAGGCATTTTGTCTATTCATCTTTTGTTCCAGTACTACTGATACACAATGGTATGCCTTTCCAATCTATAAGGTTAAAAGTTGTGTATTATTTTTAAAAAGCAGACTTTGCATTAAAATTGCTACGCATGAGTCTCCACTACTCGTGTATAGCTTCCTTAGATGCATAAAAGTGGGACCTCCAAGACATGTGGATCTGCTAAATGGTATCTTTGCCCTACAGTTAATTTTGTGTTCAGGATCACTTACAGTATAAAGGATCACTATAAAGAGCGAGTTTTAATATTTCTTTTTACTATTATCAATCATTTGACACGTTTAGAAAAAATATAAAAACAACCCAAACAATATTAGGCCAGTATTAGCCTATAAATGTAGTTCAAAATAAATGTATTCACTATATATAGGAAGTACTAAATACTGTAAACAAAGGATGAAACGCGTTGGTCTGCACTGTATAACCCTCCCTATTGATGCAGATGTCAGATAAACATTTTTAATACATTTTACTTCTACTTTACTTTAAAAGGATCATTTACTTTATAATAAGTGCAGGATTACATCTGTTATTAACTATAAATATGTGTGTGTGTATATATATATATATATATATATATATGTATATATACAGGGTTGGACTGGCCCACAGGGGTACAGGGGAAACCCCTGGGGGCCTACCTCCTTCTCTAGGGATCAAGTTCCAAACTGTACTCTTGAATTATACATTATACATATGTTACCTTATACTGTACAGGACTATGGTGTATTTTCTACAGTGGACTGCTGTTATTAATCTGGTACATTATCATGCATGCAATAGCAGTATTTACTATATATAGCTACTAAGGGGCCCAGCCCATGTACACTCTAATGGTTAGCCAAGCATCTGTTGCGGCTGGCCACACCCCCTCTGGAGACTGGCAAAACTGCTAAACATGGGTCCCTACCACTGTGTTTGCCCCGGTAAGCCCTTCATGCCCCAGTCCGACTGTATATATATATATATATATATATATATTCTAAAAAAAACTAAGTGAGAAAAGGCGCCTCCTAGTGCAGTACAGTCAGTAAAATCAACCTCCACCAATATTAAAACACCCAACAGAATTGGAGGTGTACCGTATTAAGTGGTCTTATAACCACCTTTAAGCAGCATTTAGGGATCCAAATCTTCCCTGCTTTTGACAATTAATTCCTGGATGTAATGGTCACTCAGGTTTCTACAGCCTCAACTCGCAGAATGCAAAAGGTAAAAAGCAAAAAAAAAAAAAACATAGTGTTATCCGATAGCAAGTATCTTAGTCCATCGGTCTCTCACTCTGAGTGAGAGACCGATGGACTAAGATACTTGCTATTAGATAAGCTGTTTTAAAACTTTTTTTTATGGTACGGGCAACTACTACTTTGTGTAATGTCAAATAAATGTTTTTAAATTGTACTACACTATGGGTTTTTTTTTTTTGCTTTTTACCTTTTGCATTTTGCGAGTTGAGGCTGTAGAAACCTGAGTGACCATTACATCCAGGAATTAATTGTCAAAAGCAGGGGAGGATTTGGATCACTAAAAGCTGCTTAAAGGTGGTTATAACTTAAGACCACTTAATACGGTACACCTCCAATTCTGTTGGGTGTTTCAAATTGGTGGAGGTTGATTTTACTGACTGTACTGCACTAGTAGGCGCCTTTTCTCACTCTGGGGCAGATTTGTTAAGCTCGGTGAAGTGATAAATTGGAAGGTGATAAATTACCAGCCAGTCAGCTCCTAACTGTCATTTTTCAAACCCAGCCTGTAACTGGGAAGTTAGGATCTGTTTGGCTGGTGCGTTATCACCTTCCACTTTATCACTTCACCAAGCTTAATAAATCTGCCCCTTTGTTTTTTAGAATTTATAAAGATCTGTTTGAACAGTGGGTCATTTGGAGAATAGGCTGCCACCCCGGAAAGCACAGGGGAAGTGCTCTGAATAAAATAAAGATATCACAAATCATATGAACTACTAGAGGAAGGTTCTGTGTGCCAATTATCACCCCCTGATTACTATATATATATATATATATATATATATATATATATGACAAATGGGGGTCCGGCACAGCCACTTTAAGCAAGTAGAACACTGGATGCCCTCACAATGGATTCGATATGCAGAGGGTAGGTGCGGCACTCCAATGATTTGACCATGAAACTCAGTTTCATGGTCAAATCATTGGAGTGCCGCACCTACCCTCTGCATATATATATATATATACATACGCGCACACACACACACACACACACACACACACACACACACACACACACAGAAGAAGGTATTCCTAGAAGGAATACACAGACGTCACTAATTTGCTTAGATGGAAAACGTAGATATGGTGCCATCGATATACATTCCTGCGTCTTTGAACAACAGAAAGCCTTGCTTCATGCTTCACCCTGATGTACTGGGTATTAGATATTTCTTATCAAGTATGACATGAAAAAGAGGAGAGACCAGAAACACAACGTGTGGTTAATCAATATTTTTATCAATAACAGGATTTGTACCTAATAGTAAATGGGATAAGGGATAATGAATAGGCTCCATTATGTTTGTCCACCTTGACTTGATAATGTCTCATTAGTGTAACGCTTTTCTCAGTGGACCCCTGATTCAGAGCAAAGAGAGCAGACAGGATTCTGCACTGAAATACTGAGTGGTCTACTCAGTAAGTCTCGGACGGAGATAAAGTGGGCGGAGATAAGGTACCAACCGATCAGCGCCTAACTGCCATGTTACAGGCTGCGTTTGAAAAATTGCAGTTAGGTGCTGGTTGGTTGGTACTTTATCTCCGTCCACTTTATCTCTCTGCAAGGCTTAGTACATATCCCTTAGCTGGCCGAGTCACTGATACCATCCATAGACAGTGCAATGAATTCGGTGTGAGATATGACATGAGGCACAGTTATCCAATCAGATGCGCAATCAGACGTCAATATTCCCGTCCACAGGACGCTGCATCCCTGCAGTGAAGTCTGTAAGCTCAATACTCAGGGTGTGCACCATGGGAAGCACCTTTACTGACACATTACCTATGGAAACAGCTACTAAATAATGTAATCCAATCTTCCTAGAGAAGATAATACTCACCATCCACTGGAATACTATAGTATGTTTTTCCCTGATCACTATCCTTCCGTTTGATATCTACTCTAATTATTACATGCCCGTACAGCTAATCAAGCATATTTTTTTCAAACAATGCCTTCGTCTGTGTTATTAATCAGTCTGTAGATGCAGCGGTATAATGAGATTTGTTTTAAATGAAACCTATTTCAAATACCCTTACATGTGGAACGTACAAGAAGTACAGCAACAAACACGGTCGTAAATTATTCCTATAGGAACTAATCTATCCACAGTTTCAGCTAGAACATAATTTATCCCCTGTGCGCCTAACTGTTATACCCTTGCACCATGCAATTGAACATTACTCTGCGAAGCGCAGGCGGGACACAAACACTGCCACATGATGGGTAACATGAGATGAAGGCCACTAGGACCTGTATGAGTAGCGACAGTCCTAGAGAATAGAGAGGAGTTTTGATTGCCTCTTGGGTTATATAATTGGTATATTCCAGCAATACTTTGATGGTAGCAGAACCAGGACTGCAGGAGAGATGTGGGGTGGATAGGATATAATCGGGGGGTGACAACCATAAATACAAGTTATACAAGTTGTCTCATATAAAAGAGCTACCGTTATCATTCAGGGGTACATGTGTAATTGCTTCCCGTATATATAGAGAGAATTTGAGATATATGACATTATAAGCCTCATGTACAGTCGGACAGGAATATAAGATTATTATTATTATTATTATTATTATTGAATTATTACCAGTCCTTTTATATAGCGCACACATATTCTGCAGCCCTTTACAGAGAATATTTGGCCATTCACAGCGTCCCTGCCCCAGTGGAGCTTTCAGTCTATAGTCCCTGCCATATGTTGTCGGGAGCCAATTTACATATCACTATAGTTTTGGATTGTGGGAGGAAACCGGAGTACCCAGAGGAAACCCACGCAAGTACGGGGAGAATATACAAACGCCACACAGTTATGGCCATGGTGGGAATTGAACCCATGACCTCAGTGCTGTGAGGCAGTAATGCTAACCATTACACCGTCTGTACTGCATTTTATTTTCACCACAATTCGCTATTTTTTTAAATATACATCTATAAATGATAGGAATGTTTTTGTTGATCGGGGCAATCAAAGCAATTACCACAGACGACTCCCTTGGGCTGGGCCAGGGCTCAGGAGAGGCGTGTACATATTGCCAAAGTACATTATAGTAAGGGTGTATCAATGCATAATGCATCCCAAGATGGCCACCACACCAACATGAATGCGCCTTTTTAGGGTGGGATGACTTGCAAGTACCCGCCCCTTTATGAAAGTTACAAGCTGATAATGAAATCCGCTGGTGATTCGCTGAATGAATATAATACACGCCCAATTATGCAAATGTAGTACTAACCAGTCAGCTCCTAACTGCCATGTTACAGGCTGTGTTTGAAAAATAACAGTTACTTTTGTCTCTATCCACTTTATCTGTTTCCAAGCTTTGATAAATACCTCTCTTTGGGGGAAATTCAAAAAGTTTATATATGTGTCTTGTTCGATTTGCTTTTAGCAGGTTCCAAGCAACTTGGGTACGTCATGTCCAGCCACTTACTGTAATGTGTACACATATAATATACTAATATACTGCGGGTATGCTGATTCTTGTGCTCACAGTAAAGCCACGCCTCCTGACGTTATGCCAAGGTTACCTGCAAGGGGGAGAGACGCAATCACTACCTAATGTAGCTGTTTGCATCTCTGCATTAGGTAGCAAAAGTGATCCTCAGCGCGGTATCCCGATAATCAGGAAACTGCGCATGCGCGGAACGGGTCCTGCGATCACATTGCTGCGATTACTGCGATCACATGACTGACAGGCAGAGACTTTTGGGGGAAGGTACGGGGTGGGAGCGGCCCCCAATCTACAGGAGTGATGAGGTCAAGGACTACGTCACGAGACTCAGTTTCCTTGGCCTTGCAAGCCACCTTCCAACGGCCACCCTGAGTAATCTGAGGCCTACTCAGCTTGCCGTCTCAAATGACCATCTGCGACCAATGGTCGCGGTGTTTGATCCCATACTGCGACTCCAGTCGCAGTGCTGCAATCGCAAAGGCAGCAAGTAGGTGTGTAATGCCTCCTTGCTGTATCTGCATTGCTAAGGGCCGCGAGCAGCTTTACAAATGCGATCCATGCTGGATGAGGGCCGCATTGACTGATCACAAATAACCAGCTTTCATGGCTCAATAAAACAAAACTCTCCCATGTCTCTGATACTTTTTTCATGTCCCAAGCAAATCAATGTACTATATTCTCTGAAACTGTGTCCCACGGGTGACCCTTATGTTTTATGGATGATGCATTTATTGTTATTGCGACAAAGCATGAAATGCAGTACTTCCCAGTCATTGTTTATACAGGTTGAGTATCCCATATCCAAATATTCCGAAATACGGAATATTCCGAAATACGGACTTTTTTGAGTGAGACTGAGATAGTGAAACCTTTGTTTTTTGATGGCTCAATGTACACAAACTTTGTTTAATACTCAAAGTTATTAAAAATACTGTATCAAATGACCTTCAGGCTGTGTGTATAAGGTGTATATGAAACATAAATGAATTGTGTGAATGTACACACACTTTGTTTAATGCACAAAGTTATAAAAAATATTGGCTAATATTATCTTCTGGCTGTGTGTATAAGGTGTATATGTAACATAAATGCATTATGTGCTTAGATTTAGGTCCCATCACCATGATATCTCATTATGGTATGCAATTATTCCAAAATACGGAAAAATCCGATATTCAAAATTCCTTTGGTCCCAAGCATTTTGGATAAGGGATACTCAACCTGTATTATTATTATTATACTGTAATTATTATTATTTACATACAACAAATATGCTTTGAAGGAAGTCTGGATGATCCAGGAACATCCATGTGCGTTCTCTCTATAATTTGGGGGCATTGGTAATATACTTGACTAGGCTTTTCTGCCTGGTAGGTCAGGACTGTGAAAGTATTTACACAATGAGGGCCACATATTGGTCATAGATACATGCTGGTGGGCCAAATACAATTACCAAATATGACTGTGTATCATACAACAGACTTTCTGGATATTTTACAGATTGTGGGGCCCTGAAAAGAAGTCGGAGGCTACGTCTGTACCGCTGACAGCCAGTTGACATCCTTGTTCTAGGTTAATGGGGACTATCAGGTTGTAAACAGTGTAATTATAACCTATATTAAAGGGTAGATTCAGTTAGCCGCGGGTAATGGAATCTGCCCCGACGTACTCTATGTAGCGTTCTCATTTCCTGAACCTAGAGTAACAAAGAAGAAAACGGAAGCTATGCCGAAAAATGGGATCAGTATGAAATACCTCAAATCAAAATCCCGACGGTCAAAATACCGACAACAATTGACCGATGGTCAAAATACGGACAAGGTCAAATTACCGACAAGGTCAAAATACTGACATTTAAAATGTTGACAGTCAAAATACTGACATTTAAAATGTTGACAGATCAAAAAGTCGACACGAGTTCTTCATTGGTCTTTGGGTGTGTATGTCGACAGGTTGAAATGGACATCGTATTGGTGTAACGTGCCCCCACGCATGGCTCGCTGCTCTCGGCACACTATTATATTCCCCCTCCAGGTACACTGGGATGGTAAAGTATGAACAAGTCGGTTTCAATGAAAAAAATCATGAAAAACTCATGTCGACTTTTTGACCTGTCGACATTTTAAATGTCAGTATTTTGAACTTGACGGTATTTTAAATGACGTTTTTTTGAACATGTCGGTATTTTGACCTTGTCGGTATTTTGACCATCGGTCAATGGTTGTCGGTATTTTGACCGTCAGGATTTTGATTGTAGGTAAATTGACTGCATCCCCCCAAAAATACACAATTTAGTAACAGTCAGATAAGAGGAAATATAACCCAATAAATTAGTAATCTAACAATAAAACTACTTCTAGACACATTTGATTTATCTAGTGAAATTATACTGTATATTTTTATTTGAAAATGTGTAAAGACCAGTACATTGGGGGTGGATTTATCAAATCTTGGAGAGAGATAAAGTGGACGGAGATAAAGGGGTCTATTTACTAAGCATTGGAGAGAGATAAAGTGGACAGAGATAAAGTACCAGCCAACCAGCTCCTGTCATTTTTCAAACACAGCATGTAACATGGCAGTTAGGGGCATATTGACTGAGATTTTACCTCTCTCCAAGACTTAGTAAATAGACCCCAAGCCTGTTAAATGAGATTTAGAAGATGATCAGTACTTTATCTCTCTCCATTGTATCTCTCCAAGGTTTGATAAATCTCCCCCATACTGTAGTTACCTATTTTTTCCTACTTCCTTTTGGGGAAAAAAATGCAAAGGGTTGTGGACATGCCTCAAATCTTAAGTCCATACTTGCCTACTCTCCCGGAATGGCCGGGAGGCTCCCGAAAATCGGGTGACCCTCCCGGCCCCCCAGAAGAGCAGGCAAGTCTCCCGATTTGAGGGGTCCCCCTGCCCGTCCGCCCACTTTGTGTGTAAAGTGGGCGGTCTGGGCAGTCGATGACGCGATTCTTGCTGAATCGTGTCATCATAGCCACGCCCCCTGCAGTGTAATGCCGGTGATCGCGGCATTACAGAGCGGGGGCGTGGCTTAAAGGAGGTGTCACTGTAACCCCGCCCTTGCTCCGCCCCCGGACCCCCTCCGGCCCACCCCCTCCTTATGTCAGAGCGCTTCCCGGCCCGCCTGTTGAGCCGACCTGGCTGCTCTCTCCCGCAGAGAGCAGCCAGAATGTCGGTATGTATGCTTAAGTCCCCTCCCACTTCTCAGGCCCATGAGTGGCCAGCAGGGAAAACGACTACTACCATGAAGGAATGGGAGGTTGCCAATAATCCGGGAATCTCCTGTGGAGAAAGCAACTGTGGGCTATAGGGACTCCTGGGGAACAATCATAGCTGACTTCTGTGTGAAACTAGATGCTCCCAAGACAAACAAAAAGTCCTTGTTGACAAACAGAACATACATCAATATCACTCAGGCACACAACACAAATAAAGAAGGGGACAAATAAGGTTAGCATCCTTTACATTTCTTTTGCACATTAAAATCACATTGCTGTTAATAATCAAATTTATTAATATGACTAAAAACTGCCATTTTGCACATCTGACGTTACAATTGCACCATTATGTGACTATGAAACTATGGGGTAAATTTACCAAGAGTCGATTCTGATTTTCAGTCGATTTTGGAAATCGTGTATTTACTAAAGGCAAAACTGACGGAAAATTTACTCAAAACCGACTGAAGACCATCTGTACTTTTCTACAGACTTCTATACAAATCTCTCATTTACTGACAGTCGGTTTGAAAACCGACTCAAAATCGACACAAAATAGGCCCAAAATCACTAAAATGAAGTGACAGATCTAAAACAGGTCTATTTAACTTCTAAAACATGAGCAATAGCGTGAAACCTTATTATGATGCCTATGAAAGTAGGGATGATGGACGATATGCCAATATTTTTGCAATTGAGCGATTATCAGTAAATTGTGCAAGCATATGATTCGCACTGCGCATGCGCCAAAGTCTAATAGCGATGCCGCTCGCAGCCCTTACCTTTCACACAGAGTGACTGACAGTCAGGCATCATTTGTGGAGGCAAAAACACAGGCGTGTCGCAGCCGTGTTGCTAGCAGCGCGAATTGTGGCCCCAGCGTCTCTGTTCTGGCTGCCATGCTGCGGGCTGTAGATTTACTCAAGCTGCCGATTATCAAATGATCTGCGTGTGCACTGAAAATGTGTACGCAAATGCTGTGCCTGTGCAATGGCTCCGGTGGGTGTCTCTGTACTTTTCAGGGCTTCTGGGTATTTCTGCATAATTTTGCACATTCACAACAGGCACAATCGCAGCTGCGATCGCCACAGCGTCTGACAATGAATCAAACGTCTCAGGCGGGACTGCGTGCACAGAACAGGTCCTGTGAATGTGCAAGTGCCCCACCATCGGACATGTCTGAAAACTTTCACAGATGCCCCACCATCATAGATGTGTGCAGGGAAGATTAGAGGAATGACAGCAGCTTCTTGCATGTGGTATGATAGGTCCAATAGAAAATCAGTAGGAAGGAGTAGGTGACTTTCTGTTGATTTTTATGTCTATTTGCTGTGGATTTTGAATTATATTGACAAAAACTGACTGACTCGACCAGCATTGACGTCAGATTTAAAGTAGACCAAAAATCAACTTTTTTAGTAAGTAAGAATATTCAATAAAAGATATACATTACAGTATATTAATTTCATCATAAGGACAACCCGAGATTTTAATTAGAAAAATAACCCTCAGGTCCATCAAGTGTGCATTTTTTATTTTTTTGGGTGTGTATTTTTTTTTTTTTGGGGGGGGGGGGGGGGGTGGATGGAGTGGGGGTGATACACCATCCCATCAGTCGGGATGCCGGCGGTCACATGACTGACACCGGCATCCCGACAATGAAATTGCCGTCACAGTATGGGGTAATTATTTTACTCCTCACCTGTCCCCTTACCTAACCCTAACCTGCCTGGGGTGGCGGCTAGGGCTAAGATTTTGGGAGGTGGCGGTTATTGTTAAGAGTCCGGGGTGGCGGCTAGGTCTAAGACACGGAGGTTCTCCTCTAGTGCCTAACCCTAACCCACACCCGGGCCCTAAGCCTAACCTTCACTCTGATACTTACTTTTCGGGATGTCGGCAGTCGGTCGTTCCGGCACTGGGATTCTGAGGGGTATCAGGATTGCGGCATCGGTCACATGACAGCCGGCACCCCGAGTACCGGGATGCTAACCGCATACCGGCGGAGGGTGTATGTTTTGTTTTAAAAATATAGTGCCCTATTAAAATATGAAAGTAGCTTTCTAGTCTATGCACAGTCATTATGCTCTGGCAAATATTGATGTAAAAGTGAACAAAAAAAGTTTGTGATGTTGGGTAATAGTAATGAGGCTGAGGGGGATGTACATACCACAGATTTACAGAGGACGTTCATGCGGGTCTCAGACAGAAAAGATGTTTGTTCTGGCTGAATGGCCGTAGGTCTTTAAAGTTTATCATTTAAAAATAAGTTATTTTTCCAGTCCCTTCTCCCAGTTGAATGGAACTTTTTGTTTCCTCTGCGATTGCAATATCATGGGATTTTGAAACAAAGTTGAAATGATTTAGAATTTAAAGTGTACTGAAGGCATACACAAACAATAGACACTAGACACACCCCCAGTCTCTGGGTACATGGGGATGGTGTGTTTGCTCTGTAGTCACAGAACAAAGCAATAATGGGGACTCAAATGCATACTTGCCTACTTTTGAAAAAGCATTTCAGGGAGATTGTGAAAGTAACACCTACCAGCGCGGACTTGTACTGCTGCATCGGAGAGGCGTGTCATGAAAATGACCTATATCCAAATATAAATGAGCCCCAAAGTTAGTAAGATCTACTTGTTGAAGAAAAAACACTGATATTTTGCAGGATTTGTTTGTGTATTGTGTTTCACAAGAGGTACCATATACTGTAGTAGTAATAACGAGAAACCTTATTTAAAATGCATGTAGCCATAGGGATCATTGTGCCTTATAATCAATATAGGGAAATGGCACTGATGATCCCATTTAAATGTATATATCTCCGATTTTTTTTTTACCAGCTATATAACGGGGGTAATGTGCAATCAGGGAGATTGCTGGACTATTCAGGGAGTCAGGGAGATTGCTACTGTTTCAGGGAGTCTCCTGCAGAATGAGGGAGGGTAGGCAACTATGCTCAGATGGGATCATGGGTACTTATGGAAAAGTAATGTGAATCATAGAGACCCTATGCACCTTATCACTATACAATTGCTAACCATAGTGAGAGACCCACTGACACCATGGGGTAAATTTACTAAGATGGGAGTTCTATTTAAGATCGGATGTTGCCCATAGCAACCAATCAGATTCTACTTCTCATTTATTTAGCACCTTCTAGAAGATAATACCTGAACTCTGATTGGTTGCTATGGGCAACATCCCATATTAAATAAAACTCCCATCTTAGTAAATTTACCCCCATGTGTATGAACCATATGGGGTCACATGACACTAAATAATCATATAGGAGTGGATTCAATTAGATGTGCTCTGCCACTGGCACAGTGGCTGTAAGATGGCTGGCTATATAATGGTTAATTGGTGTCATGAGAGGCAATATTGAATATGCCCATATAGTGTCCACGTCAATATTAACAGTTTATATAGTGCCTGCTTACTACACAGGGGTTTACAAAGATATTGCATAATTTAATCATAATCATGCCCCATTCAGGATTACATACCGTATGTCCAGCCACATTAAAACACACACTAGGGTTAAGGCTGTCAGAAGAAAATGTAACCTACTAGTCTGTCTTTGAAAACGTGGGAGCAACTAGAGAGAACTCACACAAACATATGGGGGACATGCAAACTCCACACAGATACGGAATACAAGCCATGAGCCCAGCATTGAGAGGTGGCAATACTAACCACTGTGCTATTGTTCTGCCACCATTGTCCAGAGAATAACGCTGCTTGCTTTAAGCTCTCTCAATGGCCCCATAGTCTATTCCTCCTATTTTACCATACTAAAAATAAGTTTATTCTGTTTACTTTAATGCACATGACAATAATTCCCTTTATGCCGCAAAAACTAAAAAGCAGAAAAGTATTTAATGTTTAATGTTTTCCTGTGAAAGCGTGCCAACTCAGAAAGTTGGCACTAGTCTTGCATGTCACACTACTTTAAAAAAGTCATTTTTCTGTTAGGTGCATACATCACTCTAGGGTCTATTCATGGAACAGAGTGAAGAAGTGAGCCAGTAGAGAAGTTGCTCATGGCAACCAATCAGCTTTGAGGTAACATCAATCAAGTGCATTCTATAAAATTATACATAGCAGCCGATTGGTTGCCATGGGCAACTTCTCCACTGGCTCACTTCTCCACTCTTTTCACTGCTCCATGAACAGACCCTTAAAAGCGTACCTTGTTTGCGCTAATTTATCACATCAACTTTATAGTCATCACCCCATCCCCACCATCAACGTGCAGCAAGCGAGGGGCCATGATTCAGGGTTGTCCATTTATATTGCAACCAACAATGGTTCCACCTCATCATCTGGAAACCATTGATGGTTTTCCCATGGTTGGTACAGGACATGCACTGTTGAAAGGAACCGTGGCAGAAAATACAAGAACTTCCACCATTGTCTGGTAATATCATGGCCACTAGGTGCAAACCATTGATAATTCGTAATCATCATCCATCGATGGCCATTCCTACCACGAAGACACGATATACAGGGAAGCGTAGACAAGCTTGCTTTAAATCTACCTACAGACCGTCACTATTTGGACCGAACCAATATTCATGGAAGTGCAGTCTATTATTTATTTATTAACAGTTTCTTTTATAGCGCAGCAAATTCCATTGCGCTTTACAATTGGACACAATGATAAAACAAAACTGGGTAATAAACAACAGTCATAGAGGTAGGAAGGCCCTGCTCGCAAGCTTACAATCTATAGGGAAATGGGCATTGATACACAAGGAAAGGCATTATCTATTGCATATTTGTCCACTGGATTGCAAAGGTTCTAGGTGGGTTGCATGATATCACATCACAGCAATGATGAACCATGGTCAGAAAAAAGGGAAAGTGAAGATGGAGGATATGTGCGGACTGTACAGTGGGGATATAATCGGATAGGAAAGCTTATGAAGGTTGAGTGAGCGGTTCTGGTATATGATAAGCTAGCCTGAAGAGGTGAGTTTTCAGGGAACGTTTGAAGGTTTGCAGTAGCGGATCTTGCCACGGGCAAGCATGACTTTTGCCTGGGGCGCCGCCTTCCGGAAGGCGCCAGCGCCATCCAGAGGGCGCCGCACCATGTCAAGATCCGCTACTGTTTGGCAGTGCCCCCCGCTGTGTCCCCCGCTGTGAAGGGAACTAGACGCTACCCATCTAGTTTCCCTTCGTGGAGATGACCTTGCTGTGCGGTGCGCGATGACGTCATTGCGCACTGCATAGCATTGGGGGACTGGCACAGACGCTAGGGGTCATAATTGACCTCTAGTGTCTATCTATGGATCCGAGGAAAGGAGAGGAGCGGCGTCGGCGGAGGTCTGCAGTGCTCGGGAATCAGGAGCGGGGATAGTAAGTATTCTTTTTTTTTTTTTAGTAAGCGGCGCTACTGTACAGGGGGCACAAATGGGGGCACAACTCTACAGGGGGCGTAACTGACCCCGCCCCTGTATGAAGCCACGCCCATATTTTCCGCCCGGGGCGCCACGAGGGCCAGAACCGGCCCTGAAGGTTTGGAGAACTCTCTAGGAGCCAGTGAATCTCCAAGGCAGCGGGTAATGCCACTAGTCTTTTATTCTATTTATTTGGTACAATTCTCACAAACTGCTCTTATCGGGGCTGATGCATTGATCTCTCTTCACTGAATCAAACGGCAAGGGGCAAGGTAGGATTAGTAGACTGGGTTTCCATATGTTTAATAATTTTAGAGTGTGGACTGCCCATTGGGCATAACTGGTGCACGAACGGTTCATTACAGACATACAGCAGACTTTGTAGGAAAAGCTGCTGTCACTGGGCATGTGCAGCAGCTCAATATCATCCCTTATTCTGCGTGGTATGGCCGCAACTCTAGTTACTATATAGTACAGCTATGGCGGACATGATTTGAACGCTTGCTTTGGAGGGGGGTTTCAGGGCAACTGGAAATCTCCCCTACGATTGCCTATGCAGCTTATGCACAGAAGTGACTTCTGTGAAATAGAGCGTTTTGGAACTGGATGGTGACAGTAATCACACAGAACCACCCTGACTGGTGATTTTGCCTTGTAAATGATTACTGCTTTAAAAAAACAGGCAAATTTGCACAAAGTACCGCACCTCAGTAACCCCCAGGCTATTATATTTAGCCCCCGGTTTTAATAAATCACGAACAGGGTCAGCTATGATTCTCCTGTAATTTGGTCACAATTCTGGGTGCCTTCTGCATTTTAAAGTCCTATGTGAATATCCACTCCTATGCATCTATATGCAATGGTAACACCCCAAGCCCTCCGGTTGTGAGCGCAGCCGGCATCACTCTTAACGGCATAACAACTTAACAGCTACCCCATGCTTGGTGCAGAAGATACGAATGAATATGGCGTGCACAATCCATACGGGCAGCTCTGAATAGAAGGCAACCCTGACTACACACCCAGCAGACATCTCTCATACGAGCAATCGCCTTGCTGCCACCCAGTAATGCCCATTCAGCCGTCAGCAAGAAGCGACTGAGGTGCGTATGACTTGGAATCGTCCGCAGCTGCTGTAAGCTGCCTATGAGAAAGTGAAAACTGGCGCTTATGTGTTTCTCCAATAATAATTAATGACTGTGGATCAATTTCAATAAAAATAACATAAAATTTATTACCTATACATCACAAACTAAAAACATCCTAAACGTATATATCAGATATAAAATTGAGGCATAAATGGAGCTGAGAAATGTTTAAAGGTGGCTGCTTTTAGTGTCCACAAAAGGATCCCGGACTATGTGCCTTGTGCAAAGTTCTCTGTGAGAGGGAATAAGTACAGCTGGTATTACCCGTGTTGATGGAGACTTCCAGAGGTTTGAAGATTTTTCAGCAAGCAAGCTGTGGCAATGAAACAAACTGGGTCTCTCCCATCAATGCTGTACAGATGAAATTCCTCAGAGTTCCAATAGGCAAGTTTTAAAAGTCCATATCTGGATCCGTCTTGAAAGTGGAACACTTATGATGGTCGTGGCAGCTTCAACACTGTGTTGAAGCTGCCACGACCATCATAAGTGTTCCACTTTCAAGACGGATCCAGATATGGACTTTTAAAACTTGCCTATTGGAACTCTGAGGAATTTCATCTGTACAGCATTGATGGGAGAGACCCAGTTTGTTTCATTGCCACAGCTTGCTTGCTGAAAAATCTTCAAACCTCTGGAAGTCTCCATCAACACGGGTAATACCAGCTGTACTTATTCCCTCTCACAGAGAACTTTGCACAAGGCACATAGTCCGGGATCCTTTTGTGGACACTAAAAGCAGCCACCTTTAAACATTTCTCAGCTCCATTTATGCCTCAATTTTATATCTGATATATACGTTTAGGATGTTTTTAGTTTGTGATGTATAGGTAATAAATTTTATGTTATTTTTATTGAAATTGATCCACAGTCATTAATTATTATTGGAGAAACACATAAGCGCCAGTTTTCACTTTCTCATTCTAAAACATTTTCAGGGACTGACAATCCCTTCTGGCAGCTGAGACAGCGCGTCTGGGCCATCTTCTTTGTTCTGTAAGCTGCCTATGTTGGCTGTGATGCGGTGCACAGTTGGCTAGAGATTCGCAACCCATTTAGACATGCGTGATTCAGGCCCACTGCGCTCTCATGTGTATGAGAACAAGGAACTAGTTACAGTTTAGCCATATAAAATCCTAAAGCTATGGTACTCTACCATCAAGCCACATACTTCTGTGACAGAACAGCATTTACACTGTATGAATAAGGAAAGTTGTTTTCCTTATCTGTTCAAACCAGCAGAACAAATCAATCTTGACATTATTTTTGCCAACTATAAAGTTGGAGTTTGTTTTGCTACACAGTCTGGTCCAGAAACAAACAACAATAAAGTTCTAAAGTCTAGAGACTTAGGGGGTCATTCTGAGATGATCGTAGCTGTGCTACAATCATTCACACTGACCCCCCCTCCTGCAGAAGTGCTCAGCGGTGATGCCTTTGCACTTCAAGAGTAGCTCCCGACCAGCGCTGCTTTAGCGTGCTGGCCGGGAGCTACTCGTCGCTCCCCGGCCCGCAGCGGCTGCGTGTGACGTCACGTAGCCGCAGCGGACCGCCCCCTCCCAATGGTCTGGCCACGCCTGCGCTGGCCGGACCGCCCCCCTAAACTGGGTCCAGCTCCCTCCCGCCCAGTGACCACCTCTGCATCAGAGGCGATCGTTAGGCAACGACGGCTGCCATGCGCCGGTGCGCAGTTCCGACCCGAACGCTGCGAGAAGCTGTAGTGAGCGATCGGGTCGGAATGACCCCCTTAATGCATAAATCTACTATGCCCAATGTACGTGTTACAATTTATCTAGATTCTTCTTTGGGTCAAGGACCTTCCATTGTACCAATAGATAACTGGAAAAAAGCAATTTTTGCTCCTTATACTTTAAAATATAAACTGGACATTTTATATGACGGCTGGATAAATTCCAGGAGTCAGGCTGCTATGGCTCCTAAAAAAATACCTCTGTTGTTGAGCATCTCTCTGGGAGTAATGTTTATCGGTGTCAATAGATAATTCCGCTGATTCTTTACAACAGGGGTGGCAAATGTTTCATCTTGGGGGGCGGGTGCACTTTGTCATGTTTTGGTGAACTGCCAAGGGTATACTATGGGGTCTATTTACTAAGCCTTAGATGGAGATAAAGTACCAGCCAATCAGCTCCTAACTGCCATGTTACAGGCTGTATTTGAAAAATGACAGCTAGGAGCTGGTTGGCTGGTACTTTATCTCCATCCACTTTATTTCCATCCAATACTGAGGGGGATATTTACTAAGCGGTGATAAGAGCAGAGAAGTGAGCCAGTGGAGAAGTTGCCCATGACAACCAATCAGCACTGAAGTAACATCTATAATTTGCATACTATAAAATTATACAGAGCTGCTGATTGGTTGATGGGGCAACCTTTCCACTGGCTCACTTCTCCACTCTTATCACTGCTTAGTAAATGTCCCCCTTAGACCCTCCCAAACCGCCAAGGGTATACTAAAGATTCCACCCTTTGAAGTTTACTAATGGGACAGAGGGCATGGAAATAACAAGAAGCCAAAGGAGACATGTTTGCATCACAGCGGGTAGGGGACCACGGCCATGGGGATGATCTTTATACCCTCCATCTAGTAGTGGCTAATGAGACACACCTCCTAACTGCAATACAATCTAAATCGTAACGCCTGGCAGAGCCCTAAAATCTGGGTGCTTGGGAAGTACGTTTATACATATTTCTACCAAAATTATAATTTTTAACTTTAATTTGAATTTATTTACTTTTAGTTATTATTTATTTTACTACTTGTTCTATAACATGCCTAGGGATCCGATCTTTAGGTCGACAGTAAGTAGGTCGATACGGTCTAGGTCGACCACTATTGGTCGACAGTAAGTAGGTCGACATGGTTTCTAGGTCGACAGGGACTCTAGGTTGACATGCTCTAGGTCAACATGAGAAAGGGTCGACATGAGTTTTTCCCATTTTTTCCCATTTTTTGAATTTTTTCATATTTTACGATCCACGTTGACTACGACTGGGAACGGTAACCTGTTCCGAGCGCATCGGTAGCGGAGCGAGGCACCTTGCCCGAAGCATGGCGAGCGAAGCGAACCATGCGAGGGGACACGGTGCACTAATTGGGGTTCCTGGTCACTGTACGGAGAAAACGACACCCAAAAAAGTAAAAAAACTCATGTCAACCCTTTCTCATGTCGACCTAGAAACCATGTCGACCTACTAACTGTCGACCAATAGTGGTCGACCTAGACACTGTCGACCTAAGTCTAATCTACCTAACATAACATACCACACCCCATGCCTATGGCTCTCCAGCTGTTGTAAAATTACAAGTCCCAGCAAGCATGCTTTACCAGCTGATCAAACGCAGGGTATACTGGGACTTTTAGTTTCACAACAGCTAGAGAGCCACAGGTTGGCCAGGCGTGTTCTATGACACGTCC
The DNA here is from genome assembly GCF_028390025.1 of Pseudophryne corroboree. Taxonomy (NCBI): domain Eukaryota; kingdom Metazoa; phylum Chordata; class Amphibia; order Anura; family Myobatrachidae; genus Pseudophryne; species Pseudophryne corroboree. The sequence goes on from NC_086452.1 coordinate 436,340,343, forward strand.
TTTAAATGACAGTAAAAATAATATAGGAAGAGACAATTTTGAAAAGGGCATGCAATTGCTAATTTAGGGCATATTCGCTTAAAATGCCTAGAGGAGCAGCAAACCTAATTTCCCAAGATGTACTTCACACTCCCATCCCTTCTGACCCGGCCTTCTGGCTGCTATCCCATTCCTCCATATTGTTGACTCAATATAAAACATCTCTACTCCGCTATCTGTCTAATGCAGCGCGGGCGGTTATTCCCACATTATGGAGATCGTCATCCCCACCCACAAGAAAAACTTGGTTCACTAGAATCGTTTATTATATGAATATGGAGCACATTCTCCGAGTCTCCAGAGAAAAACTTTCCGAATTCACAGCCACTTGCTTTCTTTGGATAGAATATAAATCCTCAAAAGAGTACAAAGACTACATATACGTAATAGAACCAGTACTGCACTTTCTAAGCACACATTCTCCCACCTCTTGGTAAAGCTCCTGTCTCTTCTTCCTGGTAGCTACTCTCTGCTCCAGTGGACTGACTGAGGATTCAGATCCACCATCACAGCAAACTTGGTAGAAGAAGCTGCTACCACTGGGCATGTGCAGCAGCTCTGCTCTGTCCCTACACTGCATGATGTGGCAGCAGCTCTAGTAATCGTATTATATACCATTGCTATTACTGTCATAATTTTAGCCACTTACCAAGAGCATGGGGGTTTCCGTGCAACCGGAAGCCCCCCCTGCGTTTGCCTATGAAGGGGTATAAATGATCTGAGAATAGCAATCGATTGATTAAAGAGAATGCAATCCTCTTCCTTTTGTTTGATGTTCCCCCCGGGTTTGGTCACACTATATTTTTCTTTTACCCTTTCTTCCTTTTCTTATCTTGCTCTTTCCTATTGTTCTTCTATTTTATTACTTTTGTTACTATGATTGCATTCACTGTTTTGATAAATAATTAGACGGCATTGTTATGATTCCATTATATACTCTATTGCCCAATGTTATTATTCAACTGCGCGGGGCGGCAAGTTTTTCTGCTTCTTATGCTTAATTTACAATTGACGTTAATTGTGTGACTTGTTGTTCTCTTGCTCATTTGATTGTAATCTTTATATTTTCATATATAAAAACAGATTATACAAAAAAAAACAACCTAAGAATGGCCTGGGATCGGGCACTGGTTATGCCTAAGCATACGATCTATTTTTGTTATATGGGGGTGGGCAGGCTAATATTGTAAGCTATGTATGGATGGAGAAACTTTTCATATGAATAGGTTCCAATTGCTGAAAGTACCCTATTCAGAGGCCAAAATATTTATACGTGGACAGACAACATAAGCATATTGTTGTGTTAAAGGCCTTGAGAATTCCAGAGGGCCACTTTGTTTTATAGTTCACTAAACTCCACCAATTATACCTACCTGGGTAGGACACGGGAATGATCCGGGTAGGGTTGTAGTGTAAACGGAAGCTGTGTCGATGCGACATGGCTCCCGTTTACACTGTATGGAAGGGCGGCGCTGGGAGATCATGTGATCTCCCAGCGCCGCCCCTGACGCGCCGCCAGCGCAGTGGGAAAGGGGGCTGAGCACGGGCCGCAGCCGGGTAGCTCCCGTGTCAGGCTCCTGGCTGCGACCCGTGCTCAGTAGTGGAAAAGGGGTATAAGTTTACCCAAGCATAATTTTTCTATTGTTCATTTAAAAAAAAAAATATTGACGTATCCTTGTTAATCTAGTAAATAAAAAAATAATAACCATTTCTTAGAAAAAAGATTTAAAACATAATAGAAAGGGTAAAGGCCGTTAAGTTTAACGTATAAATATTACTCACATAACAATACCAACCTTGTTAATATTTTCTTTTTTTACATTTCTGATCCGGTCTTTGAGACAAAGGCAGCGCTTGTCTCGTGGAGGAGAAACGTCTGCTCAAACCGATGCAAAATCTGAAAGATGTGTATAAGCCTTACATCGAATTAAACTAGAAGTTCATTTGTCACGTGCACCAGCAGGATAAGGGAATATTAACTTGCTATATTTCTAGGCAGCAAATAACGCAAAACTGTTACTGGAGAGGAACCACGCTTTTTTATGATAGCATCCAGATGACTGATGTCACTATTCATGGTCATTACGCGTGGTTCTGTTTGTAGATGTTACGGAAAGCAAGAGATCTCACTAACCGCATTTACACTGTGTACCGTGAATATTTTACCAGTCCAGGCGTACAACAGGTCTCAGCCGATTTGTGGGCTACCAAAAACATGCAAAGCAATAACTGAGCAATTTAATTTATTTTTGTTGATGCTCAGCGCAATGTCCAGCAAACATAATCTGCAACTAAAAACTTGCTGGCTACTAATAAATCTACATATAAGGGGACATTTACTAAGGAGTGATAAGAGCGGAGAAGTGAGCCAGTGGAGAGGTTGCCCATGGCAACCAATCAGCACTGAAGTAACATCTATAATTTGCATACTATACATTTTTACAGAGCTGCTGATTGGTTGATGGGGCACCTTCTCCACTGGCTCACTTCTCCGCTCTTATCACTTCTTAGTAAATGTCCCCCACAGTTAATTGAAAATCGTTTTATCAACCACGAATAGACTTTTGGGATGCCACACAAACACTTTTGGCTGCACCCTTGTGCTCTGTAAGTCACCTTAACAGACTGTTTTGGCCTGTCTTCTCTACCTTGCATGCAGCAGTTTTTTTCAGCGTCAAAAAGCACCTTTTATACTAACCTGCTAGTCTGGCAACAGCAACTTGAATCGTGTGAGCAAAGCTAATGGAATACAGAACAGGAAGTATACTGAAATCAGGGTATTAGTACAGGGACTGTCAATCACTGTGAGATCAGCATTATTAGGTGGCAGGATTGGGCAACTCATCCAGAGCTGCCTGTCTAGGGATTGCAATGTTTCACTCTGTTAGTCAGGGGAAACCAGATGAAATGCTGATGAATATTTAACAGGTGCTTATACTGTAAATCACAGGTTCTCAAACTCGGTCCATGTTTTGCAGGTCACCTGTAGATTTTTAAAATGTGACAGTTGGTGATACGCAGTGCAGCTGCTGGGTGACCTGGAAACCGTGAACCGTGTGGGGTCCTGAGGACAGAGTTTGAGAACCACTGCTGTAAATGGACCAACCTTACTGTTTGACCCAAACACAAAGTAATCTGTTCACTGCCCAATTGGGTCAAGTACATGAATGGCCAAGTTGGACTAGGTCTGTCTATCTGTCCCTTCTGTAGAGCAGTAGTTGGCTTCTGGCTCACAGAAGGCCTCTTGTACCCTTTTCAGACAGAAGGCAAATTCCCGGGTGAAGAAGTTCTACCAGATAATTTGCCAAAAAACACAGGTCCTTTTTCTGTGTGAACGGGTCAACCCGGGTTGGAATTAACCAGGGTTGGAGACCCAGGAATTTCGACCTGGGTTGACCTTTTCAACCAGACAAAATACCCATTTTGATTTCTACCGGGTAGAAATTCTTGACCTGGTAATTTTCTTCTCTGTGTGAAAGGGGGATTCAGGCAAAAGACCAGCAAAACGAAAAGGGTATTATTGTGTTTTTCAGACTAGACTCAATAGTGATCATCTTCTAACTACATTTCCTACATGCCTGAAAATGGTCAGATAGATTTCCATTGGATCATGATCAGTTATCACATGATGTGCTGTAGAGGCCACTGCTTGGCACTGTCAGTGACGTCATCCAGCTTAAGTTTACACTGCAAAGTATGACAGCCAGGTTGAATGTTATTCTTACAAGAAAGACATAAGAAAATAGCTCTTATCCATGTCCTAAAAAATACATCCCCTTTATACCCCTTTTCCACTTACGAGCACGGGTCGCAGCCGGGAGCCTGACACGGGAGCTGCCCCCTGCTGCGACCCGTGCTCGGCCCCTTTCCCATCAGCAGTCACAACCCGGCATATGCCGGGTTGGTGACGCTTCTAGTGACGCGGCAGGGGCGGCGCAGGGAGATCACATGATCTCCCAGCGCCGCCCTTCCATACAGTGTAAATGGGAGCCGCGTCGCATCGACACGGCTCCCGTTTACACTACAACCCTACCCGGATCAGTCCCGTGTCCTACCCAGGTAAATAGCCGGGTAGGATTCACGGGTCACTTGATCCGGGTTTACCCTTTTCCACTTGCAAAAAACACGGGTAAATGCGCGCCCCCGTGCATTTACCCGTGTTTTTTGAGCTAGTGGAAAAGGGGTATTAATAATATTTAATTGTTGTTATTTTGCAGCTTCTCTAGAAGGTGAAACGATAGGAAATATCTGTATCGTTAATAAACAGAGAAAAAAAATATAATAGATTTCAAAAATAAAAATATTGACATATGGGTAATTCCCAAGTCTTGTGATACTAGTAACAACGTCAATCAATTTTTTTTTTAAAGTCCTGCTATCTCTTTTTCCACTGCAGATGCTTCCCCAGGCATTGTTCCCCTGCCTTATAAACTAGAGTCCTGTACAGCACACTTCACAATGCTGCTGCAATCATTAAAACAGACCACATCCTCTGCAGTTCCTTGATCTGTACTTGAAAAGGCTTCCAAATATCCACCTAGGGCCAAAACCGAACTTTGTGCTGTTTATGACCATTGCGTAGTGAATTCGTAGAACCCCCTGCGGTTGTGGGCTTCCCACAGGCAGTATACTGTACCTCTTACATCATTTAATTTCAGCTATCATAGTACTCTCGCATTGTCAGTTATACCCCTTTTCTACTAGCTCTAAAAGCACGGGTAAATGAGCGGGGGCGCGTATTTACCCGTGTTTTTTCCTAGTGGAAACGGCTCCCCCCTGCAAATTCCAGGATCAAGTGATCCAGGAATCCAACCCGGGTAGCTTGCCAGGTTGAACATGTGTTCAACCCGGTAAGCTGTGTAGTGTAAACGCAAGCCGTGTCGATGCGACACGGCTCCCGTTCACAGTGTATGGAAGGGCGGCGCTGGGAGATCATGTGATCTCCCAGCGCCGCCCCTGCAGTGTCGGCAGCAGCGTCACCAACAGCGTCACCAACCCGGCAATAGCCGGGTTGGTGAGCTAGTGTAGAAGGGGGCTCTAGCACGGGTCGCAGCCGTGTCAGGCTCCCGGCTGCGACCCGTGCTACAAGTGGAAAATAAGATTTTACTTACCGATAAATCTATTTCTCGGAGTCCGTAGTGGATGCTGGGGTTCCTGAAAGGACCATGGGGAATAGCGGCTCCGCAGGAGACAGGGCACAAAAAGTAAAGCTTTTCCGATCAGGTGGTGTGCACTGGCTCCTCCCCCTATGACCCTCCTCCAGACTCCAGTTAGGTACTGTGCCCGGACGAGCGTACACAATAAGGGAGGATTTTGAATCCCGGGTAAGACTCATACCAGCCACACCAATCACACCGTACAACTTGTGATCTAAACCCAGTTAACAGTATGATAACAGCGGAGCCTCTGAAAGATGGCTTCCTTTAACAATAACCCGAATTAGTTAACAATAACTATGTACAACTTATGCAGATAATCCGCACTTGGGATGGGCGCCCAGCATCCACTACGGACTCCGAGAAATAGATTTATCGGTAAGTAAAATCTTATTTTCTCTATCGTCCTAGTGGATGCTGGGGTTCCTGAAAGGACCATGGGGATTATACCAAAGCTCCCAAACGGGCGGGAGAGTGCGGATGACTCTGCAGCACCGAATGAGAGAACTCCAGGTCCTCCTTAGCCAGAGTATCAAATTTGTAAAATTTTACAAACGTGTTCTCCCCTGACCACGTAGCTGCTCGGCAAAGTTGTAATGCCGAGACCCCTCGGGCAGCCGCCCAAGATGAGCCCACCTTCCTTGTGGAGTGGGCCTTTACAGATTTAGGCTGTGGCAAGCCTGCCACAGAATGTGCAAGTTGGATTGTGCTACAGATCCAACGAGCAATCGTCTGCTTAGACGCAGGAGCACCCATCTTGTTGGGTGCATACAATATAAACAACGAGTCAGATTTTCTGACTCCAGCTGTCCTTGCAATATATATTTTTAATGCTCTGACAACGTCCAGTAACTTGGAGTCCTCCAAGTCACTTGTAGCCGCAGGCACTACAATAGGCTGGTTCAGATGAAATGCTGACACCACCTTAGGGAGAAAATGCGGACGAGTCCGCAGTTCTGCCCTGTCCGAATGGAAAATCAGATATGGGCTTTTGTAAGATAAAGCTGCCAATTCTGACACTCTCCTGGCAGAAGCCAGGGCTAGAAGCATGGTCACTTTCCATGTGAGATATTTCAAATCCACCTTTTTTAGTGGTTCAAACCAATGAGATTTTAGGAAGTCCAAAACCACATTTAGATCCCACGGTGCCACTGGAGGCACCACAGGAGGCTGTATATGCAGCACTCCCTTAACAAAGGTCTGGACTTCAGGGACTGAAGCCAATTCTTTTTGAAAGAAAATCGACAGGGCCGAAATTTGAACCTTAATAGATCCCAATTTGAGACCCATTGACAATCCTGATTGCAGGAAATGTAGGAATCGACCCAGTTGAAATTCCTCCGTCGGAGCACTCCGATCTTCGCACCACGCAACATATTTTCGCCAAATTCGGTGATAATGTTGCACGGTTACTTCCTTCCTTGCTTTAATCAAAGTAGGAATGACTTCTTCCGGCATGCCTCTTTCCTTTAGGATCCGGCGTTCAACCGCCATGCCGTCAAACGCAGCCGCGGTAAGTCTTGAAACAGACAGGGACCCTGCTGAAGCAAGTCCCTCCTTAGAGGTAGAGGCCACGGATCTTCCGTGATCATCTCTTGAAGTTCCGGGTACCAAGTCCTCCTTGGCCAATCCGGAACCACTAGTATCGTTCTTACGCCTCTTTGCCGTATAATTCTCAATACTTTTGGTATGAGAGGCAGAGGAGGAAACACATACACCGACTGGTACACCCAAGGCGTTACCAGCGCGTCCACAGCTATTGCCTGCGGATCTCTTGACCTGGCGCAATACCTGTCCAGTTTTTTGTTGAGGCGAGACGCCATCATGTCCACCATTGGTCTTTCCCAACGGGTTACCAGCATGTGGAAGACTTCTGGATGAAGTCCCCACTCTCCCGGGTGAAGATCGTGTCTGCTGAGGAAGTCTGCTTCCCAGTTGTCCACTCCCGGGATGAACACTGCTGACAGTGCTATCACATGATTCTCTGCCCAGCGAAGAATCCTTGCAGCTTCTGCCATTGCCCTCCTGCTTCTTGTGCCGCCCTGTCTGTTCACATGGGCGACTGCCGTGATGTTGTCCGACTGGATCAATACCGGTTTTCCCTGAAGCAGAGGTTCTGCCTGGTTTAGAGCATTGTATATTGCTCTTAGTTCCAGAATGTTTATGTGAAGAGACGTTTCCAGGCTCGTCCATACTCCCTGGAAGTTTCTTCCTTGTGTGACTGCTCCCCAGCCTCTCAGGCTGGCGTCCGTGGTCACCAGGATCCAATCCTGTATGCCGAATCTGCGGCCCTCCAATAGATGAGCACTCTGCAACCACCACAGAAGAGACACCCTTGTCCTTGGAGACAGGGTTATCCATAGGTGCATCTGAAGATGCGACCCTGACCATTTGTCCAACAGATCCCTTTGGAAAATTCTTGCGTGGAATCTGCCGAATGGAATCGCTTCGTAAGAAGCCACCATTTTTCCCAGGACTCTTGTGCATTGATGTACAGACACCTTTCCTGGTTTTAGGAGGTTCCTGACAAGCTCGGATAACTCCTTGGCTTTTTCCTCCGGGAGAAAAACCTTTTTCTGAACCGTGTCCAGAATCATCCCTAGGAACAGCAGACGAGTTGTCGGCATTAACTGGGATTTTGGAATATTCAGAATCCACCCGTGCTGTTTTAGCACTTCTTGAGACAGTGCTAATCCCATCTCTAGCTGTTCTCTGGACCTCGCCCTTATTAGGAGATCGTCCAAGTATGGGATAATTAATACGCCTTTTCTTCGAAGAAGAATCATCATCTCGGCCATTACCTTTGTAAAGATCCGAGGTGCCGTGGACAATCCGAACGGCAGCGTCTGAAACTGATAGTGACAGTTTTGTACAACGAACCTGAGGTACCCCTGGTGTGAGGGGTAAATTGGAACGTGGAGATACGCATCCTTGATGTCCAAGGATACCATAAAGTCCCCCTCTTCCAGGTTCGCTATCACTGCTCTGAGTGACTCCATTTTGAACTTGAACTTCTTTATGTACAGGTTCAAGGACTTCAGATTTAGAATAGGCCTTACCGAGCCATCCGGCTTCGGTACCACAAAAAGAGTGGAATAATACCCCTTCCCTTGTTGCAGAAGAGGTACCTTGACTATCACCTGCTGAGAGTACAGCTTGTGAATGGCTTCCAACACCGTCTCCCTTTCGGAGGGGGACGTTGGTAAAGCAGACCTCAGGAAACGGCGAGGTGGATCTGTCTCTAATTCCAACCTGTATCCCTGAGATATTATCTGCAGGATCCAGGGATCTACTTGCGAGTGAGCCCACTGCGCGCTGTAATTTTTGAGACGACCGCCCACCGTCCCCGAGTCCGCTTGAGAAGCCCCAGCGTCATGCTGAGGCTTTTGTAGAAGCCGGGGAGGGCTTCTGATCCTGGGAAGGAGCTGCGTGTTGCTGTCTCTTCCCTCGACCTTTGCCTCGTGGCAAATATGAATAGCCCTTTGCTCTCTTATTTTTAAAGGAACGAAAGGGCTGCGGTTGAAAAGTCGGTGCCTTTTTCTGTTGGGGAGTGACTTGAGGTAGAAAGGTGGATTTCCCGGCTGTAGCCGTGGCCACCAAATCTGATAGACCGACTCCAAATAACTCCTCCCCCTTATACGGCAAAACTTCCATATGCCGTTTTGAATCCGCATCGCCTGTCCACTGTCGCGTCCATAAAGCTCTTCTGGCCGAAATGGACATAGCACTTACCCGTGATGCCAGTGTGCATATATCCCTCTGTGCATCACGCATATAAAGAAATGCATCCTTTATTTGTTCTAACGACAGTAAAATATTGTCCCTGTCCAGGGTATCAATATTTTCAATCAGGGATTCTGACCAAACTACCCCCGCACTGCCCATCCAGGCAGTTGCTACAGCTGGTCGTAGTATAACACCTGCATGTGTGTATATACTTTTTTGGATATTTTCCATCCTCCTATCTGATGGATCTTTAAGTGCGGCCGTCTCAGGAGAGGGTAACGCCACTTGTTTAGATAAGCGTGTTAGCGCCTTGTCCACCCTAGGAGGTGTTTCCCAGCGCTCCCTAACCTCTGGCGGGAAAGGGTATAATGCCAATAATTTCTTTGAAATTATCAGCTTTTTTCAGGGGCAACCCACGCTTCATTACACACGTCATTTAGTTCTTCTGATTCAGGAAAAACTATAGGTAGTTTTTTCATACCCCACATAATACCCTGTTTAGTGGTACCTGTAGTATCAGCTAAATGTAACGCCTCCTTCATTGCCAAAATCATATAACGTGTGGCCCTACTGGAAAATACGGTTGATTCGTCACCGTCACCACTGGAGTCATCGCCTGTGTCTGGGTCTGTGTCGACCGACTGAGGCAAAGGGCGTTTCACAGCCCCTGACGGTGTTTGAGTCGCCTGGACAGGCACTAATTGATTGTCCGGCCGTCTCATGTCGTCAAACGACTGCTTTAGCGTGTTGACACTATCCCGTAGTTCCATAAATAAAGGCATCCATTCTGGTGTCGACCCCCTAGGAGGTGACATCCCCATATTTGGCAATTGCTCCGCCTCCACACCAATATCGTCCTCATACATGTCGACACACACGTACCGACACACAGCAGACACACAGGGAATGCTCCTAATGAAGACAGGACCCACTAGCCCTTTGGGGAGACAGAGGGAGAGTTTGCCAGCACACACCAAAAGCGCTATATATATATCAGGGATAGCCTTATAATAAGTGCTCCCCTATAGCTGCTTTGTTATATAAAAATATCGCCATAAATTTGCCCCCCCTCTCTGTTTTACCCTGTTTCTGTAGTGCAGTGCAGGGGAGAGACCTGGGAGCCGTCCTGACCAGCGGAGCTGTGAGAGGAAATGGCGCCGTGTGCTGAGGAGATAGGCCCCGCCCCTTTTCCGGCGGGCTCGTCTCCCGCTATTTTGAGAAATCAGGCAGGGGTTAAATATCTCCATATAGCCTCTAGGGCTATATGTGAGGTATTTTTAGCCTTTATAGGTACTCATTTTGCCTCCCAGGGCGCCCCCCTCCCAGCGCCCTGCACCCTCAGTGACTGCCGTGTGAAGTGTGCTGAGAGGAAAATGGCGCACAGCTGCAGTGCTGTGCGCTACCTTTAGAAGACTGCAGGAGTCTTCAGCCGCCGATTCTGGACCTCTTCTGTCTTCAGCATCTGCAAGGGGGCCGGCGGCGCGGCTCCGGTGACCATCCAGGCTGTACCTGTGATCGTCCCTCTGGAGCTTGATGTCCAGTAGCCAAGAAGCCAATCCATCCTGCACGCAGGTGAGTTGACTCCTTCTCCCCTCAGTCCCTCGCTGCAGTGATCCTGTTGCCAGCAGGAATCACTGTAACATAAAAAACCTAGCTAAACTTTCTCTAAGCAGCTCTTTAGGAGAGCCACCTAGATTGCACCCTTCTCGGCCGGGCACAAAAATCTAACTGGAGTCTGGAGGAGGGTCATAGGGGGAGGAGCCAGTGCACACCACCTGATCGGAAAAGCTTTACTTTTTGTGCCCTGTCTCCTGCGGAGCCGCTATTCCCCATGGTCCTTTCAGGAACCCCAGCATCCACTAGGACGATAGAGAAAAGGGGTATTATAATGTTTACGTCTTTAATTTGCCCATATGTTATATGCCACGCAGATTTAATCAGGCTCGCTGGCCCACAGAGTCTATGGGCCGGATGTAATCACGCCGGAGTTCAGCGGCCGTGCGGACGAATTTTAAAAGAAGCAATCACTTACAATTCATTGTTTTGCCTTGTAAGTGAATGCATTTTTAAAAAAACGTCCAAGTTCGGACTGCATCCTTCACGGCCGCCGGACGCGTCATTACTTACGGCTCTATGTATTTAATCAGCTAAGCGAGAATTTTGATAAGTGGTCAGTTGTTGAGGAATAACGCATCAACGTCGTGGATTTTCCCTTTGGGATGTAATTGCAGGGAAGCCCTTTCCAGTTTTTTTCTCCCCTAAATTCAGTTGATACAGTATAATGAATTCTTTCTAACACTTTCAGTATACAGTAAACTTTCGGGATACAGTACAATTTCGTTATAGAGTTACTTTTATGGGATACAGTAATCGATTTTGAGCAACGTGGTTGACTAGTAATGCAATAAACTAGGAAATTAAATTGAATAACTGCTCAGAAGACATCTCTGGCGTACGCAATGTTTGTACACACTACCATTTGTCATATATAGACTGTATTAATACCTAAAAAATAATCTGCACATAAGTAGATGAAAGCTGCTGAAATGAGTTTTGGCATAGATATATTTCACAAAAATGTTCACTGCCACGTCGATCTCTAATTTGTAATGTATGTAACGCATAAAATACGTGTATGTCTGCCGGGCTAACAATTAGGGCAATTATTCCCACACTGGGTACTCTGGCTCCCTGGCAAGGTGCACTTTCAGGGGTGATGCATCTGGTCCAGTCCCAAATAAAATTATTTGGGCCAGTAAGTTTTTTTAGATTGGGCCATACACTGCCGGCTGGCCTTAGAGAGGTGGTGTACAGTCACTTACACCAGCTGCACTGCCGACTGGCCTTAGAGAGGTGGTGTACAGTCACTTACACCAGCTGCACTGCCGACTGGCCTTAGAGAGGTGGTGTACAGTCACTACACCAGCTGCACTGCCGACTGGCCTTAGAGAGGTGGTGTACAGTCACTACACCAGCTGCACTGCCAGCTGGCCTTAGAGAGGTGGTGTACAGTCACTTACACCAGCTGCACTGCCAGCTGGCCTTAGAGAGGTGGTGTACAGTCACTTACACCAGCTGCATTGCCGGCTGGCCTTAGAGAGGTGGTGTACAGTCACTACACCAGCTGCACTGCCGACTGGCCTTAGAGAGGTGGTGTACAGTCACTACACCAGCTGCACTGCCAGCTGGCCTTAGAGAGGTGGTGTACAGTCACTGCACCAGCTGCACTGCCAGCTGGCCTTAGAGAGGTGGTGTACAGTCACTACACCAGCTGCACTGCCAGCTGGCCTTAGAGAGGTGGTGTACAGTCACTACACCAGCTGCACTGCCGACTGGCCTTAGAGAGGTGGTGTATAGTCACTGCACCAGCTGCACTGCCGGCTGGCCTTAGAGAGGTGGTGTACAGTCACTTACACCAGCTGCACTGCCGGCTGGCCTTAGAAAGGTGGTGTACAGTCACTACACCAGCTGCACTGCCGACTGGCCTTAGAGAGGTGGTGTACAGTCACTACACCAGCTGCACTGCCGACTGGCCTTAGAGAGGTGGTGTATAGTCACTGCACCAGCTGCACTGCCGGCTGGCCTTAGAGAGGTGGTGTATAGTCACTGCACCAGCTGCACTGCCGACTGGCCTTAGAGAGGTGGTGTACAGTCATTACACCAGCTGCACTGCCGACTGGCCTTAGAGAGGTGGTGTACAGTCATTACACCAGCTGCACTGCCGGCTGGCCTTAGAGAGGTGGTGTACAGTCACTTGCACCAGCTGCACTGCCGGCTGGCCTTAGAGAGGTGGTGTACAGTCATTACACCAGCTGCACTGCCGGCTGGCCTTAGAGAGGTGGTGTACAGTCACTTACACCAGCTGCACTGCCGGCTGGCCTTAGAGAGGTGGTGTACAGTCACTTACACCAGCTGCATTGCCGGCTGGCCTTAGAGAGGTGGTGTACAGTCACTTACACCAGCTGCATTGCCGGCTGGCCTTAGAGAGGTGGTGTACAGTCACTTACACCAGCTGCACTGCCGGCTGGCCTTAGAGAGGTGGTGTATAGTCACTGCACCAGCTGCACTGCCGACTGGCCTTAGAGAGGTGGTGTACAGTCATTACACCAGCTGCACTGCCGGCTGGCCTTAGAGAGGTGGTGTACAGTCACTGCACCAGCTGCACTGCCGATTGGCCTTAGAGAGGTGGTGTACAGTCACTTGCACCAGCTGCACTGCCGACTGGCCTTAGAGAGGTGGTGTACAGTCATTACACCAGCTGTATTGCCGGCTGGCCTTAGAAAGGTGGTGTACAGTCATTACACCAGCTGCACTGCCGGCTGGCCTTAGAGAGGTGGTGTACAGTCATTTACACCGTCTGCACTGCCGGCTGGCCTTAGAGAGGTGGTGTACAGTCACTTACACCAGCTGCATTGCCGGCTGGCCTTAGAAAGGTGGTGTACAGTCACTGCACCAGCTGCACTGCCGACTGGCCTTAGAGAGGTGGTGTACAGTCATTTACACCAGCTGCATTGCCGGCTGGCCTTAGAAAGGTGGTGTACAGTCACTGCACCAGCTGCACTGCCGACTGGCCTTAGAGAGGTGGTGTACAGTCACTTACACCAGCTGCATTGCCGGCTGGCCTTAGAAAGGTGGTGCACAGTCATTACACCAGCTGCACTGCCGGCTGGCCTTAGAGAGGTGGTGTACAGTCATTTACACCAGCTGCATTGCCGGCTGGCCTTTGAGAGGTGGTGTATAGTCATTTACACCGTCTGCACTGCCGGCTGGCCTTAGAGAGGTGGTGAACAGTCACTTACACCAGCTGCATTTCCGACTGGCCTTAAAGAGAGAGTGTACAGTCACTTACACCAGCTGCATTTCCGACTGGCCTTAAAGAGAGAGTGTACAGTCACTTACACCAGCTGCATTGCCGGCTGGCCTTAGAGAGGTGGTGTACAGTCACTTACACCGTCTGCATTGCCGGCTGGCCTTAGAGAGGTGGTGTACAGTCACTTACACCACCTGCATTGCCGACTGGCCTTAAAGAGAGAGTGTACAGTCACTTGCACACACAGTGGCAACAAATCGCTCAACAGCATACAACATCGCCATCTGACTCAGGACCTGCATCTCTGCTGACACCCAGGAGTGGTGGGGGATCGTGATTGGAGGTGTGCACAGGGTTGCATGAGGGAGAGGGTCACAAGTTCCAATCACTGCTGGTTCTTTCCCCATTTTTCCATATCTCTCCCCATCGCCCCCCCCCCCCCCCTCTTTCATCTCTGTCCCCCTTCCCTTTCTCTCTTTCTTCTTTGTCCCTCATCTGTCTCTCTCTTTCATCTCTGTCCCCTTTCCTCTTTCATCTCTGTCCCCCTCTTTTCATCTCTGTCCCCCTGTCCTCTCTCTCTTTCTTCTTTGTCACTTATCTGCCTCTCTCTTTCATCTCTGTCCCCCTATTTTCATCTCTGCTCCCTTTCCCCATCTCTCTCTCTGTCTCTCATCTCTCTTATCCCCTCTCTCATTTCTGATCTCCATTTCTCTCATACCCCCCTTCCTATGGTAGGGGTGCCGTGAGTGCGTGTGTGTGTGTGCGTGTGTGTGTGTGTGTGTGTGTGTGTGTGTGTGTGTGTGTACGGGGGGTCGTGAGTGGGGGAGGGGGGCTCAGGTATACTGCTGCTAGACAGAATTTAGGCTGCTTCTATTACACATGTATATTATTAGATTTTCATTTTTTTTAGTCTCTGCAGTTACTACTTCTTTCACAGCCATGGAACAGAAGCAAATCTAATTGCAGTATGAACCTATCTGTCTAGTTTATTATATTTAGAAATGCATTTTGGAATGACCGTGTCTTTCCTCAAAGCTGATTGGAAAAGACCATCTATCTTACTATACGAAAAGAGCCCTGATTAGTATGTTTCTTCCTCTCATTTGCATACTGGAGTCACAGGCATTAGCCAGCAAATGAGGAAGATCTCAAAAATAGCACTAAAAAAAAAAACAGAGCGCAAATAACTCTCATAATACTCTAATATACAGTGAAATTCTTTAGGGTGAGAATATATTTAACCATTGTGACAGATGAACTTTAGAAAAAAAAAGTTCATACTATTATAAGACAAATTATATAACAGTTATCTAATAACAAAGTGCAAACAGACAAAAATAGGTGAGGAATGCAGCTACATTGTTTCATTAAAACAAGCCACTAGATAACATTCAGAATGCAGGGTTCACAGGCACCGGCTTCTTAGCTGCAGGGACCAAAATCCATGTTAAATAATTACACGAATTAGCACAATAAATGCTTCTTAATTTCTTTGGACTATAATTCGGGATAATGCAGAAGCATATTTTCACTGGTATGTTTCCTGTGCAAATTAACAGGTCATTAAAGAACAAAATCTACTTACAAAAAAATCTCAGTGGTAGGTGGAACAATGCGAAGTTCATCTGGATTCCGAGCAGACAACAGTTTAATATAATATAAACTTTACCCATTTGAAAGTGGCTACTCAGGTGCTAAAGTATCAGAGTACAGGCTGGAGCCACCCTTAGGCAGACCTAGGCAGTTTCATAGGGTGCCGCGGGTCAGGGGGCACTTAAAATACTGAATGAGTGACATAACGCCGCTCGTCCAGTATTTGTAATGCTGCCTCAGCGTGCCCACATGACAGAGGAGCTTAATGTGATTGGTAGGAGCTTTGGGTGGTGGGTTATGGTATATTATATAACTGAGAAAGGTTGTATACAGATGCTGACAATTTTACAGCAATGGGGTTTAGAACCGTTAATTCAACAAAACGATATATTTTTATTTTCTGTAACATAATTTATTTACATATGCTTAGGTTAGATACACTTTATAAGCCACTTTACTGCTAATCTACAGGATATTTTCCAAGACTACTAAGCCCTGCGGGGCCACAGAAGGGGGATCATGTGAATACCTTGACAATTATATTAATATAATAAGGGGCCCATTTATCAACGAGTGATAAAACCCAATGCGAATTATAAAACTCGTTGCTCATGATAAATGGTGATCCAGTCACTCAGCTCCCAACTGTCATTTTTCAAACAGATGACAGGAGCTGAACACATGACAGTTGGGTGCTGATTGGCTGGAGCACCATTTTTTTACTATGATATAATTTTTTTCATGATACATCATGGATTCTTGAATACATTTTTGAATACATCAAACAAGCATTTTACCCTATACGGGTTCCATGACGTTTGTTCACAAATCTCTTCATTGACAAATGACACTTCTATAGTCTACAGCAGAGATGTGAAGATCTCAGAATATGTTTTTGGGATTCCCAATTGACAAATATGCAATACATTTTATTGGTATTTGCCACTTTCAATTCTGAGTGTTGCAAGCGGTTCGACTGTTTTGCCGGCAACTTGAGATGACCACCGTCGCAGACGTGCTCAGGAAAAGTCTGTTGGGGCACTACTGCACATCATGACTGCACATTACTCAGAACTGAATGCCCCCTTAGAGTCACAAGGCAATGATACACAGATATTAGGGCCCGAAAAATCAATGGACAAGCAGACATTTGGGGCCAAGAGCTTCAGTACGCCACAGAAATATTTAGGATACTAGAGAACACGGATAGTTGAGGTCTCAGATAACTATACAAAGAGAGGGCACCACAAGTCTACAGTCTACAGTAAAGTATACAGTATCCCCAAGCAGTTGGGAGTTGAAGAAGTAGAAAGGAAGGGAACATATTGAAAATAGGAATATTTGTGGTGTGAGGCGTATAAACTACTGCCAGTCTTGTAGTGCCGGGGGAAGATAGCTGGAGGGATGGAGAGATGACGTTGGAAGGAATTCAGAGACAGAGGGAACAAAAAGAACGCAAAGTCATGGGAAGAATATGATGGACTGAGGTACTTTGTTCCATAACTGAGATGTATCATGGACAATTTGTTAAAGTTGGAAGTACGGATAGAAAAAAATCAGTCAGTAGACCATCACTGCTGAATCAGGAAGGTCAAACTAGAATGTATTTGGAGTCAACAATATAGAAATAATAATCATGGCGGATTTGCCTAGGTAGGTGATGCAGCTTGAATTTGATTCAGATAGTACAAGAAGTCAGTGAAGGGAAAGATATAGGAGTATATTTATTAAAGTGCGGGTTTTCAGAAGTGAAAATTTTGCCTATGCCAACAAATCATATTCTACTTATAATTTATCTAGCACCTTCTATAAGATAACAGCTAAAATCTGAAACTAGCTAATAGGAGGCTACAGTAATCAATATTGAATATAATAAGAAGGTGGATAAAAATATATTGGGTTTTGTTTAGTTTTGTTTTTAAATCAAGTATACTTTTATTGTTTTTCTGAAACAATAACAAGAGAGATACAATGGGCACCCCACCTATCACCCTCCAACCATAGCAAAAAGTACAAACATAAAAAGCCATTGACATCTCAGTATAAAACTAATAGCTACAAAAAGTGAACACAGTTCCAATTGCAGACAGACATCACATAGTAAAGCCCAAAATGTGTAGAAAATAAATGTCCTCCAGAACTAGTGTATAAAAAAACAATTAACAAGGTTACAAATAACATCGTAGTGCCACCTCACTCGGGGTGGGGAGATTTAGCAAGCTTGAAGACAGAGTTGAGAGAGATAAAGTATCAGCCAATCAGCTCCTAACTGCCATGTTACAGGCTATTTGAAATATGACAGTTATGAGCTGATTGGTTGGTATTTTATCTTTTTCCAAGAATTGATTTATCTCCCTCTGGGTGCCATCCCGTTAACAGATGTGACCCCACCTGCCATGCCAAGACCATAGATCGGAGTGTTCCACAAATCCCATATACGTTAATATTTACGTAGTGTGTTGCGCTTAGTATACCGGAACTGTTTATGCCCCTCGACTTTGTTCATTAGACAACACCACTCAGAAAATGTATGGACTGTAGAGTACTAAGTACAGGCAATACAAATTTCGGCCAAATCTAGGGCATTGACAATATATTGTGCAGTAACACGGTTAACACTGTCACTTAGACTAAAACCAAAAATACAGATACCATAGGTTAGTTGTACACTGTGCAGAAGTCTAGTGATGTTGCACATGTGGAAGAAATGATATTGGGGCCAAAGGAAAGAGAAGAGTCTAATGTCTCCTAGGTAAAAGGCATTACAGTGGTGGATGGCCCAAGTTGTGTTTTATCTAGACTTTGGGGGGGGGGGAGGGGGCATCCAATTAGCCCTAATGCATTTTCGGCCATTAAAAATGGCCAGATGGTCCTTATCGCGGTATCCAATTAGAGGCCGTTTCAACATCGGAAACTGGACTCGCGATCGCACGATAACACATGGGATAGGGGATAAGTTCCCAATCCCATGTGTTTTTGCGGCTTCGGCAGCTGCCTATCTGGTATTATGCTTCACGTGCCTGAGGCACACAACGCATAATTCCCGATAAGTGCCGGCATCGGGGGAAAAGGACGCAGGCATCGGGGCTAATAGGATGGGCCCTGGCGATCCTATTAGAAGCAGTAAAGTACCTCTGTTAATAGGATACCCCCCTTAGTCCTGAATGTTTCTGAGACATCTAAGAGGAGATGGCAAAATGATTCTAAGTAAATCATATTAGGTGAGGCATAGGGTAGGAAGGTGAATGTGGTATAACCTGCAAAGCAGTGATACTGTGACGCTTAATAATAAGATTTTACTTACCGATAAATCTATTTCTCATAGTCCGTAGTGGATGCTGGGGACTCCGTCAGGACCATGGGGAATAGCGGCTCCGCAGGAGACAGGGCACAAAAGCAAGCTTTTAGGATCACATGGTGTGTACTGGCTCCTCCCCCCATGACCCTCCTCCAAGCCTCAGTTAGGTACTGTGCCCGGACGAGCGTACACAATAAGGAAGGATCTTGAATCCCGGGTAAGACTCATACCAGCCACACCAATCACACCGTACAACTTGTGATTTGAACCGAGTTAACAGTATGATAACAATGAAGTAGCCTCTAAAAAAGATGGCTCACAACAATAATAACCCAATTTTTTTGTAACAATAACTATGTACAAGTAATGCAGACAATCCGCACTTGGGATGGGCGCCCAGCATCCACTACGGACTATGAGAAATAGATTTATCGGTAAGTAAAATCTTATTTTCTCTAACGTCCTAGTGGATGCTGGGGACTCCGTCAGGACCATGGGGATTATACCAAAGCTCCCAAACGGGCGGGAGAGTGCGGATGACTCTGCAGCACCGAATGAGAGAACTCCAGGTCCTCCTCAGCCAGGGTATCAAATTTGTAGAATTTAGCAAACGTGTTTGCCCCTGACCAAGTAGCTGCTCGGCAAAGTTGTAAAGCCGAGACCCCTCGGGCAGCCGCCCAAGATGAGCCCACCTTCCTTGTGGAATGGGCATTTACAGATTTTGGCTGTGGCAGGCCTGCCACAGAATGTGCAAGCTGAATTGTACTACAAATCCAACGAGCAATAGTCTGCTTAGAAGCAGGAGCACCCAGCTTTTTGGGTGCCTACAATATAAACAGCAAGTCAGACTTTCTGACTCCAGCCGTCCTGGAATTATATATATATATATATATATTTTCAGGGCCCTGACAACGTCTAGCAACTTGGAGTCCTCCAAGTCCCTAGTAGCCGCAGGCACCACAATAGGTTGTTTCAGGTGAAACGCTGACACCACCTTAGGAAGAAACTGGGGACGAGTCCGCAGTTCTGCCCTGTCCCGAATGGAAAATCAAATATGGGCTTTTGTAAGACAAAGCCGCCAATTTTGACAATCGCCTGGCCGAGGCCAGGGCCAACAGCATGGTCACTTTCCATGTGAGATATTTCCAATCCACAGATTTGAGTGGTTCAAACCAATATGATTTGAGGAATCCCAACACTACGTTGAGATCCCACGGTGCCACTGGAGGCACACAAGGGCTGTATATGCAATACTCCCTTGACAAACGTCTGGACTTCAGGAACTGAAGCCAATTCTTTCTGGAAGAAAATCTATAGGGCCGAAACTTGAACCTTAATGGACCCCAATTTGAGGCTCATAGACACTCCTGTTTGCAGGAAGTGCAGAAATCGACCTAGTTGAAATTTTTTCGTGGGGCCTTCCTGGCCTCACCCACGCAACATATTTTTACCACATGTGGTGATAACGTTGTGCGGTCACCTCCTTCCTGGCTTTGACCAGGGTAGGTATGACCTCTTCCGGAATGCCTTTTCCCTTAGGATCCGGCGTTCAAACCGCCATGCCGTCAAACGCAGTCGCGGTAAGTCTTGGAACAGACAAGGTCCCTGCTGGAGCAGGTCCTTTCTTAAAGGCCGATGCCACGGTTCCTCTTGGAACAGACATGGTACTTGCTGAAAGCAAATCCCTTCTTAGCTCCCGAGGCCATTAGTCCTCTGTGAGCATCTCTTGAAGTTCCGGTTACCAAGTCCCTCTTGGCCAATCCGGAGCCACGAGTATAGTTCTTACTCCTCTATTCTTATAATTCTCAATACCTTGGTTATGAGAAGCAGAGGAGGGAACACATACACCGACTGTTACACCCACGGTGTTACCAGGACGTCCACAGCTATCGCCTGAAGGTCTCGTGACCTGGCGCAATACCTGTCCCATTTTTTGTTCGGGCGGGACGCCATCATGTCCACCTTTGGTCTTTCCCAACGGTTCACAATCATGCGGAAAACTTCCCGATGAAGTTCCCACTCTCCCGGGTGGAGGTCGTGCCTGCTGAGGAAGTCTGCTTCCCAGTCGTCCACTCCCGGAATGAACACTGCTGACAGTGCTATCACATGATTTTCCGCCTAGCGAAAAATCCTTGCAGTTTTGCCACTGCCCTCCTGCTTCTTGTGCCGCCCTTTCTGTTTACGTGGGCGACTGCCGTGATGTTATCCCACTGGATCAATACCGGCTGACCTTGAAGCAGAGGTCTTGCTAAGCTTAGAGCATTATAAATTTGCTCTTAGCTCCAGTATATTTATGTGGAGAGAATTCTCCAGACTTGATCACACTCCTTGTGTGACTGCTCCCCAGCCTCTCAGGCTGGCCTCCGTGGTCACGAGCATCCAATCCTGAATGCCGAATCTGCGGCCCTCTAGAAGATGAGCACTCTGTAATCACCACAGGAGAGACACCCTTGTCCTTGGATATAGGGTTATCCGCTGATGCATCTGAAGATGCGATCCGGACCATTTGTCCAGCAGATCCCACTGAAGAGTTCTTGCGTGAAATCTGCCGAATGGAAGCGCTTCGTAATAAGCCACCATTTTTACCAGGACTCTTGTGCAATGATGCACTGACACTTTTCCTGGTTTTAGGAGGATCCCGATTAGCTCGGCTAACTCCCTGGCTTTCTCCTCTGGGAGAAACACCTTTTCCTGGACTGTGTCCAGAATCATCCCTAGGACCAGCAGACGTGTCGTCGGAACAACTGCGGTTTTGGAATATTTAGAATCCACCCGTGTTGTCGTAGAACTACTTGAGATAGTGCTACTCCGACCTCCAACTGTTCTCTGGACCTTGTTCTTATCAGGAGGTCGTCCATTTTCTTTGAAGACGAATCCTCCTTTCGGTCATTACCTTGGTAAGGACCCGGGGTGCCTTGGACAATCCAACGGCATCGTCTTGAAACTGATAGTGACAGTTCTGTACCACGAACCTGAGGTACCCTTGGTGAGAAAAGGCAAATTTTGGGACATGGAGGTAAGCATCCCTGATGTCCCGGGACACCATATAGTCCCCTTGTTCTTTGCTATCACTGCTCTGAGTGACTCCATCTGGATTTGAACCCTTGTAAGTGTTCAAATTTTTCAGATTTAGAATAGGTCTCACCTAGCCTTCAGTACCACCATATAGTGTGGAGTAATACCCCTTTCCTTGTTGTCGGAGGGGTAATTTTATTATCACCTGCTGGGAATACAGCTTGTGAATTGTTTTCAATACTGCCTCCCTGTCGGAGGGAGACATTGGTACAGCAGACTACAGGAACCTGCGAGGGGGGAAACCTCTCGACATTCCAATCTGTACCCCTTGGATACTACTTGTAGGATCCAGGGGTCCTGTACGGTCCCAGCGTCATGCTGAGAACTTGGTAGAAGCGGTGGAGGGCTTCTGTTCCTGGGAATGGGCTGCCTGCTGCAGTCTTCTTCCCTTTCCTCTATCCCTGGGCAGATATGACTCTTATAGGGACGAAAGGACTGAGGCTGAAAAGACGGTGTCTTTTTCTGCAGAGATGTGACTTAGGGTAAAAAACGGTGGATTTTCCAGCAGTTGCCCTGGCCACCAGGTCCCATGGACCGACCCCAAATAACTCCTCCCCTTTATACGGCAATACATCTTTGTGCCGTTTGGAATCTGCATCACCTGACCACTGTCGTGTCCATAAACATCTTCTTGCAGATATGGACATCGCATTTACTCTTGATGCCAGAGTGCAAATATCCCTCTGCGCATCTCGCATATATAGAAATGCATCCTTTAAATGCTCTATAGTCAATAAAATACTGTCCCTGTCAAAGGTATCAATATTTTTAGTCAGGGAATCCGACCAAGCCACCTCAGCTCTGCACATCCAGGCTGAGGCGATCGCTGGTCGCAGTATAACACCAGCATGTGTGTGTATACTTTTTAGGATATTTTTCAGCCTCCTATCAGCTGGCTCCTTAAGTACGGCCCTATCCGTAGATGGTACCGCCACTTGTTCTGATAAGCGTGTGAGCGCCTTATCCACCCTGAGGGGTGTTTCCCACCGCGCCTTAACTTCTGGCGGGAAAAGGTATACCGCCAATAATTTTCTATCGGGGGAAACCCACGCATCATCACACACTTCATTTAATTTATCTGATTCAGGAAAAACTACAGGTAGTTTTTTCACCTCACACATAATACCCTTTTTTGTGGTACTTGGAGTATCAGAAATATGTAACACCTCCTTCATTGCCCTTAACGTGTGGCCCTAAAAGAAAATACGTTTGTTTCTTCACCGTCGACACTGAAATCAGTGTCCGTGTCTGGGTCTGTGTCGACCGACTGAGGTAAATGGGCATTTTACAGCCCCTGACGGTGTTTGAGACGCCTGGACAGATACTAATTTGTTCGCCGGCCCTCTCATGTCGTCAACCGGCTTGCAGCGTGTTGACATTGTCACGTAATTTCCATAAATAAGCCATCCATTCCGGTGTCGACTCCCTAGAGAGTGACATCACCATTACAGGCAATTTGCTCCGCCTCCTCACCAATATTTTCCTCATACATGTCGACACACACGTACCGACATACAGCACACACATAGGGAATGCTCTGATAGAGGACAGGACCCACTAGCCCTTTGGGGAGACAGAGGGAGAGTTTGCCAGCACACACCAAAACGCTATAATTATCCAGGGACAACCTTTATATAAGTGTTCCTCCCTTATAGCATTTTAATATATATATACATATCGCCAAATCAGTGCCCCCCCTCTCTGTTTTAACCCTGTTTCTGTAGTGCAGTGCAGGGGAGAGCATGGGAGCCTTCCCACCAGCCTTTCTGTGAGGGAAAATGGCGCTGTGTGCTGAGGAGAATAGGCCCCGCCCCCTTTTCGGCGGGCTTCTTCTCCGGAGTTTTAGATATCTTGCAGGGGTTAAATACATCCATATAGCCTCAAGGGCTATATGTGATGTATTTTTCGCCATACAGGTATTATACATTGCTGCCCAGGGCGCCCCCCCCCAGCGCCCTGCACCCTCCGTGACCGCTGTGTGAAGTGTGCTGACAACAATGGCGCACAGCTGCAGTGCTGTGCGCTACCTGATGAAGACTGAGAGTCTTCTGCCGCCTGGTTCCGGACCTCTTCATCTTCAGCGTCTGCAAGGGGGGTCGGCGGCGCGGCTCCGGGACGAACCCCAGGGCGAGCCCTGTGTTCCGACTCCCTCTGGAGCTATGTCCAGTAGCCTAAGAATCCAATCCATCCTGCACGCAGGTGAGTTGAAAATCTCTCCCCTAAGTCCCTCGATGCAGTGAGCCTGTTGCCTGCAGGACTCACTGAAAATAAAGAACCTAAAAACTTTTTCTAAGTAACTCTTTAAGAGAGCCACCTAGATTGCACCCTTCTCGGCCGGGCACAAAAACCTAACTGAGGCTTGGAGGAGGGTCATGGGGGGAGGAGCCAGTACACACCATGTGATCCTAAAAGCTTGCTTTTGTGCCCTGTCTCCTGCGGAGCCGCTATTCCCCATGGTCCTGACGGAGTCCCCAGCATCCACTAGGACGTTAGAGAAATTATATTATCAAGAAGGATATTAGTAGGTGTAAAATGAGAAAAGCAAGGAACTCAGGACTTAAGATTCTAGGACTCCATAGGAAAGAAGAACTGGAAAGGAGGACATCAAAGAAAATAACAGGAGAAAATTAAGAGTGTAATGCTGGGTACACACTAGACAATACGCTCCATGGGCCTAATTCAGACCTGATCGCTAGGGTGCGCTTTTTGCATCCCTGCGATCAGGTAGTCGCCGCCTACAGGGGGAGAGGGAAATCGCTGTGTAGGGGTGCGATCGCATGTGCAGGAGAGCTGCACAAACAGAAGTTTGTGCAGCCTCTGCACAGACCAGGACTTACTCTTAGGGGTGTATTCAATAAGTCGGAAACTGCCGTCTTGTCGGCAGCGTCCACATGGCTTCAGCAGGTCTCACTTGCTGGCGCCGGGTGGACGCTGCTGTGAATGGCGGCTGTGACACTTTCTCCGGCTACGCTGCTATAGCTGCTGCTGCAGCGCTGTTCTCCCCCGTCTGCCCAGCAGCTCTCCCCCGTCTCCCCGCTGGTCTCCCCCCTCTCCTCCTCTCAGCTCCCACATGTCAATCCGACTGTTTTTAAAGTCGGATTGAGATGGTCAAAAAGGGGGCCAAAACCTGTCAGTTTTGGCCCCGTTTTCGACAGAAGCGCGCGGATCGGCAACTATTCTGCCGATCCATGTGCTTTTCGACAAGTCGAATTCCTCGAATAATTTGGGGTTATATTGAATAGGTCGGAACCCCTTCCGACCTTAAAAAGTTGAAAACTGCCGTCTTTTCGACAGACGGCAGCTTTCGACTTCTTCAATTGAATATATCCCATAGTGTATACACACTGAATGATATCCCTAACGATACCGTTCAGTGACGTCATCCTGCCACCACCTCGAACATGCAGTTTTGGATGATATAGACAAAACTGACCTGCATGTACAGACGAGAGAACACCTCGTTAACGACCCACGGGAGCGCGCATTGTTAATGATACTGTGTTTACACACTGGCCGATATTACAAACAATATCGCTCAGAAGGGTCAAAATGAGCGGTATCGTTTAAAATATCATCTAGTGTGTACCCAGCTGTCTGCTGTATACCAAACAGGGGAAACTTGGTGGCCAATGAGAGAAGGAAACGTTTAATCTAGGAATGGCAAAAGACGGCATTAAATCATTTAGTTTTAAGATGAAGTGAACGTTGGAGTTTATGTGGCAGAATGAGTGTAACCAAAGTTTGGCCAGTCTCCAGGGGGAGGGGGGTTGTTTCCCCTTCCCCTGTGGGCCAGTCCACTCTGTATGTATGGTGGATGATGGCAGCGGGATCCACCATTGTGCTGTTGCACTACTTAAAGGCTAGAGTGGAGGCATGACACAGAGAATAGGTGCCAATGCCACCAGATGGAGAGCGGAGGACCATTTCCATTACAGCAGACAACATAGAGAAAATAACCCACATATTATACCCTGGCCCATCGGATTCTATCTATTAAACCTTTTAGGTGATGCAGACGCATATGGCCAACGAATGGGTTAATATAACTTTCAAAAAAACTAAAAAAAAGCTAAATGAGCCATTAAAGCCTGTGTACAGGATCCACAACCATGTACTGTGCAGTAAAACCCATGTAATGACAATGGCTGCACTATATCATGTACGTCTCTTCTAGGTCAGTAGAACTCTGCAGAATTCACTGTGCATAAGGAATTTTTCTAGTAACATTTGAATTTGGCTATATTCAACTTCTGTGATTCCCATGAGCGGAACTCGGCGCGTGCAGAACCTATCTGATAACTCATTGTCAAAAACGGATTTAGAGGCGTCGATCGTCAGAAAGTTAAAGGGTCAAAATATATGTAAAGAGCAAACGGTATATGCTGGCGCTATATAAGTAACTGTTAATCAATAATAAATAATCTTGTGGCCATTCCTGGTTTCAGAGGAAGAAGCTTTGGAGCTGGGATATAGACTAGAAGAACAGTTTGGAGGTTATGATGTAGGTGATGGGGTGGAGGAAAAAAACATTCATTGGATGGTCCATACTAGGAGTACATCTCCCAGTTTGGCATTGCTCCGGTTAATCTTTTCTCCTACACTTTTGTTGCTAATTACTATCGGTGAAAGTTTACACTGCTGGGCAGTATAAGGGCACATATGTGAACTGAGTTCACGCTTGCACACATAGAGGGTCGTTAGAGGTTCAGGGATCCGCTTGGAAGACGGAGTCAGCTCTTATAAGCAAACACTGGAAACTGTGTTTTCAGAGTTGGCTGAATACAGGGTGACCACATGTTACCTCTAATAATGTATGGGCTATTTACTTATTATAGATGGGTGTCAGGGGCGTATCTAGAGAGGAGGGGACCCGTGTGCAGTCTCCGGGTGTGGGCCCCCTCCTCTCCCGTCCCGTAGCCATCAGCAGTGCTGTTAGTGCTCTGTCTGAGCGCTAGAGACTCTGGAACAGTGCCAGAGTCTACAGCGCATGCTCAAGTCTCCGAAAAAATGGCGCGGCGGCCATTTTTTGGGAGATCTGCGCATGTGTTATAGACTCTGGCACTGAGCCAGAGTCTCTAGGGCTCAGACAGAGCACTAACAGCGCTGCTGCGGCTGCTGGCAACGGGACTTGGGAGAAGAAGGAACCTGGACACCAGAAAGGTAAGTATAAAGAAGAAATGGGTGCAGCATGTGCGGTGTGGGCCCCCTCTGGACCCAGGGGCCAGTGTACACCGCACACACTGCACCCATTATAGATACGCCAGTGATGTGTGTCCGCCTACATTATTACTGCAGTTGCACCAAACAGCCCCTCTCGGCACGCCACATCAAACATAACTCTGCTAATAGTTATGCATCTTTTTCACGTATTTTTTAAGTCCCAATAAGATGCGACTAGGATGCACCAGACTCTGCTGATTAATCTGATATGCAACACTGAATCTGTATGCGAAGCGCTACCATGCAGCAGCCACAGCTTATCTACACGCCAAGTTCCGTTGTGCTACATATACAGACTCAGTCACACACAGATATACAAATATCACATATATAATTCATCAGCACAGTCTCCTGGTGCACCCAACTCGCATCACCACTAAGGGACATTTTCGGGTAAAAAGATGCAGAAAAGGCGCTTGGTACTAGCAGAGTAGCACGGGTCCCAGTGATTCACTTGCGCTGGGCAGCTAGCGTCACATGGCGTATTGAGGCTAGTCGTATGAGGACAAATCTGTACATGTAAAAACTAATGTCCCACATGTGTAATGGGCCCATAAGAGATGATGAATAGGCCCCAAAGACAGAGAGTGAAAGAGTGAAATATTTACAAAAATGTATTTACAACATGTTTAGCAGGGAAAAAAGAGTTTGCAGGATAAAGTAGAGGAGAGAGTGAATACATGAAGGGGGAGAGAGAGAGAGAGAGAGAGAGAGAGAGAGAGAGAGAGAGAGAGAGAGAGAGAGCAGGAGAATACAAGAGTGAGAAAGACCAAGAGAATGATAGAGTACATGATACTGCAATGAGAGAGAAAGAGAGATACTGTAACTAGAGACGAAGGGGGACATTTACTAAGCAGTGATAAGAGCGGAGAAGTGAGCCAGTGGAGAAGTTGCCCATGGCAACCAATCAGCACTGAAGTAACATCTATAATTTGCATACTATAAAATTATACAGAGCTGCTGATTTGTTGCCGTGGGCAGCATCTCCACTGGCTCACTTCTCCGCTCTTATCACTGCTTAGTAAATGTCCCCCAGGGAGAGAAAGAGCAAGAAAAAAATGATAGTGCAAGGGAATAAAAAAGAAAGCATAAGGGAACAAATGAGGGTGAGCTGAGTGAGAGCAAGTGAATGAAAGAGATAAAGTGCAAGTGAGTAAACGAATGGCAACAAGAGAGAGAGTGCATGGGAATTAAGAAGAGTGATGAGCATGACAAAAATAGAGGGTCAAAGAAAGAGAGAGAAAGACAGAGAGTATGAGAGAGAGAGAGAGAGAGAGAGAGAGAGAGAACATTGTTTTATAAATATCAGGGGTGGGGAGAGTTAATACTCCGCAAACAGACAACAAAAAATGTAGACTTGAACTTTGAAGACGTAAGAAAGAAAAAACACTTCCAAAATCAGATAATCACAATGTTAACATTCAAAAGGTCGACACTATATGATCGAATGTTATAATGTTGAAATTAAAATGTCGACACATTAACCCCTGCAAAATGTCAACACCTGCATATGAAATGCTGACTGTTAAAATACTGAGAATATACATTTTAGTGGTTAGGTTTAAAATTGGGTTATGTGCATTTTGCACATGTCAACATTATGGTATCTGTATAATGACTGTCGACATTGTAATTGACGACATAACATATCGAAAACCCCCAAAGGATAATTTACTAACTGAGCAATATACAAATGCACGCCAGGGATACATTGCACAAATGTCATTATTTGACCACCTTGCACACACATGCAATAGGTGCACACCCACCTTAAGCTTTGGAAAAACATGGGGGGGAAAAAACTTTACTTAAAAGTTTTAGCTACTATCAGTTTTGGATTACCCCCTAATTAATTAACAGGAGAAGTGAGTTCGCCATTTACCTGTCTGCACACAAGGCAATACAAAGACTATGGGGTATATGCAATTGCGGTCGAATTCCCGAAATTGTCGAAAAACTGGACTTTTTCGCCAAAAAAAAAAAAAAATCGACAATGCAATTCAGTACTTTCCGTCAAAAAAACGGACTTTCAAAATTCGACTTTTTGAAATTCGACATTTGTCAAATTCGACATTTCTGCAATGGTACAAATGCGGCAATTCGCCAAAAGTATATTCAATTGAAGTTTGGAAATTTGACAACAGTGCTTTTAGACAGTAAATTCATCATTTTCAATCCGCCACACTTTGGTGGGTGAATCTAATAAAAAAAAATTAAAACATGTTTTTTTTGGTGTTTTTTTTATTGGTAATAGCATATCTATTTATATTAGAAAGGATTAGGTACTTGGTTTGTCTTTTTGGGAGGCACAAGTATTATTTATATATTTTTAAAAATATTTTTTTTTTTTTTTTTTTTTAGATGGAATGGTAAAATCCCGGAAAAAAATGGCATGGGGTCCCCCCTCCAAAGCATAACCAGCCTCGGGCTCTTCGAGACAGTCCTGGTTCTAAAAATCCGGGGGGGGGGGCACCGGGCTCTGGGCTCTGCGCCTGGTGCTGGTGCAAAAAATACGGGGGACAAAAAGCGTAGGGGTCCCCCGTATTTTTTACACCAGCATCGGGCTCCACTAGCTGGATAGATAATGCCACAGCCGGGGGTCACTTTTATACAGCGCCTTGCGGCCGTGGCATTAAATACCCAACTAGTCACCCCTGGCCGGGGTACCCTGGGGGAGTGGGGACCCCTTCAATCAAGGGGTCCCCCCCCCAGCCACCCAAGGGCCAGTGGTGAAGCCCGAGGCTGTCCCCCCCATCCAAGGGCTGCGGATGGGGGGCTAATAGCCTTGAGAAAATGACAAGAATATTGTTTTTTCCTGTAGTACTACAAGTCCCAGCAAGCCTCCCCGCAAGCTGGTACTTGGAGAACCACAAGTACCAGCATGCGGGAGAAAAACGGGCCCGCTGGTACCTGTAGTACTACTGGAAAAAAAATACCCAAATAAAAACAGGAGACACACACCTTGAGAGTAAAACTTTATTTCACACCTGCCGACACACACATACTTACCTATGTTGACCCGCCGACTGCCACGTCTCCTGATACGACGATCCGGGGTACCTGTGAATAAAATTATACTCACCTCAATCCAGTGTCCAGATATAAATCCTCGTACTTGGCAAAAAAAATAAACGAACACCCGACCATGCCGGACTGAAAGGGGTCCCATGTTTACACATGGGACCCCTTTCCCCGAAAGCAGAGACCCCCCCCGTGACTGCTGTCACAGAAAGGTCTCTTAAGCCAATCAGCGAGCGCAACGTCCTGGCACTCTGCTGATTGGCTGCACGTCTGAGCTGTCAGACAGCGCATCGCAAAGCCTCTCCATTATACTCAATGGTGGGAACTTTGCGGTTAGCGGTGAGGTCACCCGCGGTCAGCGGCTGACCGCGGGTAACCCCACCGCTGACGGCAAAGTTCCCACCATTGAAAGTAATGGAGGGAGCTGTGCGATGCGCTGTCTGAGCTCAGACGCGAATACAGCCAATCAGGTGAGTGCAACAAAGTAGCGCTTCCTGATTGGCTGAAGGGACCTCTGTGACAGGAGTCACGTGGGGTCCCGGCATTTGGGGAAAGGGGTCCCATGTGTGAACATGGGACCCCTTTCAGTCCGCTGGTCCGGGTGTTCGTTTATTTTTTTTGCCAAGTACGAGGATTTATATCTGGACACTGGATTGAGGTGAGTATAATTTTATTCACAGGTACCCCGGATCGTCGGATCAGGAGACGTGGCAGTCGGCGGGTCAACATAGGTAAGTATGTGTGTGTCGGCAGGTGTGAAATAAAGTTTTACTCTCAAGGTGTGTGTCTCCTGTTTTTATTTGGGTATTTTTTTCCAGTAGTACTACAGGTACCAGCGGGCCCGTTTTTCTCCCGCATGCTGGTACTTGTGGTTCTCCAAGTACCAGCTTGCGGGGGAGGCTTGCTGGGACTTGTAGTACTACAGAAAAAAATATTCTTGTAATTTTCTCAAGGCTATCAGCCCCCCATCCGTAGCCCTTGGATGGGGGGGACAGCCTCGGGCTTCCCCCCTGGCCCTTGGGTGGCTGGAGGGGGGACCCCTTGATTGAAGGGGTCCCCACTCCCCCAGGGTACCCCGGCCAGGGGTGACTAGTTGGATATTTAATGCCACGGCCGCAGGGCGCTGTATAAAAGTGACCCCCGGCTGTGGCATTATCTGTCCAGCTAGTGGAGCCCGATGCTGGTGTAAAAAATACGGGGGACCCCTACTCTTTTTGTCCCCCGTATTTTTTGCACCAGCACCAGGCGCAGAGCCCGGTGCTGGTTTTAAAAATACGGGGGATCCCCTGTCCATTTTTCCCCCGGATTTTTAGAACCAGGACGAGCTCGAAGAGCCCGAGGCTGGTTATGCTTTGGAGAGGGGACCCCCACGCAATTTTTTTTCGGGTTTTTTCCCGTTTTTTAAAAATCGGAACAAAATCCGTCAAATCGGCCGTTTTTCGTCAGCGGGACTGTCGAATCCGTTTTTTATTGAATATGGTCAATTTCGGCACCCACTTGCCGAAATTAGACGGTCGAATTGGGTCGAATTAAAAAACGGCCGAAAAATTGCCGCGATTCGCCGCTAATTGCATATACCCCTATAAATGCGGCTGCATATGGTTGGAACGGCACAGGCATTCCAAGCACCAGTCTGATACCCGCCACTGTCTGTCTGCATTTATATGGCCATGTTATGCTGGCAGAAGGATTAATGCTACAGTAAATGTCAAATATATAAATGATATTACACCCTGAATTTCCAAACCTCAAAATTGTAATTTCTACATAAATTAAACCTCTGTTCGGTAATGGGGCAGTCACTTTTCCTGACATTTTTAATTTTCGCAACACTCAAGTGGTTTATCGGAGGTCAGAATTGTCCAGATTCATTTTTTGGACTCCCCTTAAAGAAATGTTCAAAGAACAAAGTAAACTGATGTTCTCAGAATTTTTAGCTGGTTTTAAGCTATTATTTTCCTTAGCACTATTCATAAGGGGCACAAAAGAACACTTGTGTCAAAACACGTCTGCCTAGAGGATGTGGGGATCCACTGGAATGAAAAAGATAAAGAATGAAGATTTTGTTACATCGGGATGGAGTTAAAATTGCCCATAGCCAATGATTCTAGACGTCACAGACAATAAACAACAAATCTGGAATTTTAACCCAGTCGCCTTTAGCTCAAAAAAAAATAAAAAAAAAGTCTTTTAAATACTTAAGAGGTTGAATAAGCTACTCAAGACTTGCGACTTTAGGGCACCGATTTAATTTTCACAAGAAGTGTGGGGATGTTTTTCACCCTATAGCATTTCTGATTTGTAAAAATCTCTGTACGCTGTTCAGTTTTCTGACAGCTATTTCTGATGTTCAGGCTCTCTCCAAGCAGAGTAGAGATATAGAGGCTAATTCAGGTTAGATCGCAAATCACGATCCAACCGGAATTTCTGCGTTCACCTGGTGGTTGCATGCGGGTGACCCACACTAAATGCGAACGCCTCTGCCTGGTTTTGCCTTGTAAATGACTGTCGCTTAAAAAAGAAAAGTCTGAGTTCAGAAGGCATCCCAAAGCTCCGGCAAACTCGGACGCCATTACATCCCACCACATATTTTAGTGAATCACTCTACAGCTCCCCAATTCCTACAACTCCACATAATTACTACAGATAATGTCCTCATACACTTTTTGCTACAGTTGCGCCAAACGGGTGTAGTATGGCTGACCGGCGGTCTCCTGACCGCCGGTCAGCTTACCGACGCCGGGATCCCGGCAGCATACCGACGCCGGGATCCCAGCGGGGAGGGGTGAGTGCAGCAAGCCCCTTGCGGGCTCGCTGCGCTTGCCACGCTGCGGGCTCGGTGGTGACCTGCGGTCGCCACGGGTTCTATTCCCACTCTATGGAAATAGTCCCTGTTGGTCGGCATGCCGACCATCGGGAAAGTGAGCCGTCGGGCTCGCGGAAGAGGTCATGTGACTGTCGGTCAGCTGACCGGCGGTCACATGAATACCACCCGCGCCAAACAGCTCCTCTTGACATACCAGGTCACGTGAGAAGCTTCTAGCATGTGTAGTCTTTTTTGTTTTTTTACAAAAATGCGACTTAGTCGCAACACAGCACGACTAGGACGCTCAAGGAGACTGTGCTGATTAATTTGATACAGATGTGTCCACATACATCTAGACTCCTGGCGTGTTAAACAGCTCTTCTAGTCACGCCAAGTCATGCCTAGTGCGAGCGTCTTTTCGTGTGACTTTTTCCGTTAAAATGCTTCTTATTCGCAAAACGCTACAAATGGGACAGACAAGCAGACTCTGCTGATTAAAACAATATGCAGGCAGGGAGCTACTCACCGGGTGCAAAAGCATTGCCGCTGTGCGATGCTTTTACACCCTTGCGGGGAAGGGCCTGACATACGGGGTGGACTAGCCCTGTGCTGGACGTCCCCCCACATGTCAGAAACTGATCATAGATGTGCTAATACACCATCGGAAAACACAATTCTGACAAACATGATTCCTATTACAATTTGGGTGTTTGATCTTGAAAAAATTCTCACGTATTCCAGCGATGCCAATCTTGTTTAAACTAGGAGCAAACACGAATCTTAGTAATTTTACCCCTGACTTTAGCGACTGTAGAAAAAAAGAAAAAACTCACAAAAAAGGATAATTGGCTGTACACTCTATTTAAACTTAATAATGAACGGAAACAAAATAATATTCCATTTCTAAAAGACTGCTGATAAATAGGTCACTGTCTCCGCAATACGGCAGAGGTACAAGAAAAGTTGCAAAAATAACAGGCATCAGTGATAGTAGAGTTATTGGCCCTCATTCCGAGTTGTTCGCTCGCTAGCTGCTTTTAGCAGCATTGCACACGCTAAGTCGCCGCCTACTGGGAGTGAATTTTAGCTTATCAAAATTGCGAACGAAAGATTAGCAGAATTGTGAATAGACACTTCTTAGCAGTTTCTGAGTAGCTCCAGACTTACTCGCCATCTGCGATCAGTTCAGTCAGTTTCGTTCCTGGTTTGACGTCACAAACACACCCAGCGTTCGCCCAGACACTCCCCAGTTTCTTCAGACACACCCGCGTTTTTCCCAGAAACGGTAGCGTTTTTTTCACACACTCCCATAAAACGGCCAGTTTCCGCCCAGAAACACCCACTTCCTGTCAATCACATTACGATCACCAGAACGAAGAAAAAACCTCGTAATGCTGTGAGTAAATTACCTAACTGCATAGCAAATTTACTTGGCGCAGTCGCACTGCGGACATTGCGCATGCGCATTAGCGACTAATCGCTCCGTTGCGAAAAAAAAATAACGAGCGAACAACTCGGAATGACCACCATTATCATTTGTAACCCAGTGTTGCGTAGGGAGAAGTGAGAAATAGCGCCAACACTGGGGAAAACACCCATTTTCACCGGCAGTCTGTAATTTCTCCTTTTGATCTGCCAGTATTGTAAATAAATAAAACACACCATTCAATAGTAGTTTGAAAACTGATAACACATATAGGGTAGTTACATAAATGCTGTTGAACTGAATAGGTTATATAGCTAGAACCCATTTCCAATCATGGTTCCTCTTCAAGGAAATAAAGTTACTCCTTGGTCATGTCAGTATATTACTCGTCCCATTAAACCAGCGGATACTTTCAGTCCTCTGAAGGAAACAGAATATATTTCTTGCCGTGTGCTGTCACAGACTAGCGGAACTGACACAGTTTTGCCCGAGGAGCAGTCTCAGCTAAATATAAAATTAATGAGGAATAAAGTGTGACATTACAAGTGATAATGCACTGAATCATAGTATAACACCATCAAATCTGGATGACGGTCAGCACACCACAAATAAACCTCACTGGCAACCTGAATGAGTATGGGTGGCGTTTATTTTGTGCTAGCTACAAGCAAGTGTTGAATGCATTGAGATGTTGAGTCCGCTGCAGCATCTGTAGAGTTTAATGTGACCTACACCTTACAGAGCGCGCGCAAGAGAAACAAGTTAGGCTGTAGCACAAATGCTGTAGACAACTAGCAGTTTCTACAATCAGGTCTATTCACAAAGCAGTGAAAATGACCGTTGGAGAAGTTGTCAATGGCAACCAATCAGTTCTGAAGGAAGGCTTTATCAAGTACATTCTATAAAATGTAAGGGAGATGCTGATTGGTTGCCATAGGCAACTTCTCCACTGGTCTGTTTCTCCAGTGTTTTCACTGCTTCACGAATAGACCCCTCAATTACAAAGTTGATCGGATGTGTTTGCATTAGTTACGCTTAAAGGGCCCCATACACTACTTTCATCCAATTTTGGGCATTCGGGCCGATATATTGGGTGAAATCGGGCATTTCGGATCTGTTTCTGATCCGATCCAATGTGCGTTCCCATGAGGGTCGGTTCGGCTCCCCTAGATCGTCAGTGATGCACTCGTTATATGTCGGTTCCCGCAGGTGTGGCTGGGATCGCATAAGATATATTGCATGCAAAATGTACCAAATCGTATGGAATTACTCCCGGGAAGCTCTCGGGAGAGTTCAAGGGAAATCGCCTCCGACTTCAGCCATCAGACATATCGCTGTAGTGTACGGGGGCCCTTTAAAGACAGACGTCAGGCATTTACAGGTCAGATTTATTTCTCTAGGGATAATTAGTATAACATATGCTGCAATCTTTCTGCACAAAGTACCTTTTGCATTGCGCTGTAAGATATCATTAGAAATATGCTGGAAAACACCTGATTGGAAATTTGAAGCAAAAAGCTGGATTCAGAGGTGGACGCAAGGGACGATTTTTTTACAGTTGGCCGATGTTTTGCTCCCGGCAAGGTGCAAATAGTCTTGGAAAACCTTACTGCGCCCGTGTGCTAGTGGATGCAAGTGCACATATAATGGCTGAGATATCAGATCCGAGGAAAGCATTTGTGAGGCCCAGGACTTGCTCGAGCAGCCGATGTTGGACCGATGGTGGAGTGCACGGGCCAGTCTGGGGATCTGCACTGTGCTCCGATAAGTAAAGTGGGCGTATCAAGTTTTGCTCAGTCCGTCGCACACTCGTACAAGCGGGGAATGCTTCACTTACCACTAGCATATTTTCGCCATTTGCGTCCACCTCTAAATACATAACCACGCCTGTTTTCCAAAAGTCCACGCCCCTTAAGATTCACTAGCCACTTTGTACTGTGTTAGGAAAATCTGTTGGCAGGTTACAAAAGTCAACTTTTCACAGTGAATACATTTTGAACAAATGAATAATAATTACCTAATTACTATGTTTTAGGAACATACTCTAAATAGCAATAACACATTAAACATAATAAAGCATAGATGTAATAACAAACTGCCATTTAGCATTGCATGGTAAATTGAAGATGAGGGCCCTCATTCCGAGTTGTTCGCTCGCTAGCAGATTTTAGCAGCATTGCACACGCTAGGCCGCCGCCCTCTGGGAGTGTATCTTAGCTTAGCAGAATTGCGAACGAAAGATTAGCAGAATTGCGAATAGAAAATTCTTTGCAGTTTCTGAGTAGCTCGAGACTTACTCCTACACTGCGATCAGCTCAGCCCGTTTCGTTCCTAGTTTGACGTCACAAACACGCCCTGCGTTCAGCCAGCCACTCCCCCGTTTCTCCAGACACTCCCGCGTTTTATGCTGGCATGCCTGCGTTTTTCCGCACACTCCCAGAAAACGGTCAGTTTCCGCCCAGTAACACCCACTTCCTGTCAATCACACTCCGATCACTTCAACAATGAAAATTCTTCGTTCGGACGTGAGTAAATCTACAAAGTTTTGTGCTAAAATACTTAGCGCATGCACATGCGCATTTTTGCCTTAATCGCTCCGTTGCGAAAATCGGCAACGAGCGATCAACTCGGAATGACCCCCCCAGATTCTTAGAACACATATTGGCCATCTTGCAAAGTTAGTACATGCCGTCAAAATTGTTCATTAGTGATATTACGAACATGATCAACATATATTTGAAATTTTTTAATTGAAAAGGGTTGTCGGCTTTTAAAAATACTCCCTTTCTTGACCTCATGTAGCCTTTTGATTGGGATCATCAATGACAAATAGTCCATCCCTTAAAGGGTTCATTTTACAGTCAAAGAACTATTGTTGGGTACAGAACTGAGACTGTATGATGCAGGCACTATAATATCAGGCTGCCTACAGAGCAGATGGACTGCTTGGCTATATGGAGAGCGGTATCCGTTCACATGGTCGACCATGTTATGGTCGACAGTCATTAGGTCGACCACTATTGGTCGACATTGACATGGTCGACATGGACATATGGTCGACACATGAAAATGGTCGACACATGAAAGGTCGACACATGAAAAGGTCGACATGAGTTTTTTTAACTTTTTTTTCTTTTGGGGAACTTTTCCATACTTTACGATCCACATGGACTACGATTGGAACGGTAAAGTGTGCAGAGCGAAGCGAAGGCACCATGCCCGAAGCATGGCGAGCGAAGCGAGCCATGCGAGGGGACGCGGTGCACTAATTGGGGTTCCCAGTCACTTTACGCAAAAAACGACACCAAAAAAAGTTTAAAAACTCATGTCGACCTTTTCATATGTCGACCTTTCATGTGTCGACCATTTTCATGTGTCGAACATGTGTCCATGTCAATGTCGACCAATAGTGGTCGACCTAATGACTGTCGACCATAACATGGTCGACCATTCATACCGGAACCATGGAGAGCTACTGTGTAAGTGAAAATTATATTCTGCCTCTGCACTTATAAGTACAGTATAGAAGATCAATACCTGAAGGGAAATTGCTACCCGTGCATACTTAACGGATCATAAGACTGCTGCTGTCACCTCCTGGTCTCAATAATGTGATCACTGTATTATTAGAAGGAGGTTCACATGACTGGGTATCTCTGTCCAAGGGATGTAGCGTCCTCTTACAAATACAGAATGTGGCCTACACAGTGTTTGTGTTCTCTACAAGTAGGAATTGGGAGCCTTAGGCCTTCATCATGTGTTTTTCTCTAAGTAAAAAAAAAAAAAGTTTCTGATGAATGTCGTTAACCTTTGCGTCTAACGGTCTGGCAGAGTTAAACTTGGAAAAAGTACAAAATTAAATTCTCACATTCCAAGAACACGGCGTTACAACAGTTTGATGTAAGTCCTCATCATTCAGTTGACGACTGACAACATTTTATTTACTCGTAATCTATGTTTGTGTAATTATTTTTCCACATCTCACTGTAGGTTTCATTTCCAGAAAAGTGAACGTTTACCACTTCTGCTTGCCATCTTATATAAATGATTTAGGCATGATTGTGTGGATTTGTACTCCCAAAGAGCTTTAATATAAAATGGATGTGGCTTCATGTGTGGTTTCACCATGTCATGGGTGGGGCCTTATGTGTCCCAAGAAATATGGTTTGCTACAAAAGTGCACATTTATCCAGAGCTGGCCCTGGACATAGTCTATATAGACGAATGCTCCAAGTGGATGCCTATCAGACACAGTGTAGTGAATGGCTACAAGTTGACTGCTACCAGCCAAAAATATTGTCTAGGGCACAAAATTGGTCAAGGCTGGCTCTTCATTTATCCCACTGAAACTGTAGGACTGCAGGATGGACTGTATCCTACAGTCCATCCTACAGTCTGTCCCATCTCACCCAAGGGCTGTCCCATCTCATCCAACATTCATGAGAACTAACGGCCTCTACTGCTAGAGAGACAGGACAGTTCTTGGCCTAGCCCAGCCAACGGAACAAGGTAAGTTTGGAAGCGGGATGGAACAGTTGAAGAGTGGGGGTTGATTGGGGTGGTTTGGAAGGAAGTAGGGAGGGTTGGGCAAAGCAGGACTAGCA
This sequence comes from Pseudophryne corroboree, assembly GCF_028390025.1. Lineage (NCBI taxonomy): Eukaryota > Metazoa > Chordata > Amphibia > Anura > Myobatrachidae > Pseudophryne > Pseudophryne corroboree. The sequence continues at coordinate 436,379,117 of NC_086452.1, forward strand.
GCGGGGTGGAGCAGCTGGAAGACACGGAGGTGACCAGGGTCCCTTTACTAGTCCTTCTCCATATTCCTACACCCAGCAACCTGAAGACAGAGAAGCTGCAACACAGTTAAGTACTAGATACATTATGTACCATAATTTATCTGTTATGTCATCACACACAGGGTATTCCCACCCATCGTTTATACACCGTCCATCGGCTCCCTCATCAAGTTATTTGAATCTATCCACCACCTCTATTCTAATAACACACATCTCTCTCTATGGGTGGAAGCAAAACTTATACCTGAGGTTGAAACATAATCCAGTGCCCATCAGGAATGTGTATGTGGGTGGCACTCTGATGCCTGAAACTCATCTTGAATAAAACAGGTCTTAATATTTCCGCCTAGCCTTGGTCCCTAAGTTACATTAACAGTTACAGATGATACATCTTCCGTTAGTTTTCCCGGAATGTGGTCTCTGTGTCATTATTTATTTGTCACTTATTATGTTCCAGCACTAACTAAATTATGTTACTTTTCTCTCTGAAACTTTATTTTCCATTCAACCACTGGGTGACGGTCGTTAGGTCAACACAACTTAGGTCGACACTCATTAGGTCGCCCACTGAAGGTCGACAATGTCATTAGGTCGGCATGGCCGTTAGGTCGACATGCGGTTGACAGGTCAAAAGATTGACATGAATTTTCCACATTTTATTTTATTTTTGGATTTTTTTCATACGTAACGATCCACGTGGACTAGAATCGGAACGGTAATCTGTGCAGAGCGAAGCGAGGCACCTTGCCTGAAGCATGGCGAGCGAAGGGAGCCATGCGAGGGGACACGGCGCACTAATTTGGGTTCCCCGTCACTTTACGGAGAAAACGACACCAAAAACAGTCAAAAACCTCATGTTGACCTTTTGACCTGTCGACCTACATGTCGACCCAACACCCATGTCGACCTAATGGCAATGTCGAACTTCAGTGGTCAACCTAATGAGTGTCGACCTAAGTTGGGTCGACCCAACGACCAATCCCCCAAACACTAGAGCACTATGACATGCCCTAACTCTGTCCCGCATTGTCTAATGTAATGTTCTGTCTGGTCTCCATGCTTTATAATTCTTCCAATATCTCGCTTCATGAATGATCTGCTGTATTCCCTGTTGTATGCTTGTCCCAGTCTAATGGTTCCCCATCAGACTTGTGATTACCTTCCACATGTATACATGCCTTACTGTATACTCCTCTGCCCCTGCTAACATCTCTACATAAAACCTGTATAGTATATCTTCTCTGCTCCTTTAAGACCAGCCTCCCCTGCCCCAATAGCCAGCACTGCTTTGCCCTGTCTGAAGTCAGTATATCTCACTGGGGGAGATGTACTAAGCAGTGAAAAGCGTGGAGAAGTGAGCCACTGGAGAAGTTTGCCATGGCAACCAATCAGCTGCTCTGTAGAATTTTATAGTATGCAAATTATAACTGTTGCTTCAATGCTGATTGGTAGCCATGGGCAACTTCTCCAATGGCTCACTTTCAATGCTTAGTACATCTCCCCCACTGTTCCCTACCTCTAGAATGCAATTTCTAAGTTCCAGGTGAATGTCCATCTCTCTAATGATGATATTGCAAACTAGCCTTGCTGAACTGTCTGATTCTCTGCACAGGTGTACACTGCTAACCTACCTTAATGCTGCGTGTTTTACTATCATTGCAAGCTGACTTTCTTGTTACTCTTGAACAAGTTCCCTTATATTATTCACTAGGCGCATATTTATTCAGGTTCGCACATTTTCCCCGATAGTTTCCATCTCTTATCATGGCAATAGGAAATCCTACTGCGCAGTGAAAATTCAAGAACCTGAGACTTATTGCTCGATAATGGAGGTACCAACGCTTTAACCAATAGGGTTATCCCTGCAATAAATATAACATTCATTTTAAAACATTGACTGAATATCCAATAAAACATACAGGCATGGTTTGCTAAAAAATGGCAAAATACATCTACTCTACTTGTTTAAGTAATAGAGGTTGCAATGCTGCTTGTCTGGTCATAGGTCAAAACAAATATCTAAAAAGAACATCATACCGTATATTTCTAATGGTAACTTTAATAGAAAGTGATCATACTACTATTAAAACATTTCTTCTCTATAACAGGTATTCTGCAGATAAAGTCAACGTTAGTCACCGACTAAACCTGCAATACAAACAACAGTAACTAGCAAACATTGTATACCATAACAAAATAAAGATAATCAAAGCTATATTTTTTCCAATACAAACAACAATGATGCTGTATACTAAAACCACTATGCTAAATTCTGACTTTAGGGCAACAACCTGACTTAACTCCGTTGCCAAAGCCACTGAAAATCAAGGTCAGCATATAAATCACAGTAAACAGCTGCTGCAATTAGATTCAATGTAACCTTCCTGTCCAGATGTTGGTAGAATTGTGCATGTAAGCTTTATATAAGGCACTGACAAATTAGCATTTCACAGTCTTTTATGCAACACAGTACCTATGAAATCTCATTAAGTGAAAATGATTTGACATTTTCTACACTATTTCATCTGTTACACCTATTGCTTCCTGTCGCACTTCTTTTGATACAATTTAAACACTGCTTAGTTCAGTGGCCAGCTGACTTATCCTGGCTTTGAATTGTAAAAATTTGCTATCCACTTAATCATGTTTTTTAAACTTATATCAATTTGCAAATCTTTATTATTCATAAGGCTGCTTTATGGCTTAAATAAAGCACTAGCAGCTTACATTTTTAAAATGACTAGTGGTCTGAAGGAAGAAAGTGAACAGACGCTGGTCTGGTCTCCTGCTGTCCATACTGTAGCGCCTATTTGCACACTACTGTACATCCCACTTAGGCAGACAGCAGAGCATTCAGACCATAGGCAAACGCGGGGGGAGGGGGGGGTTCTGTTTGCCCGTAAACCCCCCTCCTCTTGGTAAGTGGCTCAAATTATGACAATAGCAATGGTATGTAATGAAATTACTAGAGCTGCCACACATCATGCAGTTTAAGGGACAGAGCAGAGCTGCTGCACGTGCCCAGTGGTAGCAGCTTCTTCTACCAAGTTTGCTGTGTGTATAGAGCTCAGTCCTCAGTCAGTGCACTGGACCAGAGAGTAGCTACCAGGAAGAAGAGACAGGAGCCTTACCATGAGGTGGGAGAATGTGTGCTTAGAAAGTACAGTACTGGTTCTGTTATGTTTGTGTATTTATTATGGTATATGTAACATTTTCCTGACCATTTATTTATATTATGTAAATGTTTGACACAGCCTATACTATAGACCATCTATAGTGTTAAATATTAATACTGTCTTCCATACAGTATCCAGTGTATAAAAAGACCAATGCTTACATTAATGTCCAGGTCGTTATTAGGATTATCTACTGCTTCCCCAGACTCCCGCACTTGCTCCAACGTGCCGCAGAGTGAGAGATTGTGGAGCATATTTGGAAACCCCCCTCTAGAAATCCTGCGTTTGCCACTGCAGACCACCATTACATTGTTGCCTAAAGGGCCCTACACACTGTCAGATAACACTGCACGATATGAACGTTCTCGTCCATTAATGACCGAGAACTCGTTCATATCGTGCAGTGTGTAGGCACCAATGATGAACGATGCATGGCCCCGCGCTCAGGGTCGGACTGGCCCACAGGGGTACAGGGGAAACCACCGGTAGGCCCCACTGCCTGTGGGCCCATTCCTTCCGCTAGGGATCAGGTTCCAGACTGTGCACTTGTATTATACATGGTAGATATGTTGCATTACACTGCACAAGTGTATTGTGTATTTCAAGCCTCTGTGGGGTTGGCCACACCCCCGTTGTAGGCTGAGCACACCCATAAGTATGGGCCGCTATCACTGAATTTCCCGGTGGGCCCTTCATGCCCCAGTCCGACAATGCCCGCGCTTGTTCATCGTTGGTGCCCTGTCGCTTATGCATGCAGGCCAATGTAGACGAGATTGTCTATATTAGCATGCATTGCTATGGCTCCGGGTGACGGGGGGAGTGAAGAAACTTCACTCCCCCCGTCATTTCCCCCCCACCGCCGGGTCGCCTGGCTGCCGTATCGGCGGTCGGGCAGCTCGGCGGCGGGTCGCCCAGTCTGTAGGGTCCTTTATAAGCAGTCTACTATCAGACATCTATCTCAGTAATCAGAGTCTGCAGCGCTCCTGCGCCCCAAAAATAGTATATCCATTGCCGAAGACTAAATATTGGGCCCGATTTAGACCTGATTGCTGTTGTGCGAATTCGCAAGGCGGGCGATTATCGAATGTCTGAGCATGCATATGCACCACAATGCGCACACGCGAGCACAAACAGCGACAGAATGGTGCAAAAACTTTGAGCGCAAGGTGATTGACAGGAAGTGGATGTTTGTGGGTGATAACTGCCCGTTTTCTGGGAGTGTCAGGAAAAACACAGGCGTGCACAAGTGTTGTTAGGGCGGGTGTGACGTCAGCCAGGCCCCGATCAGCCTGTTTGTATCGCACTGTAGGAGTAGGTCCTGGAGTAGGTACTGCACAGACTGGAAAAATAATTCGATGGTGAGTGAGTTGCAAACGGATTTGCAGATGTCCGCTGTCTGGCAGAATTTTCGCGCGGCGTACACATGCATTCACACATATGCACGGTGCGGGTTTTCACTCTCTCTGGGCGGCAACTATCTGATCGCGGACCTCTGCAAATTTGCAGCACAGCAATCAGGTCTGAATTAGGCCCATTATTGGTGTGCTGGGAGAAATAATAGGCAAACACAATGGGGGGTTTCCAATTGCCCGGAAACAAGCCTTCAACAAAACCTAGCCAGTGGCTACTACATGCAGTATAAAATGTGAAATGGAGCCGCTGCACATACTCAGTAGCAGCAAATTGTTCTACCAAGTCTGAGAATTTGGTAAATGGCTTACCATGGTCATTGGGCCTGCATATGACTGAAGTACTGTATTACATAAACTTCACTGTGTTTGGAGCAGACTTTGGGCCTAATTCAGATCTGATCACAGCAGCAAATTTGTTAGCAAACGGGTAAAACCATGGGGGTCATTCCGAGTTGCTCGCTCGCTGCTGTTTTTCGCAGCATAGCGATCAGGCTAAAAATCGTCTGTTTTGCGCATGTGTATGGGCCGCAGGGCGCACTCGCCAAGTAATTTCACACAAAACGAAGCAATTTTACACGGGCGAACAACGCTTTTCAGTCGCTCTGCTGATCGTAGTGTGATTGACAGGAGGTGGGTGTTTCTGGGTGGAAACTGACCGTTTTCCAGGAGTGTGCTAAAAAACGCAGGCGTGTCAGGCTAAAACGCAGGAGTGGCTGGAGAAACGGGGGAGTGGCTGGCCGGACGCAGGTCGTGTTTGTGACGTCAAACCAGGAACTAAACAGTCTGCAGTGATCGGAATCTAGGAGTAGGTCTGGAGCTACTCAGAAACGGCAAAGAATTATTTATTAGCAGTTCTGCTAATCGTTCGGTCGCACTTCTGCTAAGCTAAGATACACTCCCAGAGGGCGGCGGCCTAGTGTTTGCACTGCTGCTAAAAGCAGGTAGCGAGCGATCAACTCGGAATGAGGGCCCGTGTGCACTGCAGGGGGGGGGGGGGGGGGGCAGATATAACATATGCAGAGAGAGTTAGATTTGGGTGGGTTATTTTGTTTCTGTGCAGGGTAAATACTGGCTGCTTTATTTTTACACTGCAATTTAGATTTCAGTTTGAACACACCCCACTCAAATCTAACTCTCTCTGCACATGTTACATCTGCCCCACCCCCAGCAGTGCACATGGGGGGGGGGGGTCATTCTGCTGCGCTACGATCGGAAGCAGAGACGTTTCTTGCACCACAGCTCTTTTAGTGGTTTCTGATGCTCCCCCTCCTCCCTGTTATTACTACTCCGCTCGGGAGGCGAAGTTTTGCATAATGACGCATTTGCGTTGTGACATCACGACGCAAACGCTGTGCAATGCTAATTGCCAGGGTTGTGTAATGCCAGTTGCCAGGGCTATGTAATGCCAGTTGCCAGGGCTGTGTAATGCCAGTTGCCAGGGCTGTGTAATGCCAGTTGCCATGGCTGTGTAATGCCAGTTGCCAGGGTTGTGTAATACCAGTTGCCAGGGCTGTGTAATGCCAGTTGCCAGGGCTGTGTAATGCCAGTTGCCAGGGCTGTGTAATGCCAGTTGCCAGGGCTGTGTGTAATGCCAGTTGCCAGGGCTGTGTAATACCAGTTGCCAGGGCTGTGTAATGCCAGTTGCCAGGGCTGTGTAATACCAGTTGCCAGGGCTGTGTAATGCCAGTTGCCAGGGCTGTGTAATGCCAGTTGCCAGGGCTGTGTAATGCTAGTTGCCAGGGCTGTGTAATGCCAGTTGCCAGGGCTGTGTAATGCCAGTTGCCAGGGCTGTGTAATGCTAGTTGCCAGGGCTGTGTAATGCCAGTTGTCAGGGCTGTGTAATGCCAGTTGCCAGGGCTGTGTAATGCCAGTTGCCAGGGCTGTGTAATGTCAGTTGCCAGGGCTGTGTAATGCCAGTTGCCAGGGCTGTGTAATACCAGTTGCCAGGGCTGTGTAATGCTAGTTGCCAGGGCTGTGTAATGCCAGTTGCCAGGGCTGTGTAATGCCAGTTGCCAGGGCTGTGTAATACCAGTTGCCAGGGCTGTGTAATGCCAGTTGCCAGGGCTGTGTAATACCAGTTGCCAGGGCTGTGTAATGCCAGTTGCCAGGGCTGTGTAATGCCAGTTGCCAGGGCTGTGTAATGCCAGTTGCCAGGGCTGTGTAATACCAGTTGCCAGGGCTGTGTAATGCTAGTTGCCAGGGCTGTGTAATGCCAGTTGCCAGGGCTGTGTAATACCAGTTGCCAGGGCTGTGTAATGCCAGTTGCCAGGGCTGTGTAATGCTAGTTGCCAGGGCTGTGTAATGCCAGTTGCCAGGGCTGTGTAATGCTAGTTGCCAGGGCTGTGTAATACCAGTTGCCAGGGCTGTGTAATGCCAGTTGCCAGGGCTGTGTAATGCTAGTTGCCAGGGCTGTGTAATGCCAGTTGTCAGGGCTGTGTAATGCTAGTTGCCAGGGCTGTGTAATACCAGTTGCCAGGGCTGTGTAATGCCAGTTGCCAAGGTTGTGTAATGCTAGTTGCCAGGGCTGCGCCCTGGCAATGATCATGACACCCGTCCCAGAGCATGAAACCCCTGGCAACCAGCATGCACCCCAGAGCATGAAACCCCTGGCAACGAGCAGGTAATTTAAAAGTAATTGGAAGCTTTACTGTAGGGCATAATGTATTAAGGGCATTGCGGGCGGTGTGTGGCATAATATGGTGCAGGGGGCATTACTGTGTGGGGCATAATTATGGTGGAATTTTTTTTCCCCCCTGTTGGTGCAGGCTCAAAATCTGGGGTGTACAGTAGTCTTTTTAGACGAGACCATGCCCATTTTCAGCTAGACCACGCCCATTTTAGTGAGGTCATGCCCCCTTGCTGGGAGAACGAGCACAAATTTGTATTTTTTTATAAAACCTAGGGGGAGGGGGGAGGGGAGCATTTTTTTATGTCAATGTGGGGGGAGGGGGCGCATTTTTAAATCTCAATTGGTTAGAAACAGCCCTGAACAGAGGTTTCAAAGAGTGTTTCATAAAAGAAAATTCAGATAACAACCATCCAACTTCAACAAGTTACTGACCTGGGTTCCTATGTTCAAGCGGTCCAGAGTCCCCCAAGCTCAGTAAACTATTGGGACGAGGTGTAACTTTTTAATATTCCATCCAAAACTGGATTTTCAATTTAGAGTTGAATTATTCTATAAATACCATTGTTCAGTCACAATGCAAAAGAGCAATTAATAACAATTATTTGCAAATCAACTTATTATGGATGTAAGGATCTGAATAAAAAGAGTAGGAATGGCTATGATGGAATGACACAATGTGGCGCCGCTTATGCTCCTATGTTGTGCAAGCCATTTTGCCAATCCTTATCACTAGCCGCCAAGGACTGGTAACGCGGTACGTGGCTGACTCAACATTGGAGTCATGTAATTTCCATGCACCCCAAGACATATGCGATTGCCTCTTTAAGGCAAAGGGGGGCGAGATTCTAGCACTTATTCTGTTATTTGCTGCTTTGTGTACCTAATATCCAGGGACGGCCACAGAATTTCAAACATTTCTCCCCCTATTTAATTCTGACCACTTGTCCAGTATAATTCTTTGTACCCTCTATGTTTATTTCAATTCTTACTATCTGTGCCCTGTCTTCATAGCTCTATGGCCGGTATCAGAGCCGACCCTAACCAATATGATGCCCTAGGCAAGATTTTGGCTGGTGCCCCCTAGCACCGCCGCTATTTCCACCTCTGACCCAGCACCTCTTTCCCAGCACCATCACCTCTCACCCCTCACCAATAGCAGTCCTCTTTTTGATGCTCCTACCCCCTATATTTTTAATAGGAAAAGTGAACACGAAAGGAATGTGTTCTTGTTGGGAACCACACCGTAGTATCCCCAATTCAAATTACACCACACAGTATTGCAACTTTATTCACATTATATCATGTGATAGTGTCCTTTATTCACGTTACATCACACTGTACTACTACCACTTTACCTTATGTACGTTACTCCTCACAGTAGTGCCCCATATTGACATTACACCACACCATATTGCTCTTTATTTACATTAGACCACACAGTAGTGCTCATTCTATATATTACACCACACCACACAGTAGAGCACCTTATATACATAATGCTACACATAAGTAATGCCTTTATACACCTAATACCACACAGTAATGTCCCTTACACATGTGACACATATTATTAATGTCCTTATAAACATAATGCACCTTACACATTTGCCAACCTTTTATTAATACCCTTATACACATAGAGGCCCTTACACATATCCCACACATTATTAATGCCCTAGTACACACAATGACACACATAATGCCCCTTACACATATGCCGCACATTATTAATGCCCTTATACACATAATGACACACATAGTGCCTCTTACACATATGCCACACATTATTAATGCATTTATACACATAACATACATAATGCCCCTTGCACATATGCCAAACACTATTGCACAATCAAACCACCCGCATGCAGCACTCACATGGCCTATATTCTGTGTGCGACTGTGGCTGTATCCGCATACAAAATGCTACGTTACAGTGATTTCCAGGAATACATTGTAACGTAGCATATCATATGCAGATACAGCTGCAGTCACACACAGAATATAGGCATGCCACATATCATTTTAATCAGCAGAAGCTGATTGTGCCCCTAGGCATTCCAAATGCCCTAGGCATTTTCCTAGTTTGCCTATGCCTAGGGCCGGCTCTGGGCGGTATTCAATTCTTTTTACCCCCTTCCACACCCGTTCTGTTTCTGCTGACAGGTGTGGTATAATCAGTTTAGCTCGCTACCCCCGCGATAGGGCACCCAACCCGTTACGCGGCTAGACCAAATTACTATGGGTGCAATATACACGACAACGGGGATCACATTAGAAAGGAGATTGGGTGTGATATATCATTTGAAGTTCGTAGTTTACAAATTATTTTAAAATGTTTCCACTACGCAATGTACAGCACGCTAAATAAAGCTTTCTATTACACATCTGACAAGTTCTCTAGACAGGACACTATTTACAAAACTGTGAATGATCTACATTTATGTTGACGAACAGGTTTAAATTTAAACACAGATTTGTGCCTACACATAGAATTGAGAAAGGTGTAACTGACAACTTCTACAGCAAAACACCCCCACAACATTATGGGGTAAATGTATTGCATTGCAGCAATGCGATTATTCATTTTTAGGTGTACTAAAGGGGTATGGGATTCAGGGTCGACACCAATTAGGTCAACACCCATTGGTCGACAGTGGATAGGTCAACACTAGAAATAGGCCGACATGAAAAAAGTTTTTTTTAATGTGTCGTTTTCCCCGTCAAGTGACCAGGAACCCCAATTAGTGCACCGCGTCCCCTTGCTGCGCTCGGCATAGGTTACCATTCCCAATCGTAGTCCACGTGGATTGTAAAGTATGAAAAAGTAAAAAAACAAAAAAGATGTGAAAAACTCATGGTTTTTTTCCTGTCGACCTTGTTCACATCGACCCAATGACTGTGTCTACCTATTTCTAGTTTCGACCTATCCACTGGGTGTTGACCCAGAGTCCAGATACTGTACTAAAGTTAACTTTCAGGGACAGTGGAAGCAATAACTGATGTCCGCGAGAGTTACATTCACAGAATATCATATTTGGAACAGACTCCTACAGAGAATATGACAGTGCAGATGCACACAGGGGCAGATGTATTAACCTGGAGAAGGCATAAGGAAGTGATAAACCAGTGATATGTGCAAGGTGATAAATGCACCAGCCAATCAGCTCCTAATTGTTAATTTACATATTGGAGCTGATTGGCTGGTTCGTTTATCACCTTGCATATATCACTGGTTTATCACTTTCTTATGCCATCTCCAGGTTAATACATCTGCCCCATAGTATCAGTTTCCTGAGCCGGACGGAAGCTGCAGGAGAAGGGTCGAAGATCCCCCTCCTGCGAGAATACCTCCGTAGGCATAAAGCAGTTTACGCCATCCTAGAAAAGCTTCTTTTTTCAGAGTTTGGTACATAGTAGCCAGAACGTAGTCACCATTGATAATAATGGGGACTGCCGTCTGCAGCACTAATTAGCCTTTTGCAGGAGACTGCTGTGAAATCTCCTGAATTGTGGGGGTCATTCCGAGTTGATCGCACGAAGCAACTTTTTGCTGCTCATACGATCAACCTGACGCCGCCTATGGGGGAGTGTATTTTAGCGTGGCAGGGCTGCGATCGCTTGTGCAGCCCTGCTATGCTAAAAAAGTTTCACGTAAAACAAGACCAGCCCTAGACCTACTTGCCATTTGCGACGGATCTAGCGATGCAGGTCCCGGATTTGACGTCAGACATCCGCCCTCAAAACGCCTGGACACACCTGCGTTCCCTGGACCACTCCCGGAAAACGGTCAGTTGACGCCCCGACACGCTTTCCTCCTGTCAATCTTCTTGCTGTCGCCACTGCGACCGCTTTCTTCGTTCCCGGCGTCGCGTGCGCAGTTCCGACCCGATGGCACCGCTGTGAAGAAGTGCAGCGTGCGATCGGGTCGGAATGATCCCCTATGTACTAAGCTCTGAAGAGAGATAAAGTGGACAGAGATAAAGTACCAGCCAACCGGCTCCTATCTGTCATTTTTTAAACACAGCCTGTAACATGGCAGTTAGGAGCCGATTGGTAGGTTCTTTATTTCAGTCTACTTTCTCTCTCTCCAGAGCTTAGTACATAGGACCTAATTCACACCTGGACGGTGCAACAACAGTGGTCGCAGGCTGAAGCCCAGTGGGGTATGCACACATGCAGCAGCCTCACTTCGCGTGCACACACAGTGAGATGCGAAGGATCACTTGTGCGAACGCCTCTGCCTGTTTGTCAGACAGAGGCGGTCACGGGGCGTGTCGGCGGCATTGCGGCAGCGTTCTCGGGGTGCGATCCGGGACAATTTGAAAGGCGGGCCGCGGCACCTGCGTGACGTCACATGCAGCCACAGTGGACAAAAACAGCTAAGCTACATAGGCAGGGAGCTACTCAGCAGGTGGGAAAGCATTGCCGCTGTGCAATGCTTTTGTATGTCTGCGTGGGGGTAGGACCTGGCATGCGGGGCGGACTAGCCCTGTGCTGGGCGTCCCCTAGCATGTCAGGGGCGGGGAAAGGGGGATATGCGGTCACGGCGCTGCCCCAACTTCCCCGCCGGGGGCCACCACGCCGAGTGGCAGCTTCCGGGCCGCGGCACCATGCCTGCAGTCCCAGCCTGCTGCTGCAGCGGGCATGGGACGCTGCAGGTTGTCCGGGGATTTTGTTTCACCTGCCACTAAATCCCGAGAAACAGCCCAGTTTTCAGGCAAAACGGGGCTGTTTTTACCAAAAACACACAGGTTTCACTGAACTTTTTTTACAGGTGATCAATCTGGATAGCCTGTAAAAACAAAAAACAAAAAATCGGTGAAACATTTGGAAAAATCGCAAAAAAAATAAGATTTTACTCACCGGTAAATCTATTTCTCGTAGTCCGTAGTGGATGCTGGGACCCCGTAAGGACCATGGGGAATAGCGGCTCTGCAGGAGACTGGGCACAACTAAAGAAAGCTTTAGGACTACCTGGTGTGCACTGGCTCCTCCCACTATGACCCTCCTCCTCCAGACCTCAGTTAGGATACTGTGCCCGGAAGAGCTGACACAATAAGGAAGGATTTTGAATCCCGGGTAAGACTCATACCAGCCACACCAATCACACCGTATAACTCGTGATACTATACCCAGTTAACAGTATGAAATATAACTGAGCCTCTCAACAGATGGCTCAACAATAACCCTTTAGTTAGGCAATAACTAAATACAAGTATTGCAGACAATCCGCACTTGGGATGGGCGCCCAGCATCCACTACGGACTACGAGAAATAGATTTACCGGTGAGTAAAATCTTATTTTCTCTGACGTCCTAAGTGGATGCTGGGACTCCGTAAGGACCATGGGGATTATACCAAAGCTCCCAAACGGGCGGGAGAGTGTGGATGACTCTGCAGCACCGAATGAGCAAACTCTAGGTCCTCCTCAGCCAGGGTATCAAACGTGTAGACTCTTGCAAAAGTGTTTGAACCCGACCAAGTAACAGCTCGGCAAATTTGTAAAGCCGAGACCCCTCGGGCAGCCGCCCAAGAAGAGCCCACTTTCCTCGTGGAATGGGCTTTTACAGATTTAGGGTGCGGCAGTCCAGCCGCAGAATGTGCAAGTTGAATCGTGCTACAGATCCAGCGAGCAATAGTCTGCTTAGAAGCAGGAGCACCCAGCTTGTTGGGTGCATACAGGATAAATAGCGAGTCAGTTTTCCTGACTCCAGCCGTCCTGGAAACATATATTTTTCAGGGCCCTGACTACGTCCAGTAACTTGGAATCCTCCAAGTCCCAAGTAGCCGCAGGCACCACAATAGGTTGGTTCACATGAAAAACTGATACCACCTTAGGAAGGAATTGGGAACGAGTCCTCAATTTCGCCCTATCCATATAAAAAATTTGATAAGGGCTTTTGCATGATAAAGCCGCTAATTCTGATACACGCCTGGCCGACGCCAAGGCCAACAGCATGACCACTTTCCACGTGAGGTATTTTAGCTCCACGGATTTAAGTGGCTCAACCCAATGCGACTTCAGGAAATCCAACACCACGTTGAGATCCCAAGGTGCCACTGGAGGCACAAACGGGGGCTGACTATGCAGCACTCCCTTAACAAAAGTCTGAACTTCAGGCAGTGAAGTCAGTTCTATTTTTGAAGAAAATCGATAGAGCCAAAAACTGGACCTTAATGGAACCCAATTTTAGGCCCATAGTCACCCCTGACTGTAGGAAGTGCAGAAATCGACCTAGCTGAAAGTCCTCCGTTGGGGCCTTCCTGGCCTCACAGCACGCAACATATTTCCGCCATATGCGGTGATAATGGTTTGCGTTCACTTCTTTCCTAGCTTTAATTAGCGTAGGAATAACTTCCTCCGGAATGCCCTTTTCCTTCAGGATCCGGCGTCAACCGCCATGCCGTCAAACGCAGCCGCGGTACGTCTTGGAACAGACAGGCCCCCTGCTGCAGCAGGTCCTGTCTGAGCGGCAGAGGCCATGGGTCCTCTGAGATCATTTCTTGGAGTTCTGGGTACCAAGCTCTTCTTGGCCAATCCGGATCAATGAGTATAGTTCTTACTCCTCTCCTTCTTATTATTCTCATTACCCTGGGTATTAGAGGCAGAGAAGGGAACACATACACCGACTGGTACACCCACGGTGTTACCAGAGCGTCCACAGCTATCGCCTGAGGGTCCCTTGACCTGGCGCAATATCTTTTTAGCTTTTTGTTGAGGCGGGACGCCATCATGTCCACCTGTGGCCTTTCCCAACGGTGTACAATCATTTGGAAGACTTCTGGATGAAGTCCCCACTCTCCCGGGTGGAGGTCGTGTTTGCTGAGAAAGTCTGCTTCCCAGTTATCCACTCCGGGAATGAACACTGTTGACAGTGCTAACACATGATTTTCCGCCCATCGGAGAATCCTTGTGGCTTCTGCCATCGCCATCCTGCTTCTTGTGCCGCCCTGTCGGTTTACATGAGCGACCGCCGTGATGTTGTCTGACTGGATCAGCACCGGCCGGTGTTGAAGCAGGGGTCTAGCCTGACTTAGGGCATTGTAAATGGCCCTTAGTTCCAGAATATTTTTGTGTAGGGAAGTCTCCTGACTTGTCTATAGTCCTTGGAAGTTTCTTCCCTGTGTGACTGCCCCCCAGCCTCGAAGGCTGGCATCCATGGTCACCAGGACCCAGTCCTGTATGCCGAATCTGCGGCCCTCTAGAAGATGAGCACTCTGCAGCCACTACAACAGCGACACCCTGGCCCTTGGAGACAGGGTTATCCGCCGATGCATCTGAAGATGCGACCCGGACCACATGTCCAACAGATCCCACTGGAAGATCCTTGCCTGGGACCTGGCGAATGGAATTTCTTCGTAAGAAGCTACCATCTTTCCCAGGGCTCGCGTGCATTGATGCACCGACACCTGTATTTGTATTAGGAGGTCTCTGTCTAGAGACGACAACTCCTTGGACTTCTCCTCCGGGAGAAACCCTTTTTTCTTGTTCTGTGTCCAGAACCATACCCAGGAACAGTAGACGGGTCGTAGGAACCAGCTGCGACTTTGGAATATTCAGAATCCAGCCGTGCTGTTGTAGCACTTCCCGAGATAGTGCTACTCCGACGAACAACTGCTCCCTGGACCTCGCCTTTATAAGGAGATCGTCCAAGTACGGGACAATTATTTCGGCCATTACCTTGGTAAATACCCTCGGTGCCGGGGACAGACCAACGGCAACGTCTGGAATTGGTAATGACAATCCTGGTGAGGAGGGTAAATAGGGACATGCAGGTAAGCATCCTTGATGTCCAGTGATACCATGAAATTCTCCAGGCTTGCAATAATCGCCCTGAGCGATTCCATTTTGAACTTGAACCTTCGTATATAAGTGTTCAAGGATTTCAATTTTAGAATGGGTCTCACCGAACCGTCTGGTTTCGGTACCACAAACATTTTGGAATAGTAACCCCGGCCTTGCTGAAGGAGGGGTACCTTGATTTCACCTGCTGGAAGTACAGCTTGTGAATTGCCGCCAGTACTACCTCCCTTTCTCCGAGGGCAGCAGGCAAGGCTGATGTGAGGTAACGGCGAGGGGGAGTCGCCTCGAACTCCAGCTTGTATCCCTGTGATACTACTTGCAGAACCTAGGGATCCACCTGTGGGCAAGCCCACTGGTCCCTGAAGTTCCCGAGACGCGCCCCCACCGCACCTGTCTCCACCTGTGGAGCCCCAGCGTCATGCGGTGGACTCAGAGGAAGCGGGGGAAGATTTTTGATCCGGGGAACTGGCTGTCTGGTGCAGCTTTTTCCTTCTTCCCTTGTCTCTGTGCAGAAAGGAAGCGCCTTTGACCCGCTTGCTTTTCTGAAGCCGAAAGGACTGTACCTGAAAATACGGTGCTTTCTTAGGCTGTGAGGAAACCTGAGGTAAATTTTTTTCTTCCCAGCTGTTGCTGTGGATACGAGGTCCCAGAGACCATGTGCCTTTTAAAGTCAGCATCACCTGTCCACTGCCGGGTCTCTAATACCCTCCTGGCAGAATGGACATTGCATTAATTCTGGATGCCAGCCGGCAAATATCCCTCTGTGCATCCCTCATATATAAGACAACGTCTTTAAATTGCTCTATGTTAGCAAAATATTATCCCTGTCTAGGGTATTAATATTATGTGACAGGGTATCAGACCACGCTGCAGCAGCACTATTCATGCTGAGGCAATTGCAGGTCTCAGTATAGTACCTGAGTGTGTATATACAGACTTCAGGATAGCCTCCTGCTTTTTGTCAGCAGGCTCCTTCAAAGTGGCCGTATCCTAAGACGGCAGTGCCACCTTTTTTGACAAACGTGTGAGCGCCTTATCCACCCTAGGGGATATCTCCCAACGTGACCTATCCTCTGGCGGGAAAGGGTACGCCAGCAGTAACTTTTTAGAAATTACCAGTTTCTTATCGGGGGAACCCACGCTTCTTTACACACTTCATTCACTCATCTGATGGGGGAACAAAACACTGGCTGCTTTTTCTCCCCAAACATAAAACCCCTTTTATGTGGTACTTGGGTTAATGTCAGAAATGTGTAACACATTTTTAATTGCCGAAATCATGCAACGGATGTTCCTAGTGGATTGTGTATATGTCTCAACCTCGTCGACACTGGAGTCAGACTCCGTGTCGACATCTGTGTCTGCCATCTGAGGTAACAGGCGTTTTTTGAGCCCCTGATGGCCTTTGAGACGCCTGGGCAGGCGCGGGCTGAGAAGCCGGCTGTCCCACAGCTGTTACGTCATCCAGCCTTTTATGTAAGGAGTTGACCTTGTCGGTTAATACCTTCCACCTATCCATCCACTCTGGTGTCGGCCCCACAGGGGGCGACATCCCATTTATCGGCCTTTGCTCCGCCTCCACGTAACCTTCCTCATCCAACATGTCGACACAGCCGTACCGACACACCGCACACACACAGGGAATGCTCTGACTGAGGACAGGACCCCACAAAGTCCTTTGGGGAGACAGAGAGAGAGTATGCCAGCACACACCAGAGCGCTATATAATGCAGGGATTAACACTATAACTGAGTGTTTTATTTTCCCCCCAATAGCTGCTTGTATACACATATTGCGCCTAAATTTGGTGCCCCCCCTCTCTTTTTAACCCTTTGAGCCTGAAAACTACAGGGGAGAGCCTGGGGAGCTGTCTTCCAGCTGCACTGTGAAGAAAAAATGGCGCCAGTGTGCTGAGGGAGATAGCCCCGCCCCTTTTTCGGCTGACTTTTCTCCCGCTTTTTTCATGGATTCTGGCAGGGGTAATTTATCACATATATAGCCCTGGGACTATATATTGTGATGATTTGCCAGCCAAGGTGTTTATATTGCCCTCAGGGCGTCCCCCCCCAGCGCCCTGCACCCATCAGTGACCGGAGTGTGAGGTGTGCATGAGGAGCAATGGCGCACAGCTGCAGTGCTGTGCGCTACCTTGTTGAAGACAGAAGTCTTCTGCCGCCGATTTTCCGGAACACTTCTTGCTTCTGGCTCTGTAAGGGGGCCGGCGGCGCGGCTCC
Organism: Pseudophryne corroboree; assembly: GCF_028390025.1. Taxonomy (NCBI): domain Eukaryota; kingdom Metazoa; phylum Chordata; class Amphibia; order Anura; family Myobatrachidae; genus Pseudophryne; species Pseudophryne corroboree. The sequence goes on from NC_086452.1 coordinate 436,396,414, forward strand.
GGGACCGAACATCGAGGTCGGGTCCTGTGGTCGATCCCTCTGGAGCTAATGGTGTCCAGTAGCCTAAGAAGCCCAAGCTACCACCAGTTAGGTAGGTTCGCTTCTTCTCCCCTTAGTCCCTCGCTGCAGTGAGTCTGTTGCCAGCAGATCTCACTGTAAAATAAAAAACCTAAAATATACTTTCTTTCTAGGAGCTCAGGAGAGCCCCTAGTGTGCATCCAGCTCAGCCGGGCACAAGATTCTAACTGAGGTCTGGAGGAGGGTCATAGTGGGAGTAGCCAGTGCACACCAGGTAGTCCTAAAGCTTTCTTTAGTTGTGCCCAGTCTCCTGCGGAGCCGCTATTCCCCATGGTCCTTACGGAGTCCCAGCATCCACTTAGGACGTCAGAGAAACATAGATTTTCGCACCCCATGTTTTACCGGGGCTAATAGAATATCCCCCCTAGTCTGTTAGTACATAGCGGTGATACATAAAATTATGCAGAGACTGTAGTTTCTGCATAATGGGGGTCATTCCGAGTTGATTGCACGTAGCAACTTTGTGCTGCTGGTGCGATCAACTAATCTCCGCCTATGGGGGAGTGTATTTTAGCATAGCAGGGCTGCGATTGCTTGTGTAGCCCTGCTATGCTAAAAACGTTTCCTGCAAAACAAGACCAGGGTCAGACCTACTTACCCTGTGCGACGGATCTAGAGATGAAGGTCCCGGAATTCACGTCAGACAACCGCCCTCCAAACGCCTGGACACGCCTGCATTCGGATCTCCACGCCCGGAAAACGGTGAGTATCCGCCCCGGAACGCCTCCTCCCTGTCAGTCTTCTTACGATCGCTCTAGCGATCACTTTCTTCTTTCTTCTGATCGTTGCCCGGCAACGGCTGTCGTTGGGCAACGACGCGCGTGCGCACTGCGTGCACCGTGCATGCGCAGTTCCGACCCGTTCGCACCGCAGCGATGAACCGATGTGCGAAAAGATGGGCTTGATAATAAATATGCCCCTATGTATTAACACTTTGGTTACAAAACACTTAAAAAATCTTAGAATACGTACAACAATAAAAAATCAGGATAGTGTGCCCTTTAATTAGCTCACTTGAAATATACTTTGAGTAATTCAAAGTTAATTAGCTAAATAAGGACAGTGATTGCGATAAGAACATATTTTAAAGCAATTACGTTGATATTCGTGCGTAGTTCTCTTTCAAGACCAGAAATGTGCGTAATTTCTTTTCTCTTTTTCTCAGGTACAGGATGTTAAATGCCAGCTCATTTCACAATACGGGGTTTGTTTCAGAGCCAGGCAGTGCTCCACAAACATGTTAATAATGAGGCAGAAGTTATTACTGTAGACAGTCTAGAAATAAGCCGAGAGGGGTAAAGCAAGAAGGCTAATCACCAACATTCCTTGATGAATTACTAAGCAGTGTGTGGTAAATCTGTGTGCATTTTCTTGTTCTGATCCCCCAAATTCATCCTCGACTTATTTCTTAAAAGGTTAAAGTTCTCCCTGGTGATTAAAGCCGAGATCAGGCAGCAGACGTGAAGGTAAGTGTTTCTACTTCCAAGATTTTGGAATCCAGCCTGGTACTTTTTAATCTAATTTTGCAATGTTTATAGTAGTGACGGGGGAAAGGGATAGAGGGAAAAAAATAAGCTAATCTTGTCGCGGAGTCGGGCAGGTTAAATTTACCATGCCGTGCTGGGTAGAGTGTTGCATATTTGTAGACTAGCCAGGGAGAAATTCCTTAAGCCTCTTTTGAAAAGCAGGAATGCCTCTGGCTTGTCAGTTTCAATTCATTCACGACTTGTTCCTTAATTGTTAAGAAACGAAAAAGAAAAAAAAGTTATACAACCACAACAAAGTCAGATAATTCTGTCACTTCTGAGTGGAGACATGTTGTATAACAATAACTTACAACACAACGGTGCTTATGAACATGGGCAATTTTCCGTAGTTTAGTTTGCAGAGATAGTGAGGAGGAGCGGGTTCCCGGCCGAACTTTGACCTTTTTTTTAAAGCGGCAACCATGAACAAGGCAAAACCATTTGTAAATGATTGGTGCTTTAAAAAAAATGTCCGAGTTCAGCTCGGAACCCGCACCTCCGTCCAACTCGGACTTCATTACATCTGGCTCAGTAAATTAATTCTCATCCAAGTGATCTTGAGGTCTTATCTCTCTGACGGGTCGATGCAGAGGTGTATTAAGAGAGGAGGGGGGTCCTGTGCAGTCTCCATTCGAGCCCCTTTCCTCTCTCTCTTGCCGGCAGCATAGTCCCTCTGAGTGATCGGTGCTACCGTGTTTCCCCGATAATAAGACCTACCCCGATAATAAGACCTACCCTTACTTCTGCAGAACGGTCCAAAATAAGCCCTACCCCGAAAATAAGACATAGCTAAATCCCCATTTTGTCTGGTCCCTGCGCTACACTACAATTCCCCCCGCTCCGAAATGGATGCCGCTGATAAAGATTTAACAGTGGCATCCAATCACAGCTGCAGCGTCTCACTCTCTCACAGTGAGCGCGCACCCTCCCCTCGTTTTTTGTGAATGACGCTGGCGTGCGTGCCGGCACCATTTACAGCAGCGCCGCGGAGGAGAGTACAGAAAAAAAGGAAGGTGAAGACAAAAAAAAACGGTAAGTGAAGTATTGTAAAGCTATATTGCTGGACATGACAGATTGGGTCCACTTCTTCTGCAGGATATGGAGGCGCAAGAAATCCAAGCCGGAATTCGGGGTATGGACACTTATGATGATGTTGTTGAAGAAGATGACATGACCATTTCTGAATAAAGGTACATTTTTTTGTTCACACCTGTTTATTGAAATTGCTGTCAATGTTAATTAAAATAAGACTTACCCCGAAAATAAGCCCTATGGTGTTTTTTGGACTGAAAAAAAAAAATAAGACAGCGTCTTATTATCGGGGAAACACGGTAGTAGATTCCAGCAGCTGCACATGCACAGGACTCTGGGAAAATGGTGCAGTGGCCATTTTTCTTGTGATTACTGCGCATGCGCAAAATGCCGGTAAAATGCCCGCCGCGCCGAAAAAATTTCACATTAGGCCCAGTTATTGACGTTGGGGGTTAACCATGCACAATGGCACATTAGACAAGCCCAGTTTCCCAGAGTTCTGATGAACATCATAATTACCAGTTGCTTTTGCCTCATACACAATACCAGAATATGGGCCAATTCCGTTTAAACCGGGAGGTGCAAACTACATGTTTATGGGCAGCTTAGCACATCGTAGTTGTATACTCAATATATGACAGTATAACGAACAGTTAGATGATAGTTCTGTAGGTTAATTAGCTTAGGGAGGGTAGTGGTCCATAGGATATTGGAATTCAATTTGTATCTAGTGTACAGAGAGGTGTTGTTCTTCTATCTCAAGGGCTGGTCTTCAGGTTGCCGGCGGCTGGGCTCCCGGCGACCACAATACCAGCGCCGGAATCCCGACCGCCGGCATACCGACATCTTTTCTCCCTCTTGGGGGTCCATGACCACCTGGAGGGAGACCACCGTGCCCGCAGCGTGGCGAGTGCAGCGATCCCACAAGGGGCTCATTTGCGCTCGCCCAGCTGTCGGTATGCCGGCACTCGGGATTCCGGCCCTGGTATGCTGGTCGCCGGGAGCCCAACCGCCGGCATACCATACTACACCCATCTCAAGCAGTCCCTGGAAAAGGAATGCACATTGAAGCCATTCTCATTGAGGAGCAGCGTGTGAAAATGCTGGCAACAGTCCATAATTTGAAAGGCAGACGAGGTTTTAAAATACTGTGGCAGATTTATCAAAGCTTGGCCAGAGATAAAATAGAGAGAGATAAAGTACCAACCAATTAGCTCCTAACTGTCATTTTTCAAACACAGCCTGTAAAATGACAGAAGCTGATTGGCTGTATCTCTCTCCACGTTATCTCTCTCCTTGCTTTGATACATCTCCCCCCCACTGTCCCTGTATGACATTTTTAGCAGTGGAAATGTCCCTATTTATTTCTAGTCTGACCAACTGACCACTGTAACTCCTTAATTCAGAATTATTGAATATGACATATTACTTAGCACTGCACAATGGTGGTTATTCCCAGTTGTACACTCGCTAGCTGCTTTTAGCAGCATTGCACACGCGAGTCCGCCGCCCTCTGGGAGTGTATCTTAGCTTAGCAGAATAGCGAACGAAAGATTAGCAGAATTGCTACTAAATAATTTCTTGCAGTTTCTGAGTAGCTCCAGACCTACTCCTAGATTGCGATCACCTCAGTCCGTTTAGTTCCTGGTTTGACATCACAAACACGCCCTGCGTTCGGCCAGCCACTCCCCCGTTCTCCAGACACTCCCGCGTTTTTCCCTGACATGCCTGCGTTTTTTAGCACACTCCCGGAAAACGCTCAGTTACCACCCAGAAACGCCCCTTTCCTGTCAATCACTCACCGATCAGCAGTGCGACTGAAAAGCGCCGCAGGATCAACAGCAAAACTGCTACGTTTTTAGTTAAATAACTAAGCACATGCGCGCTGCGTACCATGTGCATGCGCATTTAGCAGCAAATCGCAGCATAGCGAAAATCGGCAACGAGCGAACAACTCGGAATGACCACCAATATTTGTAGATATCACACAATGATATAATGAGACAGATATATAACAAAGGTCAGTGCATGACGTACTCAGATAGATCTGTTCGGCAGCAAAGTGCCCCAGGAAATTATTTTAAAATGTTGGGAACTATGACTTACAGAGGCCCTCATTCCGAGTTGTTCGCTCGTTAGTGGTTTTCGCAACGGAGCGATTTGTCGCAAACTGCGCATGCGCAATGTTCGCAGTGCGTCTGCGCCAAGTAAATTTGCCAAAAAGTTAGGTATTTTACTCACGGCTTAACGAAGAAATTTCTTCGTTCTGGTGATCGGAGTGTGATTGACAGGAAGTGGGTGTTTCTGGGCGGAAACTGTCCGTTTTATGGGTGTGTGCGGAAAAACGCTGCCGTTTCTGGGAAAAACGCGGGAGTGGCTGGAGAAACGGGGGAGTGTCTGGGCGAACGCTGGGTGTATTTGTGACGTCAAACCAGGAACGAAACTGACTGAACTGATCGCACTGGAAGAGTAAGTCTGGAGCTACTCAGAAACTGCTAAGAAATTTCTATTCTGTTCGCAATTCTGCAAAGCTAAGATTCACTCCCAGAGGGCGGCGGCTTAGCGTGTGCAAAGCTGCTAAAAGCAGCTAGCGAGCGAACAACTCGGAATGAGGGCCAGAGTACTTTAGTGATTTTTCACAATTTGCGCAGTGTTTTCCATGCGGGCTTAGGAACATGGGATATATGAGCTGCCTTCTCAGATATTTAGTTTATCAAAGGCAATAAGCCATAGGTACTGCGAAAAAAGCATCAGCTGCCTATGTATTAAGCCCCTCAGCAGCAAGCTTGTTAAGCATATTTACTAAGGACAGTGGCGTTGCGTGTTCCGCTGACTGTCTTCCTATGCTCCTGCCATCTCAGGTAGGCTACAGCACAGTAGATGTGAGAAATTGAGAAAAATTCTTTTAAATCATTAAAATAATCATCTTTAGAATTATTTATATTTTATGGAATCTTCACCTAGAAGCCTGAGACCACATGTCGGATGTAACCAAGTCCAAGTTGGCCGGAGTTGGGGGTTCCTGGCCAAACTGACATTTTTTCAAAGTGGCAATAATTTACAAGTCAAAACCATACCTTGTACATTATTGCTGCTTTAAAAAAAAAGCCTGACTTTGGCTAGGAACACGCACCTCCAGACAACTCGGACTTCATTACATCCGGCCCCATACTTCTAGAGGTTTGCAGTTGGTATGTATACTTGGCAGTGCCTGAACACGTATGCACAGAAGGGACCACTAGCAGCCAGTGATGTGATAATTCATCAGAGAAAACACTGGGGCATACTTGCCTACCCTCCCAGAATGGCCGGGAGGCTCCCAAAAATCGGGTAGCCCTCCCGGCCCCCTGGAAGGGTGGGCAAGCCTCCCGTTTTCCCTGTCAGGCCCTCTACTCCCCCCCTCGGCCACCCACAGCAGAGAACAAGTGGGTGGCCGAGGGGATCCGATGACGCGATTCGCGCTGAATCGTGTCATCGTAGCTCCGCCCCCCGCTATACAGTGCCTAGTTTCTCGGCACTGTATAGAGTGGGGCGGAGCCACGATGACGCGATTGTGATGTCACGCCCCCGGACTGCCCACTTCCCCGTCGTCACGCCCCCCAGACGGCTCATCATCCCGGAGGAGGGGGCAGGAAGGTAGGCAAGTATGCACTGGGGGCTGGTGAGGGGTTGTGTCCGGACTGTTAGATGTGGTGCAGCACCAGAGTCTCCGAGAAGGTGTGATGAGGTCAAATCTGACTCCACAGATACTGTACCTCTCTGGAAACTGGCCACAACCTTAACCATGGGCCAATTCCACTGCATTCCCCCAGTGAACCCTTCATGACCCAGTACAACACCAGGAACAAGTACCTTCTCTATAAACCCCTGTTCAGAGTCTACAGTATGTATGATTTTGGTTTTGCTTTTTTGCATGATTTAGTCTTAAGGCCCGTACACACTGGTCGATATATCGTCCGTTCTCCTGAACGGCCGATATATCGCGGGACCGTCGGCCAGTGTGTACGGCCGATACGTCTGTGAACTCCGTCGTTCACAGACGTATCGCGTCGGCCGCGCAGCACAGCCGACGGCCAATAGATCTACCGATATATTGGCGCGTCGCTGTGTGTGTACGGGGCGGTCGGCCGACCGCCCGTACACATGCTGCGGCGGCCGGCGGTGATTGACAGGTGAACTGGGCGGGCGTGTGTACACGCCCGCCCAGTTCATGTCGTCAGTCCCCGACGGATCGAGCAGTGTGTATGCTGAATACACTGCTCGATCCGTCCATAGATATATCTGCAGATCAATTGATCTGCAGATATATCTGTTAGTGTGTACCCACCTTTAGTCAGATACTGTCAATATAAAAAAAACAACAACAACAACAACATGGAATTAAACAGACCGAATAAAACACGGTGCCACAGTTGATTAATGTATTTAAGTAAGTGACCTGAGATGCGGGGTGGAATTTTGTATAGATATTGTAGCATTCTCTGAGCACAGGAACTTAACAATCTTTTCTGTATGCAGTATAAACTGCCCTTTGGTGTCACCTTTCCTGAGATGAAGGTCACAGTCTGAAGGTCATCTCAGTACACAACAATCCGCACCACAGCATGTAGGTTACAGGCTCACAAGGAGTCAGAGGTAGCTCTGCATGAAATGTTCATACATCCATCTTATTTGCTCTATTTCCATCACTGAAACCTGGCTTTATACCATAAGGAAAGTGAAAAAGCCTGTTTACACAGAACTCCGCTGAGAATTCTAATGATTTCAATTGACTTTGCAGAAAATACATCTGATATATGTTTAATAGCCTAAATGAGGCAGGTGGTTTTAAAACCCTGTAAACAGCAAATACAATCCACCTCAGAAGCTGCAGTTTGTTCCTGTTCATATAGACCTTTCATGAGGTATATTTACTAAAGGGCGGTATGTCAAAGCCACCCGTTCACCAAATGGCAACAGGAATCAATGCTCAGCGGAGTAACAGGGCAAAATGCCGCCCTATGCTGTACCCGCCCCCTAAGCGCATAACATCATGATGTCACACAGAGGGGGCGGGGCTGACAAGCACTGGGATGTGCTGCACTCCTGAAAGTGGCCCTCATTCCGAGTTGTTCGCTCGCTAGCTACTTTTAGCAGCCGTGCAAACGCATAGTCGCCGCCCACGGGGGAGTGTATTTTAGCTTTGCAAGTGTGCGATCGCCTGTGCAGCAGAGCGGTACAAAAACATTTTGTGCAAAACAAGACCAGCCCTGTAGTTACTTATCCTGTGTTATGATTCTAGCGACTGAGGTCCCGGAATTGACGTCAGATACCCGCTCTGCAAACACCTGCGTTTTCCCTACCACTCCCAGAAAAAGGTCAGTTGACACCCATAAACGCCTTCTTCCTGTCAATCTCCTTGCGATCGGATGTGCGAATGGATTCATCGCTAGAAGCATTGTACAGCAACGATGCTGTTTGTACCTGTACGACGCGCGTGTGCACTGCGGTGCATACGCATGTGCAGTTTTGCCATTTTTTTACCTGATCACTGCGCTGCGAAAATCGGCAGCGTGCAATCAACTCGGAATGATCCCCAGTGTCATGAGGACGCTCCAAGCTGCTATACAGACGGGTGTAGTATGGTATACCGGCGGCCGGAATCCCGGCGGCCAGCATGCCGGCACCAGAATCCTGACCGCCGGCATACCGACAGCTGGGCGAGCGCAAATGAGCCCCCCCCAAGAGGGGGAAAAGGTGTCGGTATGCTGAGTGTTGGGATTCTGGCGCCGGTATACTGTGCGCCGGGATCCATCCCAACAGCCGGCAAACTGAAGCCCACCCATATAGACAGCAGGGTGCCTGTCTGGAGCATCCACAGGACGCTCTGAGGGAAAGTGAGGGGGGGGGGGGGGCGGCTTACCATTCTAGGCACCCTCCTAGCCAGATGCAAGGGCCATTGCACGTTGACGGTGCCGCCCACAGAAGCCTGAGTTATGGTTCTATCAAAGCCTGAGGGGCAGATCATGTATTAAGCCTGGAGAAGTGATAAACCAGTGATAAGTGGAAGGTGATAATGCACCAGCCAATCAGCTCCTAACTGTCAATTTACATATTGGAGCTGATTGGCTGGTGCATTATCACCTTCCACTTATCACTGCTTTATCACTTCTCCAGGCTTAATACATCTGCCCCTGAGTCAGTTATGGCTTTATCAATGCTAAATAGCAGTGACTCACCGATTCCTGTTGCCACTCTAAAACGATCAGCGTTCCATTGAATATATCCTCAGGAGCCTGATTTAAAGTAAAAAATTTGAAAATTTTAGACATGCCCAAATTTTGGGTTGAATTCAGTTTTGCCGTGGAACAAGCTATTTAGCCTAATTTTGGAAATTAGGGGTCTATTCATGAAGCAGTGAAAAGTGTGGAGAAGTGAGCCAATGGAGAAGTTGCCCATGGCAACCAATCAACACTGACGTTGCATTTATAATTTGCATACTATACAGTTTTACAGAGCAGCTGATTGGTTGCCATAGGCAACTTCTCCACTGGCTCACTTCTCCACACTTTTCACTGCTTCATGAATAGGCCCCTTAGTGTGTATACAGGGCCGGTTCTGGGGCTTTGCGCGCCCCGGGCGGCAATGGGGGGCGTGGCTTCGTACAGGGGGCGTGGTCATTTACGCCCCATGTACAGACTACTGTAGCGCTCTGAAATGTGCCCCGCAGCCGCTGGCCGCTGTGAAGCCCTTCGTGGAGAGGTCCTTTAATGTGCGGTGCGCGATGACGTCACCGCGCACCGCACAGTAAAGGACCTCTCCACGAAGGGAACCTCTAGTTTCCCTTCACAGCGGCCAGCGGCAGCGGGGGGCAGCGGGCAGCGGGGGGCACAGCAGCAGCGGATCTTGCCCTGGTGTGGCGCCCTCCGGATGGCGCCGGCACCCTCCGGAAGGCGGCGCCCCGGGCAAAAGTCCTGCTTGCTCGTGGCAAGATCCGCTACTGTGTGTATAAATAACACAGAGTTGTAGGTGTGACAGTCAACTCTTGAACAGTATCGCACAATACAGCATACTGCAGTGGGTCACATCACATTGTGGGGCAAATTCAGGACGGAACGCAAACCGCAATCCGCCCATAATTTTTGCTGGTGGTGCCGCGGGTGCATGCGCAGTTGGCCCTACTGCGCATGCGTCTGTATTTTCTGCGGGGGGGGGGGGGGGGCTGCAGAAAATGCATTCGCCTCTGCGAGTCAACCTTAGTTTCTGCTGATAAGCAGAAATTGTGAGGCGTACGCAATTTCTGCTTGTAGCAGGGGGGAGGCGCCGGTCAGCATGCGTGCAAAAGGATAGCAAATTCTGCTGATTAGCAGAATTTGCTATCCTTACTGAATTGGCCCCTGTATTCACTATAACAATTTAAGGGGTACATTTACTAAGCAGTGAAAAGAGCAGAGAAATGAGCCAGTGAAGAAGTTGCCCATGGCAACCAATCAGCACTGAAGTAACATCTATCATTTGCATACTATAAAATGATACAGAGCTGCTGATTGGTTGATGAGGAAATTTCTCCACTGGCTCACTTCTCCGCTCTTATCACTGCTTAGTAAATGTTCCCCATAGTCCTTATCTGCTGAATAACCTCCATAGCTTACTGCCCTGTCTCCCACTGGCTGCCAGCCCCCAATATGAATCGTTAGGGATATTTGGCTGTTTTGTAGAACAGCATTTTATGCACCTGTTTTGAGTACACTTTGTATTCTTACACTAAGAGGCCAACCTGAGAGGATTCTTAACAAAGCAACACTGATTTATGAGAGAATAGAATCTAGAGGTGCACAGGATGAAACCGCAATAAATCAAAGAACAAAAGAAGGGAGGAGAGAAAAAAAGCATATCAAATTAGGAATGAACTCAGAGAATTGAATGAACAATAGAAAAAGTTGTGCAGTAACTTTAAACGCAGAACTTGAGTCGCATGAGATACATAAATCATTAGGCAAAATCCAGTAAGCACCAAGCAGGATGTATTCAAAATGATAACGATCGAGATCCCGGCGTTCAGAAGACCGATGCCGGAATCCCGACATCCGACATTTTACCGGCGGTCGGACAACCCCCTCCACCTCAACCCCCCCCCCCCCCCGTAAATCCCACTCAGTTGGCGGGTCTACGTCACCAACCGAGTGGAAATAGGAACCTGTGGCGAGCGCACTCGCTGCCGGTATGCCGGCAGGCAGGATACCACTGTCAGTATACTGACAGCCGGCATCCCGTCTGCCGGTATATCATACCGCACCCTTTTAATCAATGCTTACTTTGGTATGGTATAATCAATGTAATGATAATGAGCCTAATTCAGCATTAATCACTATTTATAGAAATTACAAATGGAGCGATTATCGAATGACTGCGACAGAAATTCCGCACAGATCATAATCGCAATGTAGTCGCTGTCTGACAGGAAGACGGCGTTTTTGGGGAGGGTCTCTGACGTCAGCGCAGACCACTCCCAGGCCATCTTAATCGCAAAGGCTTACGGTCATTAGGTCGACAAGGCGCAGGTCGACAGTCATTAGGTCGACCACTATTGGTCGACATGCACTAGGACGAAATGGCCATTAGGTCAACATGGAAAAAGGTCGACATGAGTTTTTCACTTGTTTTTTTTTTCCATTTTTTGAACTTTTTCATACTTTACGATCCACATGGACTACAATTGGTTTTCGGTAACCTGTGCCGAGAGCAGCGGTAGCAGAGCGAGGCACCTTGCCTGAAGCATGGAGAGCGAAGCGGTGCACTAATTGGGGTTCCCCGTCACTTTACGAAGAAGACGACACCCAAAAAAGTTACAGAACTCGCCTACCTTTTTCTATGTCGACCTAATGACCATGTCGACCTAGTGCATGTCGACCAATAGTGGTCGACCTAATGACTGTCGACCTAAATCTTGCCGACCTAATGACCCATACCCGTCGCAGATTAGTAGTAGCCTCAGACCTTCTTACATTTGCTCAGACGGCAAAAAATCTGCGATTGTCCGGAAATTGCGTATGCATCTGCGAATGGATAGCGATCTGCGATGCATTCACAAACTTGCACAGGGCGGTTTTTCTTCCTGTTGGGGCAGCGCCTTTCTACTCGCAGACAACTGCAATTACTCAGAATAGCGATCCATGCTGAATTAGGCCTAATATACGCTGCACACTAGGAGGCGCCAAGTTTTGTAGCGTTACATTTCAATCTGCCCCTTAGTTTGCAAGTAAAAATATATTTACACATAAGTATATATCAAGACCTGTGTATTGTAGAATCAAATAATACCAGGAATTACAAAAGCTTGTGCTCTATTTTATATCAATTATGAAAAGCAGATATTTGAAAACATACTTTTTAATAACGTGATTCGCTTTCTTGCATTACTGTTCAACAGACACGGTAAATTTTAAAAGCCACAGTTTGTGTGACTGCCTTGCATTCTCCTAGGTAACAAAAATTAGTTGATTGGTAGATCAACACATGACATTATAACGTGACATCAAAGCGAGCCTAGCAGACATCCCATTAATTTCACGGACTGGGTAAGGCAGCGGATCACGGAGAGTGCTGCTAATTTATGTCTACTACGCATTGCTAACACATTTCTTGTTGTTTTATGTGGATAACCAAAATAGGAAAACATGGGGGTACATTTACTATACCGCGGTTTGTCAAAACTGCTGACCAGCGGTGCCTCTAACGATAGGTTTAAAGCTGCAATAGGAATGAATGCTAAACAAGCCAGGATTAGCATTCACTCCTGTTGCTGTTTTAAAACTACTGGCCAAAGCCGTTGTTGAAACCAGCATCTTAGTAAATCTACCCCAAATTCTCCACTGATCAGTTCCGTGTTTGTCTTGCACCCACTTTGGGAGAGGTAACAGGGGTGGATAGAAAACAGCAGGCGTGTCGGTCACTGTGAATTCGTATACAGCAGGAGAGGTCCCGGCGCCTGAGTGTCTGAGATAGCATAGGGTTACGCAGAGGTTCGATGATGCAACCGATGTGCGCCTGATGTTCCAACTTTTGTACGTAAGCGGCGGATGTGAGATGCAGGCAGTGGGGGTCTCTATGCACAAGACAGTCATTAGCATATTTTAGTAAGGGTGCTATGTACAAACTCATAGCTACGCGTGACAACTGCATCGACCACTGAATCATGCCCCTATCAGGACTTACTAGCTCTACCTCTTTATATATTCTTTAACCACAGATAAAGTCAGAAACCTACATATTGACATATTCCAAATACATCCTGGAGGCCCTGCTGCTGGTAAGTGTATTACTCTGGGTACACATTAGGCAATATATCTAATAATATATAGTTCTGACACGGATCGGAATGCTATATCGTCCATATTGTCTAGTGCAGGGGTGGACAAACTAATCCTTGAGATCTACTAACAGTTCATGTTTTCCAGACCAGCTAGCTGGTGCACAGGTGTAGTCATTACTAACTGTCACATTTTCAAACATGTAGTGCATTCATTCCTAACCGACACATTCTACAGATCCACAGGTGGTCTGGAAAACATGACCTGCTGGTAGATCTCGAGACCCCGTTTGGCCATCCCTGGCCTAGTGTGTACTGCACATAACCACTGATCTCATTATGGGTCTATTCATAGAACTTAGCATTTTCTTGTCTGTAAAGTGTCGGCACTTATTGATGATTTTCACACCCTGATTTTTCGGTCTTTTGTAAAGTAGTGAGCTGATTTCGGTCTGTACTGGTCTTACCAGGTCTCACATGCGCAAAACGCAATCAAACGATATCAGATTGCACATGCATGAGCTAAAGGCTGCAGCTGCATAATAAATTATTTTTCTCTATCGTCCTAGTGGATGCTGGGGTTCCTGAAAGGACCATGGGGGAATAGCGGCTCCGCAGGAGACAGGGCACAAAAGTAAAGCTTTCCGATCAGGTGGTGTGCACTGGCTCCTCCCCCTATGACCCTCCTCCAAGCCAGTTAGATTTTTGTGCCCGGCCGAGAAGGGTGCAATCTAGGTGGCTCTCCTAAAGAGCTGCTTAGAAAAGTTTAGCTTAGGTTTTTTATTTTACAGTGAGTCCTGCTGGCAACAGGATCACTGCAACGAGGGACTTAGGGGAGAAGAAGTGAACTCACCTGCGTGCAGGATGGATTGGCTTCTTGGCTACTGGACATCAGCTCCAGAGGGACGATCACAGGTACAGCCTGGATGGTCACCGGAGCCTTGCCGCCGGCCCCCTTGCAGATGCTGAAATAAGAAGAGGTCCAGAATCGGCGGCAGAAGACTCCTCAGTCTTCTAAAGGTAGCGCACAGCACTGCAGCTGTGCGCCATTTTCCTCTCAGCACACTTCACACGGCAGTCACTGAGGGTGCAGGGCGCTGGGAGGGGGGCGCCCTGGGAGGCAAATGAAAACCTATTTTGGCTAAAAATACCTCACATATAGCCTCCGGAGGCTATATGGAGATATTTAACCCCTGCCAGAATCCGTTAAGAGCGGGAGACGAGGCCGCCGAAAAAGGGGCGGGGCCTATCTCCTCAGCACACAGCGCCATTTTCCCTCACAGAAAGGCTGGAGGGAAGGCTCCCAGGCTCTCCCCTGCACTGCACTACAGAAACAGGGTTAAAACAGAGAGGGGGGGCACTAATTTGGCGTTAGAAATATATAAAAAAGATGCTATAAGGGAAAACACTTATATAAGGTTGTCCCTATATAATTATAGCGTTTTTGGTGTGTGCTGGCAAACTCTCCCTCTGTCTCTCCAAAGGGCTAGTGGGTCCTGTCCTCTATCAGAGCATTCCCTGTGTGTGTGCTGTGTGTCGGTACGTGTGTGTCGACATGTAGGAGGACGATGTTGGTGAGGAGGCGGAGCAATTGCCTGTAATGGTGATGTCACTCTCTAGGGAGTCGACACCGGAATGGATGGCTTATTTAGGGAATTACGTGATAATGTCAACACGCTGCAAGGTCGGTTGACGACATGAGACGGCCGACAAACAATTAGTACCGGTCCAGACGTCTCAAAAACACCGTCAGGGGTTTTAAAACGCCCGTTTACTTTAGTCGGTCGACACAGACACAGACAGGGACACTGAATCCAGTGTCGACGGTGAATAAACAAACGTATTCCTTATTAGGGCCACACGTTAAAGGCAATGAAGGAGGTGTTACATATTTCTGATACTACAAGTACCACAAAAGAGGGTATTATGTGGGATGTGAAAAAACTACCATAGTTTTTCCTGAATCAGATAAATTAAATAAAGTGTGTGATGATGCGTGGGTTCCCCCCGATAGAAAATTATGGGCGGTATACCCTTTCCCGCCAGAAGTTAGGGCGCGTTGGGAAACACCCCTTAGGGTGGATAAGGCGCTCACACGCTTATCAAAACAAGTGGCGGTACCGTCTATAGATAGGGCCGTCCTCAAGGATGACAGGAGGCTGGAAAATATCATAAAAAGTATATACACACATACTGGTGTTATACTGCGACCAGCGATCGCCTCAGCCTGGATGTGCAGAGCTGGGGTGGCTTGGTCGGATTCCCTGACTAAAAATATTGATACCCTTGACAGGGACAGTATTTTATTGACTATAGAGCATTTAAAGGATGCATTTCTATATATGCGAGATGCACAGAGGGATATTTGCACTCTGGCATCAAGAGTAAATGCGATGTCCATAACTGCCAGAAGATGTTATGGACACGACAGTGGTCAGGTGATGCAGATTCCAAACGGCACAAAGGTGTATTGCCGTATAAAGGAAGAGGAGTTATTTGGGGTCGGTCCATCGGACCTGGTGGCCACGGCAACTGCTGGAAAATCCACCGTTTTTACCCTAAGTCACATCTCTGCAGAAAAAGACACCGTCTTTTCAGCCTCAGTCCTTTCGTCCCTATAAGATCATATCTGCCCAGGGATAGAGGAAAGGGAAGAAGACTGCAGCAGGCAGCCCATTCCCAGGAACAGAAGCGTTCCACCGCTTCTGACAAGTTCTCAGCATGGCGCTGAGACCGTACAGGACCCCTGGATCCTACAAGTAGTATCCCAGGGGTACAGATTGGAATGTCGAGACGTTTCCCCTTCGCAGGCTCCTGAAGTCTACTTTACCAAGGTCTCCCTCCGACAAGGAGGCAGTATGGGAAAAAATTCACAAGCTGTATTCCCAGCAGGTGATAATTAAATTACCCCTCCTACTACAAGAAAAGGGGTATTATTCCACACTATATTGTGGTACTGAAGCCAGAAGGCTAGGTGAGACTTATTCTAAATCTAAAAATTTTTTGAACACTTACAAAGGTTCAAATCAAGATGGAGTCACTCAGAGCAGTGATAACGAACAGGAAGAAGGGGACTATATAGTGTCCCGGGACATCAGGGATGCTTACCTCTATGTCCCAAATTTGCCCTTCTCACTAAGGGTACCTCAGGTTCGTGGTGCAGAACTGTCACTATCAGTTTCAGACGCTGCCGTTTGGATTGTCCACGGCACCCCGGGTCTTTACTAAGGTAATGGCCGAAATGATGATTCTTCTTCGAAGAAAAGGCGTCTTAATTATCCCTTACTTGGACGATCTCCTGATAAGGGCATAGTCCAGGGAACAGTTGGAGGTAGGAGTAGCACTATCTCGGATACTGCTACAACAGCACGGGTGGATTCTAAATATTCCAAAATCGCAGCTGATCCCGACGACACGTCTGCTGTGCCTAGGGATGATTCTGGACACAGTCCAGAAAAAGGTGTTTCTCCCGAAAGAGAAAGCCAGGGAGTTATCCGAGCTAGTCAGGAACCTCCTAAAAACAGTGCATCATTGCACAAGGGTCCTGGTAGAAAATGGTGGCTTCCTACGAAGCAATTCCATTCGGCAGATTTCACGCAAGAACTTTTCAGTGGGATCTGCTGGACAAATGGTCCGGATCGCATCTTCAGATGCATCAGCGGATAACCCTATATCCAAGGACAAGGGTGTCTCTCCTGTGGTGGTTATAGAGTGCTCATCTTCTAGAGGGCCGCAGATTCGGCATTCAGGATTGGATGCTGGTGACCACGGAGCCCAGCCCGAGAGGCTGGGGAGCAGTCACACAAAAAAAAAAAAAAATTTTCCAGGGAGTGTGATCAAGTCTGGAGACTTTTCTCCACATAAATATACTGGAGCTAAGGGTAAATTTATAATGCTCTAAGCTTAGCAAGACCTCTGCTTCAAGGTCAGCCGGTATTGATCCAGTGGGAAAAACATCACGGCAGTCGCCCACGTAAACAGACAGGGCGACACAAGAAGCAGGAGGGCAATGGCAAAAACTGCAAGGACTTTTCGCTGGGCGGAAAATCATGTGATAGCACTGTCAGCAGTGTTTCATCCCGGGAATGGAAACTGGGAAGCAGACTTCCTCAGCAGGCACGACCTCCACCCGGGAGAGTGGAAACTTCATCGGGAAGTTTTTTCCACATGATTGTAAACCGTTGGGAAATACCAAAGGTGGACATGATGGCGTCCCGTCTGAACAAAAAACGGGACAGGTATTGCGCCAGGTCAAGAGACCCTCAGGCAATAGCTGTGGACGTTCTGGTAACACCGTGGGTGTACCAGTCGGTGTATGTGTTCCCTCCTCTGCTTCTCATACCTAAGGTGCTGAGAATTATAAGACGTAGAGGAGTAAGAACTATACTCATGGCTCCGGATTGGCCAAGAAGGACTTGGTACCCGGAACTTCAAGAGATGTTTACAGAGGTCTTATGGCCTTTGCCGCTAAGAAGGGACTTGCTTCAGCAAGTACCATGTCTGTTCCAAGACTTACCGCAGCTGCGTTTGTTGGCATGGCGGTGGAACGCCGGATCCTAAGGGAAAAAGGCATTCCGGAAGAGGTCATTCCTACCCTGGTCAAAGCCAGAAAGGAGGTGACCGCACAACATTATCACCACATGTGGCGAAAATATGTTGCGTGGTGTGAGGCCAGGAAGGCCCCACAAAGAAATTTCAACTCGGTCGATTCCTGCATTTCCTGCAAACAGGAGTGTCTATGGGCCTCAAATTGGGGTCCATTAAGGTTCAAATTTCGGCCCTGTCAATTTTCTTCCAGAAAGAATTGGCTTCAGTTCCTGAAGTCCAGAACTTTGTCAAGGGAGTATTGCATATACAACCCTCTTTTGTGCCTCCAGTGGCACTGTGGGATCTCAACGTAGTTCTGGGATTCTTCAAATCACATTGGTTTAAAACCAGTCAAATCTGTGGATTTGAAGCATCTCACATGAAAAGTGACCATGTTCTTGGCCCTGGCCTGGACCAGGCGAGTGTCAAATTGGTGGTTTTTTTCTCAAAAAAGCCCATATTTGTTTGTCCATTCGGACAGGGCAGAGCTGCGGACTCATCCCCAGTTCTCTCCCTAAGGTGGTGTCAGTGTTTCACCTGAACCAGCTTATTGTGGTGCCTTGCACCTACTAGGGACTTGGAGGACTCCAAGTTGCTAGATGTTGTCAGGGCCCTGAAAATATAGGTTCCAGGACGGCTGGAGTCAGGAAAACTGACTTGCTGTTATCCTGTATGCACCCAACAAACTGGGTGCTCTTGCTTTTAAGCAGACTATTGCTAGTTGGATGTGTAATACAATTCAGCTTGCACATTCTGTGGCAGGCCTGCCACAGCCAAAATATGTAAATGCCCATTCCACAAGGAAGGTGGGCTCATCTTGGGCGGCTGCCCGAGGGGTCTCGGCTTTACAACTTTGCCGAGCGGTTATTTAGTCAGGGGCAAACACGTTTGTAAAATCCTACAAATTTGATACCCTGGCTAAGGAGGACCTGGAGTTCTCTCATTCGGTGCTGCAGTCCGCACTCTCCCGCCCGTTTGGGATCTTTGGTATAATCCCCATGGTCCTTTCAGGAACCCCACCATCCACTAGGACGATAGAGAAAATAAGAATTTACTTACCGATAATTCTATTTCTCGGAGTCCGTAGTGGATGCTGGGCGCCCATCCCAAGTGCGGATTATCTGCAATACTTGTACATAGTTACAAAAATCGGGTTATTATTGTTGTGAGCCATCTTTTCAGAGGCTCCGCTGTTATCATACTGTTAACTGGGTTTAGATCACAAGTTGTACGGTGTGATTGGTGTGGCTGGTATGAGTCTTACCCGGGATTCAAAATTCCTCCCTTATTGTGTACGCTCGTCCGGGCACAGTACCTAACTGGCTTGGAGGAGGGTCATAGGGGGAGGAGCCAGTGCACACCACCTGATCGGAAAGCTTTACTTTTGTGCCCTGTCTCCTGCGGAGCCGCTATTCCCCCATGGTCCTTTCAGGAACCCCAGCATCCACTACGGACTCCGAGAAATAGAATTATCGGTAAGTAAATTCTTATTAAAAAATGTAAAGGTTTTTGGGGGCAATTCAGACCTGATCACTGGGCTGCTAACTTTGCTGTCCTGTGATCAGATAGTCGCCGCCCCCAGGGAGAGTGTAAATTCGCTGTGTAAGTGCGCGATCACATGTGTACGCCGAGCTGCAATAATCCAGTGTGTGCAGACTCTGCGCTGCCCAGGACTTACTTCTACAGTGCGATGAGAACAGGCTGATCGGGGCCCAAGCCGACGTCAGACACCCTCCCTGAAAACACTTGGACACGCCTGCATTTTTCCGGACACTCCCAGTAAATGGTCAGTTAACACCCACGAACGGCCTCTTCCTGTCAATCACCTTGTGAACGCCCGTGCGATCGGATTTTTCGCACCATCCTGATGCCCTTTGTTGTTGTCCAACGCGCGTGCGCATTGCGGTGCATACGCATGCGCAGTTAGTACATGATCGCCCACAGTGCGAAAATACACAGCAGTAATCAGGTCTGAATCAGGCCCTTTGTAAGCACCGAAATAACACAGAACGTCATCCAGAGATTTCCCCACGCTGTTCAGTTTACTACATATGGAGAAATGATAAATATTACTTTCTCCAGCTACTGTAAAATGCTAGAGAAAAGTGGTTTTAATTGTTTTTTTGCCTTATATAAATATACCCCGTAATCTGTAATAACATAGCATCTGATGGAGGCCACAGGTGTAGTCTGCGGAAGAGGGGGGCGGGGCACAGCATGTGGCCCTAGGGCCGCCTGTTGACCATCACTGCATTAGACCTTCTAACAATGATAAGTGAGAAGAACGTTTTTAACAAAATGCCTTAATAGTTGGATATTACCCCAAATTAAGTGGATAAAGTTTAGCGGAAGAAGGAAACATATTCCTGGTTTTTCATACTATTGGTAACGGGATGCGGTCAATTTACCTACAATCAAAATCCCGCTGGGTCAAAATACAGACAACCATTGACTGACGGTCAAAATCCGACAAAGTCAAAATCCCGACATGGTGAAAATACTGACCTTTAAAATTACAACAAGGTCATAATACTGTAATTTAAAATGTCGACAGGTCAAAAAGTCGACATGAGTTTTTCATTGAAACAGATTTGTTCATACTTCTACGAGCGCAGCGAGCCATGCGAGGGGATGCGGTACACTTATATGGTGTCCGTGTCGATCTATATCGACATACACACCAAAAAACAATGAAAAACTCTTGTCTACTTTTTGACCTGTCATAATTTCACATGTCGATATTTTGATCCTGTCAGCATTTTGACCGTTGGTCAATTGTTGTCGGGATTTTGATTGTAGGTGTTTCATACTGATCCCTTGCTAACATATACAGCACATTGGAGTTGATGTATCAAGCAGTGAAAAGAATAGAGAAGTGGACCAGTGAAGAAGTTGCCCATAGCAACCAATCTACCTATTATTTTATAGAATATAATTGATACAGTAAGTGCAACCTAAATCTGATTGCTTGCTATGGACAACTTTTCCACTGGGCTACTTCTCCATTCTTTTTATATCCCTTTCCTGTTTTATACAGTTCAATTACCTTTTCCTGCAGATCCTTTGACAATTCTTTTGCTTTCCCCATGACTCAGAATCCAGACACGTCAGTGCAGCACTGGATGAAAGATTCAAGGGTCTTTCAGGAGTCCAGAAACTCACTGACCTTTTATACACACACACTGATTACAAGCAAACAGATCACAGGTGAGGATGGTTACCTTTAGTAGCCATTCAAACCCGTTAGTGTAAACTTGTGTGCATGTTATCAGGCCAAAATCTCCAGGGTATGTAAACTTTTGATCGGGGTCATTTGGGTAGTTTCTGTTGTCATTATGATTTAAAAAGAGTAAACACAGTTGTTTGACAATAAATGGCTTCACCCAACCACTAACCATGAGTGAAAGAAAAGTTTGTAAGTTATCATTCATATTCTCTGACAAATGGCCAGAAAATCACAAATTCTGCTAGGGTATGTAAACTTATGAGCACAACTGTAAATATGGTGCCTGACAGCTGTTCACAATCCCAGGACACAATATTCACTCAGAAGTACAGTAGGACATGAGACTTCTCGCTGAGCCCGTATTCAGAGGGGGAGATGTATCAAACCCTGGAGAGAGCTAAAGTGCACAGGGATAAAATACCAACCAATCAGCTCCTACCTGAAATCGTACAGGCTGTGTTTGAAAAATTATTGGTTGGTACTTTATCTCTCTCTCCACTTTATCTCTCTCCAAGATTTGCTACATTTCCACCTAAGAAATAAGTATTTAAATCATGCAAACGAGTCATTCCAATACTGTAGCTGCACCTATTACCGCACTCACCAGAAGATTCTTGAACCAGTAACTTTGTCCCGATGCATCAGCTGTACCAACCTTGCCAAAATATAGCGCAGTGTCTTAACGGACAGTCGTTTATCACAGATATATCATGCACTGCTATTACTAGAAAACCGTTGATGAATAGAAATATTCAGATTGAATCACACCTCAGGTTCCTTGCACAAGTATAGTCATTGGGGACATTCATTAAAAAGTTACACAGGTAATTGCAAAGAGAATATGGTAATGCCGATAGCAACCAGGCGTTCGTTTTCACATAGTCGTTGCTTGTCATTGGCACCTGTTTTTCTACAGAGCTACCTGTGGAGCAGATTTCATAATTACTGCTCAATATGTCACGTTCCAGCGACTACAGACCTCTGGCACAGAGCACACAGGCCGACATCAGAGAAAGAAAATAGCCGACCCATAGTCAGACACAGGCCGACATCAGAGAAAGAAAATAGCCGACCCATAGGCAGACACAGGCCGACATCAGAGAAAGAAAATAGCCGACCCATAGGCAGATACAGGCCGACATCAGAGAAAGAAAATAGCTGACCCATAGGCAGACACAGGCCGACATCAGAGAAAGAAAATAGCCGACCCATAGACAGACAAAGGCCGACATCAGAGAAAGAAAATAGCTGACCCATAGGCAGACAGAGGCCGACATCAGAGAAAGAAAATAGCTGACCCATAGGCAGATACAGGCCGACATTAGAGAAAGAAAATAGCCGACCCATAGGCAGATACAGGCCGACATCAGAGAAAGAAAATAGCCGACCCATAGGCAGATACAGGCCGACATCAGAGAAAGAAAATAGCCGACCCATAGTCAGACACAGGCCGACATCAGAGAAAGAAAATAGCCGACCCATAGGCAGATACAGGCCGACATCAGAGAAAGAAAATAGCCGACCCATAGGCAGACACAGGCCGACATCAGAGAAAGAAAATAGCCGACCCATAGGCAGACACAGGCCGACATCAGAGAAAGAAAATAGCTGACCCATAGGCAGACACAGGCCGACATCAGAGAAAGAAAATAGCCGACCCATAGGCAGATACATGCCGACATCAGAGAAAGAAAATAGCCGACCCATAGGCAGACACAGGCCGACATCAGAGAAAGAAAATAGCCGACCCATAGGCAGACACAGGCCGACATCAGAGAAGGAAAATAGCCGACCCATAGGCAGACACAGGCCGACATCAGAGAAAGAAAATAGCCGACCCATAGGTAGACACAAGCCGACATCAGAGAAAGAAAATAGCCGACCCATAGGCAGATACAGGCCGACATCAGAGAAAGAAAATAGCCGACCCATAGGCAGATACAGGCCGACATCAGAGAAAGAAAATAGCCGACCCATAGGCAGACACAGGCCGACATCAGAGAAAGAAAATAGCCGACCCATAGGCAGACACAGGCCGACATCAGAGAAAGAAAATAGCCGACCCATAGGCAGATACAGGCCGACATCAGAGAAAGAAAATAGCCGACCCATAGGCAGACACAGGCCGACATCAGAGAAAGAAAATAGTTGACCCATAGGTAGACACAAGCCGACATCAGAGAAAGAAAATAGCCGACCCATAGGCAGATACAGGCCGACATCAGAGAAAGAAAATAGCCGACCCATAGGCAGATACAGGCCGACAACAGAGAAAGAAAATAGCCGACCCATAGGCAGATACAGGCCGACATCAGAGAAAGAAAATAGCCGACCCATAGGCAGATACAGGCCGACATCAGAGAAAGAAAATAGCCGACCCATAGGCAGATACATGCCGACATCAGAGAAAGAAAATAGCCGACCCATAAGCAAACATGGGAGGATTTTATGAGAATGGAGTTCCACCTTTAGTTTATGTTACACCCAGCAGAAGTACGAGAGTTCCTCAGTGCTAAGAAACTGCCCCAATAATTTTTCTAGTTTTGCCTGATGCTAATAGGTAAACCATAATTAGCATTAATTCTTCACTTATTGGATTAACAATCCCAAAATATTCCCTATCCAAAAAGTTTGCAGACCTGGGGTTTGTTATCCGTTGGCGACTTAAACCCTTACACACGCAGGCATTGGCACTCTCCTAGATCCTCAAAGCTCCAGGGGGCACCTTGTGTGTATGAAAATGACCGGTCAGCAGTCTTTTCCAAAAAGTTTGCAGACCTGTGGACAGTGATTTAAGTTATCCAGACTTTTTTCACAAGCGGACGATTCAAGTAGCTGCAGGGATTACAGCATGGCTGTAACATAGCTAATCAATTACTAGCCAATTTCCCTGCACGATATGCCTGTGGCTAGCCCATATTAACCCACATATGAGTTACAGTAAGTGCCCGCAATCTATGAGTTACCCCACACGGTAAGCCCCAGAGGTGCATTTAATGCAGATTTTTTTAGTGCACCGTCTGGGCTGATATTTCTGTTGGAAATATCCTTTAAATCAGCTGTGTGCGCTGTACTCTCCAATCTGACACTGGGTACTCCAATCTGACACTGGGTGGGTATACCACATATTGATGCTATAAAGTAGATTGCCTGTTGCTCAAAGTCAGTGATGCATAACGCATCTTGCATGAAAGCGCTTTGCACATTCTGTACATGTGGGTGCATACAGCCTTGCGCCATTCCGGCACTTACACCTGCTCGCACATGGATAAGCATGATGGAGGAGGGTTACCATAGGTCCAGCGCAGTGAGGGCGTGTTCATGATATTGCAAATACATACTGATCAGGACACATATGTATATACAGCTGAGAAAGCAGTATGATTTGCAGGGACAGGTGGAAATAGCATATGAGGATAAAATAAGAATTTACTCACCGGTAATTCTATTTCTCGTAGTCCGTAGTGGATGCTGGGTACTCCGTAAGGACCATGGGGTATAGACGGGCTCCGCAGGAGACTGGGCACTCTTAAAAGAAAGATTAGGTACTATGGCCCTCATTCCGAGTTGATCGGTCGCAAGGCGAATTTAGCAGAGTTACACACGCTAAGCCTACGCCTACTGGGAGTGTATCTT
Source organism: Pseudophryne corroboree (assembly GCF_028390025.1). Lineage (NCBI taxonomy): Eukaryota > Metazoa > Chordata > Amphibia > Anura > Myobatrachidae > Pseudophryne > Pseudophryne corroboree. The sequence goes on from NC_086452.1 coordinate 436,420,787, forward strand.
AGCTTCTTAAAATTGCGACCGATGTATTCGCAATATTGCGATTACAAACTACTTTGCAGTTTCTGAGTAACTTCAACCTTACTCTGCCTGTGCGATCAGTTCAGTGCTTGTCGTTCCTGGTTTGACGTCACAAACACACCCAGCGTTCGCTCAGACACTCCCCCGTTTCTCCAGCCACTCCTGCGTTTTTTCCGGAAACGGTAGCGTTTTTATCCACACGCCCATAAAACGCCGTGTTTCCGCCCAGTAACACCCATTTCCTGTCAATCACATTACGATCGCCGGAGCGATGAAAAAGCCGTGAGTAAAAATACTATCTTCATTGTTAAATTACTTGGCGCAGTCGCAGTGCGAATATTGCGCATGCGTACTAAGCGGATTTTCATTGCGATGCGATGAAAAATACCGACCGATCAACTCGGAATGAGGGCCTATATCTGGTGTGCACTGGCTCCTCCCTCTATGCCCCTCCTCCAGACCTCAGTTAGGGAAACTGTGCCCGGAAGAGCTGACATTACTAGGAAAGGATTTGGAATCCAGGGTAAGACTCATACCAGCCACACCAATCACACCGTACAACTCGTGATAACTATACCCAGTTAACAGTATGAACAATAACTGAGCCTCTCTCAACAGATGGCTCATACAATAACCCTTTAGTTAAGCAATAACTATATACATGTATTGCAGAGAGTCCGCACTTGGGACGGGCTCCCAGCATCCACTACGGACTACGAGAAATAGAATTACCGGTGAGTAAATTCTTATTTTCTCTGACGTCCTAGTGGATGCTGGTTCAGGGCCCGGACTACGTCCAGCAACTTGGAATCCTCCAAGTCCCTAGTAGCCGCAGGTACCACAATAGGTTGGTTCAAATGAAACGATGATACCACCTTAGGGAGAAATTGGGGACGAGTCCTCCATTCTGCCCTTTCCATATGGAAGATCAGATATGGGCTTTTACATGACAAAGCCGCCAATTCTGACACACGCCTAGTCCAAGCTAAGGCCAAAAGCATGACCACTTTCCACGTGAGATATTTTAGCTCCACGGTCTTAAGTGGCTCAAACCAGTGGGATTTTAGGAATCCAACACACGTTAAGATCCCAAGGTGCCACTGGAGGCACAAAAGGGGCTGAATATGCAGCACCCCTGTAACAACGTCCGAACTTCAGGCAGTGAAGCCAGTTCTTTTTGAGAGAAAAAGGGATAGGGCCGAAATCTTGGCCTTTATGGATCCTAATTTTAGGCCCATAGTCACTCCTGACTGTAGGAAGTGCAGGAATCGACCCCCCTGGAATTCCTCTGTAGGGCCTTCCCGGTCACACACCAAGCAACCTATTTTCGCCATATACAGTGAAAAAGTCTTCCTGCACGTCTTTCCTAGCCTTTATCAGCGTAGGAATAACTGCATCCGCAATGCCCTTTTCCGCTAGGATCCGGCGTTCAACCGCCATGCCATCCAACGCAGCCGCGGTAAGTCTTGGATCAGACAGGGTCCCTGTTGCAACATGTCCTGACTGAGAGGCAGAGGCCATGGGTCCTCTGAGAGCATTTCTTGCAGTTCCAGGTACCGAGTCCTTCTTGGCCAATCCGGAGCAAAGAATATTGTTCACACTCCTCCGTTTATTACAATTCTCAGCCCTTGGGTCTGAGAGGTAGAGGAGGGAATATATAGACCGACTGGAACACCCACGGTGTTACTAGTGCTACCACAGCTATCGCCTGAGAGTCCCTTGACCCAGCGTAAAACCTTTTTTATCTTTTTATTGAGGTGGGACGCCATGTAGTCCACCTGAGGCAGTTTCCATCAAATTGCAAAACTGCGTGAAGACTTCCTGATGAAGTCACCACTTTCCCGGGTGGAGGTCGTGTCCACTCCCGGAATGAACACTGCTGACAGTGCGCTTACTTGATTCTCCGCCCAGCGAAGAATTCTGGTGGCTTCTACCCTCGCCACCCTGCTCCTTGTGCCGCCCTGGCGGTTTACATGAGCCCCTGCGGTCTGACTGGATCAGAACCGGTTGGTCGCGAAGCAGGAACTCCGCTTGACTTAGGGCGTTGTATATGGCCCTTAGTTCCAGGATATTGATGTGAAGGCAAGTCTGTTGGCTTGACCACAAACCTTGGAATTTTCTTCACTGTGTAACTGCCCCCCACCCTCGGAGGCTTGCATCCGTGGTCACCAGGACCCAGTCCTGAATGCCGAATCTGCGGCCCTCGAGAAGGTGAGCACTCCACAGCCACCACAGGAGAGACACCCTGGCCCTGGGGGATAGGGTGATTAACCGATGCATCTGAAGATGTGATCCGGACCACTTGTCCAGTAAGTTTTATTGTCCTTGCATGGAACCAGCCGAAGGGGATGGCCTCGTATGATGCCATCATCCTTCCCAGGACTCGAGTGCAGTGATGCACTGACACCTGTTTTGGTTTTCAATAGATTCCTGACCAGTGTCATGAGCTCCTGAGCTCTCTCTATCGGGAGATAAACCCTCTTCTGGTCTGTGTCTAGGATCATGCCTAGGAGAGGCAGATGAGCTGTAGGAACCAACTGCGACTTTGGAATATATAGAATCCAGTCGTGTTGCCGTTTCACTTCCAGAGAAGGTGATACGCTGTCCAGCAACTGCTCTCTTGATCTCGCTTTTATGAGGAGATCATCCAAGTATGTGATAATAGTGACACCTTGCTTCCGCAGGAGCACCATCATATCCGCCATTACCTTGGTGAAATTGGTAATGACAATCCCGTACCGCAATTCTGAGGTACGCCTAATGAGATGGATAAATGGGGACACGAAGGTATGCATCCCTTATGTCCCGATTTATTTCAGGCTTGCAATGACCGCTCTTAGCGATTCCATCTTGAACCTGATCCTTTTCAGGTATATGTTCAGGGATTTTAATTCAATATGGGTCTAACCGAACCGTCTGGTTTCGGGATTATAACATGGTCGAATAATAACACCCTCTTGTTGAAGGAGGGGACCCTTGACCACCACCTGTTGAAGATACAATTTACGAATTGCAGTTAACACTGGCTCCCTCTCTTGGGGGGAAGCCCGCCGGGTCCTCGGTGAGGGGGCATCTTCTCACAGTCCAGCCTGTATCCCTGCGATACAATTTCTATTGCCCAGGGATCTAACAGGGAGTGAACCCACTTGTGGCTGAACTTACGAAGGCGTGTCCCCACCGGGCCTAGCTCCGCCTGTGGAGCCCCAGCGACATGCGGTGGATTTTTGTTTAGGCCGGGGAGGACTTCTGTTCCTGGGGACTAGCTGTGTTGTACAGCTTCTTTCCTCTGCCCCCGGCTCTGACAAGAAAGGACGCACCTCAGACTTTCTTGTTTCTTTATTCGAAAAGCTGCATTTAATAATGTCGTGCTTTCCTAGGCTGTGCAGGAATATAAGGCAAAATATCAGAATTACCAGCTATAGCTGTGGAGACCAGGCCCGAGAACCTTTCTCCACACAATCCTCAGCCTTCCATATGCCTCTTAAGTCGGCATCATCTGTCCAATGTATATTCTACAGGACACGTCAAGCAGAAATCGACATAGCTTTTGTCTCTAGGACCCAGGATACTCATGTCCCTTTGGGCATGCTTTATAATTATATATCTATCACTTAAGACAGCATCTTAAAATATTTATATGCATACTAGGGTCTCAATCTCTGCTGATAAGGTACCTGTCCACGCTGCCACAGCGCTATAAACCCATGCCGACACAATCGCCGGTCTGGGTAGTATACTAGAATGTGTACACTATCTGCAGGATCCCTGAGAATAGCTAGTGCAAACAGGACACCCAAGGGGAAGATTCTCAACACATCCTGGCCCTAGTGGGGAAAGGATACAGCCTGAGAATTCTCTTGTGGGAAGCTGCCGTCTCTTGTCTGGAGATTCCCGCTCTTTTTCTTCATGAGAGGAGGGAAATTTACCTCAGCATTCTTCCCCTTAACATGTGTACTCTCGTGTCAGGGACAGATGAGTCATCAGTGATATGCAAATCATCTTTTATTCCAATAATCATATATTGAATATCTTTTAGCCCTCTTGGCTGTAACTTTGCATTATTGTAGTCGACAGTGGAGTTAAACTCCGTGTCGATACTTTGTTATTTTGGATAGTGAGCATAGAGACTCTGAAGGACTCTGTGACATAGGGACAGACCAGGGTAGATTTCCTTTCTGTTCCCTAACCTTTTGTGCAATAATTTTACCTCAGCACTTACACATATCCAAACAGGTGTCGGCGTTGTTGACGGAGACACCCTCCCACACACTTATCCGCTCTATCACCTCCTTAGAGGAGCCTTTTACCTCAGACATGTCGACACACGCGTACCGACACACCACACACACAGGGGATGCTCTATTTGAAGACAGTTCCCCCACCAGGCCCTTTGGAGAGACAGAGAGAGAGTATGCCAGCACACACCACAGAGCTATATAATACAGGGATGTACACTATACTGAGTGATTTTTTCCCTATAGCAGCTTATATACACAGTTTTTCGCCTAAATTTATGTGCCCCCCCTCTCTATTTTACCCTTTGTGTACCAGGATACTGCAGGGGAGAGCCTGGGGAGCTTCCTTCCAGCTGAGCTGTGAAGAGAAAATGGCGCCGGTGTGCTGAGGAAGAAGGCCCGGCCCCTTCAGCGGCGGGCTTCTGTCCTTTTATGTACTTTAATGGCGGGGGTTAATGCACATATACAGTTTATCAGACTGTATTATGTGCTTTTCGCCAAGTAAGGTAATCTAATTGCTGCCCAGGGCGCCCCCCCCCCCCCCCCCCCCACACCCATCAGTGACCGGAGTGTGTGGTGTGCTAAGGGAGCAATGGCGCACAGCTGCAGTGCTGTGCGCTACCTTAATGAAGACCGGAGTCTTCAGCCACCGATTTTCAACTTCTCTTCGTTCTTCTGGCTCTGCAAGGGGGACGGCGGCGCGGCTCCGGGAACGGACGACCGAGGACTGGGCCTGTGTTCGATCCCTCTGGAGCTAATGGTGTCCAGTAGCCTTAGAAGCCCAAGCTAGCTGCAAGCAGGTAGGTTTGCTTCTCTCCCCTCAGTCCCACGTAGCAGTGAGTCTGTTGCCAGCAGATCTCACTGAAAATAAAAAACCTAACAAATACTTTCTTTTCTAGGAAGCTCAGGAGAGCCCCTAGGGTGCATCCAGCTCTGGACGGGCACAGATACAAACTGAGGTCTGGAGGAGGGGCATAGAGGGAGGAGCCAGTGCACACCAGATATAGTACCGAATCTTTCTTTTAAGAGTGCCCAGTCTCCTGCGGAGCCCGTCTATACCCCATGGTCCTTACGGAGTACCCAGCATCCACTAGGACGTCAGAGAAAGATGGTTCCCAGCACTAGTGACCCGCTTGTGATTGGCTGTTTGCAAAAGCTATTAGATGTAGATCTAATAGCAAATACACTCGTTACCAGTGATGGATTTTACCGATGGGCTGCAGGACTGCAGTCCCCCCAGTAAAATCCCCCACCTCAGCTCAGTGAGCCAGATGCATTCCGTGAGACTGCACTGTACACTGTGACTGGAAGTGACTTCCTATTGGAAGTCCTAGCTGCCAGTCACATACACTACAGGCAGTTCCATTGGGAGGTGTTTCCTCCCAATGGGACTGCCAGACCGAGCTGCGATTAGCAAAGAGCTGGCTCCCTGACCTTCAGCCCTAGCTGGCTTCTGTGGACTGCAGCCGATGCAGTCAATAGAAGCCGGGGTATTGGGCATGCGCAGTACCGGTGCTGTCACTGTACATGCGCTGATCCTTTGTGCAGGTGCCGGGACCCAGTTGGCAGCAGGAGCAGGTGGCAGGGACCAGGCAGCACAGCCAGCGGCAGCAACCCTCCTCCATCCAGGTAGGAGCCCCTGCTGCTCGTTACTAATAAAAGAAAAGGTTAATTACATGTTCGCAAGTGGGATGCATCTGTGATGCTTGACTGGCATAAACCAGGTGCATATGTTACTACTGCCGACGGGCAAGCATCTTAATTTAGCTGACACTTTGCATATGGTCCTAATTGCAGCTTTCAGAATGAACCCAAACTGTACCTGTGATATGTGGTGCAATTGTAGAAAAACACTGCATAAGCCCTTAGAGTTTGAGATGGACATTCATACAAATATGGCAGCATGCATAGAATCATTTATATTATTTAATTTGTTTTAGATTTAAAAATGAACTTTCGCATGCAGGACCTTTTATTTATTTATTTATTTTTAAATATCATCTAGATCACAGGTTCTCAAACTCGGTCCTCAGGACCCCACACGGTGCATGTTTTGCAGGTCTCCTCACAGAATCACAAGTGAAATAATTAGTTCCACCTGTGGACCTTTTAAAATGTGTCAGTGAGTAATTAATACACCTGTGCACCTGCTGGGTTACCTGCAAAACATGCACTGTGTGGGGTCCTGAGGACCGAGTTTGAGAACCTATGATCTAGATCAGAGGTTCTCAAACTCGGTCCTCGGGAGCCCACACAGTGCATGTTTTGCAGGTAACCCAGCAGGTGCACAGGTGTATTTTAATTACTCACTGACACATTTTAAAAGGTCCACAGGTGGAGCTAATTATTTAACTTGCGATTCTGTGAGGAGACCTGCAAAACATGCACTGTGTGGGCCCCCGAGGACCGAGTTTGAGAACCTCTGATCTAGATCATTATAACAATGTAATGTAAAACAAAACAATTCCACTCTGCTAATGTTGTTTTTGGGGGTGACCGACAAACAGCACCTCCAAATATGTTTACTGACCACTGGGCTCCACCCCTCCAGCCTCTCCACCTGTGTCAGTGATAGGAATACTCCCTACTGTGCCAGCACAAAAGGGAGCGATGCCGGAGCGCTAAGTAGGGCTGATTATCTAGTCCAATGACAGGCATCCCGATACACTTCAGAAGCCGCATTGGGTGGTCCCCAAACCATCAAAAGGGCCACAATCAATCTCAGTAGTAAGCTACATGAATACCTTTAATCATTGAAAGAGAAACATATATTAACACATGAGCAGGCATTTCAAGCAATCATTACAAGCTATACCGAACAAATATGACAGTGAAGCATGAAGGAACTAGGGGTTGCAAGTGAAAGTCTGGAGGGCCGCATGTGGCCCTTAGGGCCGCCTATTGCCCATCAGTGATCTAGTTGCTCTACAGTCAGAACCTTCGGATGGAGAACCACCTATTTTTATAAAGGACCAAAATATTAAAATTTTTAACTTTAGTTCCACTTTAGTAAAGTTACATAAAAAAATCTAATTTTAATGTTTCACGCCCAGCCCCATAATAACTAGTTTCCTTGTACATTATAATCGAATAAAGAAATCAAAAAATAAATCTACAAGATTCCCATTAATATAACTTTTCACGCACTTCCACCATTCACAAATAATGCTTCTTACTGTCTAAATAGAGGAGCCAGGACTCAACCACCCCCTTTCCCCTCCCGAAAAAGATTTATTTGTGTTTTACTTTGTTTGGACTAAATCTCAATGTGTGAAATTAAATCTATTCTTAAGCATGGAGAATTTTCCGGTAATTAGGAAACTAAACATCCCCGTGGTGCCCAGTTGCTAACAAGCTCCTGCCGATTCTCATCTAACGACGACTGATAGCTTCTGTGCCCAACGACTCATGGGGGAATACACAAAATTAAAGGAGCAAAATTGTTATTTGGACAAATTAAAAAAAAGATAAAGAATTGAAAAAACTGGAAACCACATCATTAAGTTTTACAAGACAAGAAAAATAAAAAAAACACACTGAAAAGAACAATGCGTTCAGCCGGACCTGTAGCAAGAAAACATAGGGCAGCTTCACTTAAACATCACAGTTTGATTACCGATATTAATCGGACTTTCTAATTAAGTCATTCGCAGAGACCGCTAGGGACGAGTGTCCATGAAAGTGACATCTATGTTTTAAAGGTTTGTCCTTAAAGTTTTAAGGGCCTGCAAGAATGTAGAGACATCCGTACTGTAAGCCCTCAAGGGCATATACCCCATAAACAGGGTGATAGAGATAGCATATGTCACTGCTATGCAAACTCAGTCTCTCCAGCTGGTGTGAAACATCAAGTCAAGCTGGGACTTGTAGTTCCACAACAGACAGACAGCACTGGTTGCATAAACCTGCTCCGAATCATTCGCTGCAACAGTACTAGAGTATATCATTCGTATACTGTCTCTATTCAGCGACCTACTGTACATGACATAACATTACATGGCACATACATACACACACTAAAAGACCCTTTAATGCAACATAAGTTTAACTCTGCAGATGATGGAATGCTCCATAATAACATGATGCAGTTCTTCCTAGTGTGTACCTGTTACGCAAAATGCAAGTTGATCATTTTCTTTTGATATTTGGGCAGCAGGCAGTGAAGCCATACGAAGAAACAGTGTTACAATGAGAAATTTGCTGAAGGAGCAGAGTTTACTTGAAGACCGAACACCTTCAAATAGCAAAAGACTGATATAGGATACACCCAATTTTTAATCCATTCTTGCGGTCGTGGTATCAAATGCTGTGCACAATATTGTTATTCTTAAAAAAGGTATAAAAGGGGTTTGTTAGTAATTAAAATATAGCTAAATTACTAAGCAAACTCTTCTCCTTTTTTAAGAATAACAGTATTAATCCTTCATACACCTTAGCGCTCTCTGCCCTTTTATAGACACCCATAATTCGTAAAATAAAGGGGGGTGGGGACCCCTTTAGACAGATTGGAGCAGCTCAGAGGGATCATTTAGGAGTTAGCGCAGTCGGATTACGTTCTTTACACATTGCTCCGCACAATATATTAATATCTACCTGTCAGTTTTCGGAACAGGGCAAAGTTCTGCAGACTGTAGAGCAGTTACTACATAGAGAGTCAGCAAATCACTCATACAAAGGAGAAGAACTGCAACAATCCCGTTTACGGATCAATATGCCCAAAATAAACTGTAAATGGAAGCGCAGAGACCACCGATGAATGTAAAACAAAGTCCGTTCCACAACCTAAAACAACAGCACATACAGTACAGTAATGTATTGAGATTATAGTGTATTGAAGCTGATTGAGGTTTCAGCACCCTGTAACCTGCATCAATGCAACCAGTGTGAACCCAGAATTGGACAGGAAGGGATGTACCTTGAGAACTTCCATTGGTACCTGGGCAGGAGCGGGCAGGCTGGAGGACACGCAGACGTTGATGGCTGGTGTGTGACTGGCTGGTACCCTCTGCTGCATGAACTGAGCTGCCTGCTGCTTCTGCTCACGACGCTCCTGCTCCTCCATCTGCTCACGCATCAGTTGCTGGCGTAGCAGAATCCGTGATGTCATGTTGGAGGAGCTTAGTGGAGGCTTGGAAGCTCCTGGATGCTCTGCTGAGCTGCTGTGAAAAGGCAAGAGATAGACTTCCAATTAGTGGGGAATATTGTCAGAGTGCACGGAGCATGTTTAAAGGGTTTTGCACAATTAAAAAAAAACACCGAACACATTTACATACATTAAAGCAGCAAAACTCTTCTCTGCTGCAAGTACAAGCTGGCAGGCTGGTTGTGCCCATTATACGGGCATTATAGGTCCACCAGTCACTGAACGTTCAATACAGTGTAACATATGCAATACAATTAGGTGCAAACACACACTTCTTTGCATATTAATTACTGTACAAATTTATCAACACCTTACTTGTATTTATTTACACACAACGCACTGATACAGGTGCAAGAAGTCATACTAGATCCATCAGAATGCTGAGGATTGCCACGGATAATAAAGATTAATCCCTAGAACCTTTAAACCCAGACAATGCCTGCTTTTTTCCACTGAGCCCATCTCTATAATGATGCTACCACAGTATAGCCCCCCCCCCACCCCCCCCCCCCACCCCCCCCCCCCCCCTTCCATTCCCGCTCAAACACTTGCCACCAATAACCCCCTCCAGGACCTATCAGGAGGTGGAGTCATAAAATGTATTATGTTCTCTCTATACATATATACATGTTAGAGCCTGGCTCTCATCCAGGATCAATTCTGTGCTTATAAGAATGCAAAACCTAACTTCACACCTAGTTTGTCTGTGGATGTTATTCCCAGTTTCTGTTATTATATATGAATAAACAGCTGCAAAAGTGCTACTTGATTGGTCCAAAGTGGGTCACACTTACCATGGTGAGGAGGAGGAGGATATATGCAAATGCGGCATCATTACCCCACACTATACAGTAAAGCAGGGCTGGAATCATCAGGTCCCCGGCCTGCCCACTTCACTTTGGAGGTGGACAACAACTGTGAGTCAAACCACCCGAAATTTGTGAAACTCTTAAGGATAGTACGTACTGGGTGCAATTCTAAGCTGGGCAGTGTAAATGGATGTTTAAATAAAGTTCTAAAAATGAAGTACTGTATACAGGCGTTGCCCATAGGAACCAATCAGATGCTAGCTATCATTTACCTAGTACATTCAGGAAATGATAGCTTGAACCTGACTGGTTACTATGAGCAACAACCCCACTTCTTCCTTTTCGGAAATTTTTGGTAAATATACCCCAACCATAGCCAGATTAATGGGGGATGTAGGGCATACTGTACCCTGGGCCCCCCTCTGTCAAGGGCCCCCCCAGCCCGAGCACACTGACATCACTAGTCTTCCCTCTTAATTTATGATTTGTAATGTCATCATTTTTGTTGAAATACCTTTTTTATTAATAAAATAGTTCAACACAGGGGATGCCAGTCATATATTAAAAGGGAAGTCCAGGTAGAGAGAATTGTGTCCCTCCCAGAATGGGTCATATTGAGAGGTACAGTATGCACAATCTAATATACACCCTCCCCCTCCACCAGGGCCCCCAGTCTTAAGTGCCCCAGGCCTCCCCAAGGCTTAATCCGGCCCTGACCCCAACCCTACAGTAGGTAGAGGCAACTAACACACCCTGACATTTCTACAACAGAATATGTTTCTCCATAACCGTAGCCCTTATTTACATCTGCATGGGTGGCCAAATAGCACTGGAGGCAGCCATTTTGTGGACTGAACCAATGTTCCTGACAATGCAGCTTATTATGTCACTAGGTAGTGGTGATCGCAGGTCAAACCACTGAAAAAATTAGAAGTTAATTAAAAAAATTTAATATTGTTAAAAAAAAAATGAAAGTATTAGCAAAAAAAAAATGCACAGGTCTGATAATATGGAGCTCAGCCCTAGCTACGGCTTACGGTCATTAGGTCGACAAGACTTAGGTCGACAGTCATTAGGTTGACCACTATTGGTCGACATGCAGTAGGTCGACATGGTCATTAGGTTGACATGGTCATTAGGTCGACATGGAAAAAAGGCCGACATGAGTTTTTCACATTTCCTTTTCATTTTTTTTTACTTTTTCATACTTTACGATCCACGTGGACTACAATTGGGAACGGTAACCTTTACCTTTGCTGAGCGCAGCGGTAGCGGAGTGAGGCACCTTGCCCAAAGCATGGCTAGCGAAGCGAGCCATGCGAGGGGACACGCTGCACTAATTGGGGTTCCCCGTCACTTTTTGAAGAAAACGACACCAAAAAGAGTAAAAAAAACCTCATATCGACCTTTTTATTTATTTATTATTTATTATTTATTACCAGTTATTTATATAGCGCACACATATTCCGCAGCGCTTTTTCCATGTCGACCTTGTTCACCTCGACCTAATGACCATGTCGACCTAGTCACCCTGTCAACCTAATGCATGTCGACCAATAGTGGTCGACCTAATGACTGTCGACCTAAATCTTGTCGAACTAATGACACATACTCCCTAGCTACACCCATGCGTTGGTATGGGGTGTCATACATTTAATGATCATTCTGTTCCTATTGGCCGTCACTACATTTACTGACACTTGGCCACTTTCACCGCAAAGTGCCTCACGCCTTAGCTGTGTCATTTGCTTCTTGTGAAGTGATTGGCTTTACAATGGTTCAGCCCATAAAATGGCTCTGCAAGCGACCAGCACACTCCCACAGACAACTCCAGTTCAGCTTTCCACAGATGGCTATGGCAGGAAGTCAGTAGATATCTCTGTAACTTTGTGCTGATGTTCTTACCAATGGTATATTTAGAAAACCTCAGAGACCCTTAACAGCTTCACTAACACTGTGTCAGACTTCTCACTGCAGAGCAGAATCCTGATATTTCCCAAACAATTCCACATCAATCGTCACATTCTGCTGCTAATTAGGAACTGCCAGCACATATGGAAATCTGGATATAATAGGTCTAATTGCAACAAACACATATTTCCAGCAATACATCTTTCATCATTTGCTACCACTTATATTTCCATTGCACGCTCGAATTCGACTTACCTGCACTTTGGGGGTCATTCCGAGTTGATCGCTAGCTGCCCTTGTTCGCAGCGCAGCGATCAGGCTAAAAATCTGCGCATGCGTATGGGCCGCAATGCGCACGCGCATCGTACGGGTACAAAGGCATTTGTTGTATTGCACAGGTTGTAGCGAAGTTTTCAGTCACACTGATGGCCGCAAGAAGATTGACAGGAAGTGGGCGTTTCTGGGTGTCAACTGACCGTTTTCAGGGAGTGTTTGCAAAAACGCAGGCGTCTGGAAAAAAACGCAGGCGTGGCTGGGTGTTCGCTGGGCGGGTGTATGACGTCAAACCCGGACACGAATAGGCTGAAGTGATCGCAAGCGCTGAGTAGGTTCAGAGCTACTCTGAAACTGCACAAACTGTTTTTGCACAGCTCGGCTGCACAAGCGTTCGCACTTCTGCTGAGCTAAAATACACTCCCCAGTGGGCGGCGGCATAGCGTTTGCACAAATGCTAAAACTAGCTAGCGAGCGATCAACTCGGAATGACCCCCTTTATTCTGTGCAGTGCACCTAGCAGAAGGGGGGACCGTGCTGTTTGAAGGGGAGATCAAACTGTGATTTTGTAGGGCGCACAAGCTGATTTTCTGAGGTAAAGATCGCCTTGTTATTTAAGACCTGTCAGGTCACAACATTCCCAAAGTGTCTGATCCTTTTGATAAACCAGGAGAAAAACCTTTGTTCAGAGGCTAATGCAGCTGTGTAGTAATCGTACTAATTAGCTGCTCCAGACAAGTCACTGACTGTGATACTCGCAAAAAAAAAAAGGGGAAAAAAATGTAGCAATTAACAATGGGGGGGGGGGGGGGGGGGAGTAAACCTCAGACATTCTTGGGTATATGTCAACAGTGATAAGGTTACTTAACGGCATATTCCTCCCATTTTGATTTCAAAGCCATCAATAATAGCTGAAGTACAAGTGTTCCCCGCATGGGATCCTGGTAGTTCAGGAGGAATCATCACCTTCAGCACTGCAAAAACTGGTCATCCCAGGAAAAGCACCTGGGAACACTCTGAAGGCTCCAAGGCCCTCATTCCGAGTTGTTCGCTCGCAAGCTGCTTTTAGCAGCTTTGCACACGCTAAGCCGCCGCCTACTGGGAGTGAATCTTAGCATAGTAAAATTGCGAACGAAAGATTCTCAAAATTGCTAATAGACATCTCTGTGCAGTTTCTGAGTAGCTCCAGACTTACTCGGCAACTGCGATCAGCTCAGTGCTTGTCGTTCCTGGTTTGACGTCACAAACACACCAGCGTTCATCCAGACACTCCTCCGTTTCTCCAGCCACTCCCGCGTTTTTCCAGAAACGGCAGCGTTTTTTCGCACACACCCATAAAACGGCCTGTTTCCGCCCAGAAACACCCACTTCCTGTCAATCACATTACGATCACCAGAACGAAGAAAAAACCTCATAATGCCGTGAGTAAAATACCTAACTGCATAGCAAATTTACTTGGCGCAGTCGCACTGCGGACATTGCGCATGCGCATTAGCGACTAATCGCTACGTTGCGAGAAAATAATAACGAGCTAACAACTCGGAATGACCCCCAATGTCATTATGTAATATTGCTAATTCACATAGTTCTGATATAAAACTAAAAATAACATATAACTAAGCACATGCAACAATGGGGGTCATTCTGACCTAGCTATTTTTTGCAGCGCTGCGGTCAGGTCAAAACTCAGCAAAACTGCGCATGTGTATGCACTGCAATGCGCAGGCGCGTCTTACGGGTACAAAAGGGATTGTTGCTGGGCGATGGATTTAACAAAGAATCCATTCACACAGCCGATGACAAGAAGATTGACAGGAAGAAGGCGTTTGTGGGTGTCAACTGACTGTTTTCAGGGAGTGGTTGGAAAAATGCAGGCGTGTCCAAGCGTTTGCAGGGCGGGTGTCTGACGTCAATTTCTGGGACCGAACAGTCTGAAGTGATCGCAGCAGCTGAGTAAGTCAAGAGCTACTCAGAAACTGCACAAATTTTTTTTGTACCCCTCGGCTGCACACACACTTGCAAAGCGAAAATACACTCCCCCATAGGCGGAGACTATCTGATCGCAGTGCTGCAAAATATAGTTAGCGTGTGATCGGGTCGGAATGATCCCCAATGTTAGCTGTGCATACTCTCTCTTATGCAGGTGTACAGCAATGGGCAATCGCAGAGCAGGGAGGTTGTCACCGGTATGCCCAGAGCAGCACCAGCATGATAAATAACAGCGGAACAATGCTCTCTGTCTCTGCCATAAGTGGAGATAAAGAGTGATAGTTACTGCAGATTAATAATAAATAAAACCTACAATTACAAAGGGTTAAAGCGATTCCTATGAGGAGAATCAAGCACACATCATCCAATGGTGAATCAGGTTTGAGGTAATAAATACAGCTGAATGTCACTGTTGTGAAATGCATGGCTACTCGTATATACAGTGTGTGTGTGTGTGTGTGTGTGTGTGTGTGTGTGTGTGTGTGTGTGTGTGTGTGTGTGTGTGTGTATATATATATATATATGTGTTCCTGGCAAAACGGGGGCAGGGCAGGCTGCTGACATGCGCACGCGCTCCCGAAAAGGTGTGAGGGGGCGCAGCCCAGTCGGCGTCACTCTTGGGGGCGTGTCCAGAACTTACATAGGATGTAAATAAATATCTATTCACCCGGCTGCGAATGGAAAACCAGCTTTTCCGGGCAGGCTGTTTTAGCAGGGCACCGCGATTAGGACAGGGCACATTTTGCCACTTTAAAATTAGCTAGAGCGCGGCGTTCTTCTAAAACCATGGAATATCATCATGATTCACAATAATAACAGCACACGACATACAGCAGTGTCTCTAACCGATGCTACTGTATACCTTACTAGTTGAAAACTAAAGACTATACACGGACACCAACCCCTGAAGAAGGGCTCAATGACATGAGAAAACTTGCCCGAAGCTTCCCCTTTGCTCCTCCAAGCAGCACTGAAGCAGCGCTTCTGGCCACAGGGTGTCGTCCTAGGTTCCCCTGCTAACTAGATGCAGGGGCCGTGGTGGGGCAGCACATGGAAGGGAGCTGTATGTTAGGGGGGGGGGGGGCGGTCGCCCCGTTCGCCCCCCCCTAAATCCGGCCCTGCGTGGGGCAGCAACTTTGCCTACCCCAGGGCAATGCGCCTTGGCCAATGGCATCGCTCGCACATCCCTCCCTAGGATCCTGGTAGACATTTACATTCTAGCCCAAATGTAGCAGCCTGCGAGTTGTGGGCAGCAGTGAGATGTTAGCACTGTAGCCACTCGATTTAAAGGGGCAATTTGTCTAAGAGCAAAAACAACCTAGTTTTCCCTTTTTAAAAAAAATAAAAAATGCCGCTTTAAGGGGGACATGTACTAAGCAGTGTTAAAAGTGGAGAAGTGAGCCAGTTAAGAAGTTGCCCGTGGCAACCAATCAGCATTAACGTAACATTTATCATTTGCATACTATAAAAGTATACAGAGCAGCTGATTGGTTGCCATGGGCAACCTCTCCACACGCTCACTTCTCCAAGTTTTATCACTGCTTAGTACATGTCCCCCTAAATCTAGCGTCTCCATAGCCAAAATCTTGCGTCTGCCGGCAACTCACAGTCTATTACATTTGAGCCTGTAACACCCTGGTTCCTTTCCTGTACACACAGATGCACAATAGCATGCATTGATGAGAAGCATGCATTCCTATTTTCGTCTGTTCCTCGACTTGTTAAGTTTAAGCCACCATAATAAAAAGACCTGGGAGCATGAAACCACAGCTGACATCACGGCAACCTGCGTAAATAGCATGTATCTCCTAGGAACATTAGCAGAGAATCTGATATTAGTGCAGAGCCGGAGCAGGACTGAAGCCACACAATGGGGGGTAATTCTGAGTTGATCGCAGCAGCCAGTTTGTTAGCAGTTGGGCAAAACCATGGGGGTAATTCCAAGTTGATCGCAGCAGGAATTTAGTTAGCAATTGGGCAAAACCATGTGCACTGCAGGGGAGGC
Source organism: Pseudophryne corroboree (assembly GCF_028390025.1). Taxonomy (NCBI): domain Eukaryota; kingdom Metazoa; phylum Chordata; class Amphibia; order Anura; family Myobatrachidae; genus Pseudophryne; species Pseudophryne corroboree. The sequence continues at coordinate 436,437,170 of NC_086452.1, forward strand.
AGATTTAACATGTGCAGAAAGAGTTAGATTTGGGTGGGTTATTTTATTTCTGTGCAGGGTAAATACTGGCTGCTTTATTTTTACACTGCAAATTAGATTGCAGATTGAACACACTCCACCCAAATATAACTCTCTCTGCACATGTTAAGTCTGTCTCCCCTGCAGTGCACATGGTTTTGCCCAATTGCTAACTAAATTCCTGCTGCGATCAACTTGGAATTACCCCCTATAAGCACTGCAGGGGGGGCAGATATAACATGTGCAGAGAGAGTTAGATTTGGGTGGGTTATTTTGTTTCTGTGCAGGGTAAATACTGGCTGCTTTATTTTTACACTGCAATTTAGATTTCAGTTTGAACACACCACACCCAAATCTAACTCTCTCTGCACATGTTATATATGCGCCCCCCCATGCAGTGCACATGGTTTTGCCCAACTGCTAACATATTTGCTGCTGCAATCAACTCAGAATTAGGCCCAGTATGTGCTGTACTCTATTAAGTGGGTATGTTCTGCGCGCCATGGTCCAGTTACAGTGAAATTCAGTCTAACAAAATGTCAGACAATGATGAAATCCTTTGATTTACTGGCCCTTTGGTGTTTACTCAGATGTATCAAATCGGTTACTAGAAGGGACTGAAAGCTGATTGCATCAACCCAATGTATTAATGGCTATGATATCAGCGAGGGACGCAGCACGCCACAAGGGCAGAGTAAGCCTGCGATGGCGGGGGGGGGGGGGGGGGGGGAGGGGGCAAAGGAAGGAAACACCCTGCTCCCTAACATTTTATGGGCCAGGTGTTCTAAGTCTTAGAAAGTGATAAAGTGAAGAGAGATAAAGTGCCAGCCAATCAGCTCCTAACTGCCATGTTACAGGCTGTGGGGCAGATGTATTAAGCTTGGAGAAGTGATAAAGCAGTGATAAGTGCAAGGTGATAACGCACCAGCCAGTCAGCTCCTGTTATTTTTCAAATCCGTAATGACTGGCTGGTGCGTTATCACCTTGCGCTTATCACTTCTTTATCCCTTCTCCAGGTTAATACCTCTGCCACTAAGGGGGACATTTAGTGATAAGAGCGGAGACGTGAGCCAGTGGAGATATTTCCCCATCAACCAATCAGCAGCTCTGTATCATTTTATAGTATGCAAATTATAGATGTTACTTCAGTGCTGACTGGTTGCCATGGGCAACTTCTCCACTGGCTCACTTCTCCGCTCTTATCACTGCTTAGTAAATGTACCCCATAGTTTGTTAAATGACAGTTAGAAGCTGGTTGGCTGGTACTTTATCTCTCTCTTTACTGTATCTGTCTCCAAGGTTTGATCGATCTCCCCCTTAAAGTGGCATTTTTGTTTTTAAAGGTAATACTCCGCAAGGTTATAAACGACATATCAACAAAACCATCTTCCTATGTGTGTTGGTTTTGCTATCTGCTTGCGCCAGAGGCTGGTATACGTTACACTTGGGGGCACAAGCTACTGTTTATGCAGATACTATACACAAGCAATATTTACAATGCGTGGGAGCTCGGTTCACAGATATACAGAGGTTGATTCAATTAGCCGTGAATTACTTGCGGCCGCATGTATATGTGGCTATATGCCGCCCTTACGGTATTGCTGGACTTGCAGATACTGGTTTGTGGTTTGCAGCGCCACAGGACTGCGTATAAAAATCCACAATGCCTTGTGTCTAAGTTAATCGACCCCATTGACGTTCAATTTCATGGATATTTTCATTTATCAATAACATGAATTCAAGGAGTTGTCTGATGCTTTAAGTGAACATCACACTTTGGGGCTCATTTATCAATGAGTGATAAAACTCGCTGTGAGTGATAAAACTCATTGCGTACGATAAATGGTGCTCTAGCCAATCAGCTCCCAACTGTCATGTGTTCTGCTCCCAACTGTCATGTATTGGGAGCTGATTGGCTGGAGCACCATCTCCTATATATTTGCCTTGTCTGTGCCTGGCCCTCTAACGCTGGGTGGAGTCACAGCGGTGGGCGGAGTCACAGAGCCCGTCACATGTACAGAGTCTGAGCTCGCGTTACAGGGCCAGGCACATTATATAGGAGATTGTCCTACGTGACGTAGTGGTACCTAATGGTATTCATTCCTCCTCACACCGGCTGTAATTCTTTGAGGCTTTCTCCAGCCCTAAGCTGTTGTTGGATTCCCCCACTGGCCTGGGAGATGGCAATTTGGCAGCCGCAGAGACAGCCCCTCCACACCCGGGTCCCGCCTGCAGTGAGGATCACGAAAACCGGGCGCTGCAGGCGGGGCTTTTCTCAGTGTCGGCTCCTCCCATCTCTACAGCCGGGAGAGCGCACTGCACGGGGCTCTGTGGCCGGGTCCTGTCTGGGTCCTCCCGCCGACTCCTCACAGACGGGATTCTGTTACCACCGCAGATCCTTGGCTTAGTGACACAGACGCCGGCCTCCAGACCTCTCCCGCCGTCCTGTGGCTACATGTCCCCGCCACATTGGAGCCGCAGCCGAAGCCTGAGGGTCTGCTCACGATTCTGCTGTCGGTGTGTTTAGGAGCTGCTGTCGGTGGGCAGGCCAAGCAGAGTGCAGCAACTATAGGTCAGTGTTCCCATGCCTGCCCCCATCCCACCTATCCCAGTGCCCACACCTATCCCGTGCCCACACCTATCCCAGTGCCCACACCTCTCCCGTGCCCACACCTCTCCCAGTGCCCACACCTATCCCGTGCCCACACCTCTCCCAGTGCCCACACCTCTCCCAGTGCCCACACCTCTCCCGTGCCCACACCTCTCCCGTGCCCACACCTATCCCAGTGCCCACACCTACCCCAGTGCCCACACCTCTCCCGTGCCCACATCTATCCCAGTGCCCACACCTATCCCAGTGCCCACACCTCTCCCGTGCCCACATCTATCCCAGTGCTTACACCTATCCCAGTGCCCACACCTCTCCCGTGCCCACACCTCCCCCGTGCCCACACCTCTCCCAGTGCCCACACCTCTCCCAGTGCCCACACCTATCCCGTGCCCACACCTATCCCAGTGCACACACCTCTCCCGTGCCCTCACCTATCCCAGTGCCCACACCTCTCCCGTGCCCACACCTCTCCCATGCCCACACCTATCTAAGTGCCCACACCTCTCCCGTGCCCACATCTATCCCAGTGCCCACACCTCTCCCGTGCCCACATCTATCCCAGTGCTTACACCTATCCCAGTGCCCACACCTCTCCCGTGCCCACACCTCCCCCGTGCCCACACCTATCCCAGTGCCCACACCTATCCCAGTGCCCACACCTCTCCCGTGCCCACACCTCTCCCAGTGCCCACACCTATCCCAGTGCCCACACCTATCCCGTGCCCACACCTATCCCAGTGCCCACACCTCTCCCGTGCCCACACCTCTCCCGTGCCCACACCTCTCCCAGTGCCCACACCTATCCCAGTGCCCACACCTCTCCCGTGCCCACACCTATCCCAGTGCCCACACCTCTCCCGTGCCCACACCTCTCCCAGTGCCCACACCTCTCCCGTGCCCACAACTCTCCCATGCCCACACCTCTCCCGTGCCCACACCTCTCCCAGTGCCCACACCTCTCCCGTGCCCACATCTATCCCAGTGCCCACACCTATACCAGTGCCCACACCTCTCCCGTGCCCACATCTATCCCAGTGCTTACACCTATCCCAGTGCCCACACCTCTCCCGTGCCCACACCTCCCCCGTGCCCACACCTATCCCAGTGCCCACACCTCTCCCGTGCCCACACCTATCCCAGTGCCCACACCTCTCCCGTGCCCACACCTATCCCAGTGCCCACACCTCTCCCGTGCCCACACCTATCCCAGTGCCCACACCTATCCCAGTGCCCACACCTCTCCTGTGCCCACATCTATCCCAGTGCCCACACCTATCCCGTGCCCACACCTTTCCCTTGCCCACACCTTTCCCTTGCCCACATCTATCCCAGTGCCCACACCTATCCCAGTGCCCACACCTCTCCCGTGCCCACACATCTCCCAGTGCCCACACCTCCCCCGTGCCCACACCTATCCCAGTGCCCACACCTCTCCCGTGCCCACATCAATCCCAGTGCCCACACCTATCCCTTGCCCACACCTCTCCTGTCCCACACCTATCCCAGTGCCCACAACTCCCCCGTGCCCACACCTATCCCAGTGCCCACACCTCCCCCGTGCCCACACCTATCCCATTGCCCAGCGCCCACACCTATCCCAGCGCCCACACCTATTACGTGCCCACACCTATCCCAGCACCCACACCTATCACGTGCCAACACCTGTTCCAGCGCCCACACCTATCCCAGTGCCTACACCTATCCCAGCACCCACACCTATCCCAGCGCCCACACCTATCACGTGCCCACACCTATCCCACCACCCACATCTATCACGTGCCCACACCTATCCAAGTGCCCACACCTATCACGTGCCAACACTTATCCCAGCGCCCACATCTATCACGTGCCCACACCTATCCCAGCGCCCACACCTATCACAGCGCCCAAACCTGTCCCATGCCCACACCTCTCCCAGACCCCACACCTATCCCGTGCCCACACCTATCCCATGCCCACACCTCTCCCAGTGCCCACACCTGTCCCGTGCCCACACCTCTCCCAGTGCCCACACCTGTCCCATGCCCACACCTCTCCCAGACCCCACACCTATCCCGTGCCCACACCTATCCCGTGCCCACACCTCTCCCAGTGCCCACAACTATCACGTGCCCACACCTATCACGTGCCCACACCTATCCCAGTGCCCACAGCTATCCCAGTGCCCACAGCTATCCCAGTGCCCACAGCTATTCCAGCGCCCACACCTATTCCAGTGCCCACACCTATCCCAGTGCCCACACCTATTCCCGTGCCCACACCTATCCCGGTGCCCACACCTATCCAGTGAGGAAGACAGGGCCCCAAATTGGTGTCTTGCCTAGAGCCCCTACATCCGCCTCTGCTCTGACTCTCCGCCCGCGGCGCTGGGGGAACAACAACAACTGCTGCCGCCACCATACACATTTATGAGGGACGGGTGGCGCAGCAGATGGCTTTCATAGCCCTCCCTGCACCACTCACCCACCGAGCATGTGACTGCGCTGGCCACGCCCATTGGCCCTGGGAGGAGCGCGAGGCCCCGTCCACTCCTCCTGCATCTAAGGGGGCCGCGCAGATAGCGCATGCAGAGGGGACTGGTGCACCTGAGGCGTGTGGCCATGCGCAGCGCTCGCGTGCGTCACGTACTCGCGTTTCTCACCTGAAGGATCAGACAGTGTACAGACAGGACACAGCTGCCCCTGTTCCTCATTGTACCAGCACTCCCCTCTGTGTCTAATGACACCATATACCTCTTTATGCGGGTATGTCTATACCACATACATCCTTATCCCTGTCCTATATATTGTTACACATAAAATCACATAGTTATAGGTCCCTCACCCTCCCCCCCCGCATCCGCCCCCCCTCCACCCGCAGCATCTACAGACACCCTGCCTCATCTGAGCTCCCCCCCCAACCGCTACATTCTGCACACTGTGCCCTGCAGGCGCTGTTCACGCCGTCGCAAGGGGCTACACCCCCTTCACCATCGGACGCCCTTTCGTCGTCCAATATTTAACCACTAACAAAACTAGCACCGCCATATAATACAAATATTGAACCCCAGAAAGACGTGCAGGGGTTAAGGGGGCGCAGCCCCTTCCGACGGTGTGAAGAGCGCCCGTAGGGCGCGATGAAGCACCTAGTTTATCATAAGCAATTAATTTTATCACTCACAGCAGGTTTTAGCACTCGTTGATAAATGGGCCCCTTTCCTCAATAGTTTTCAGTACTGGCTAATAAACGTCTTTTACTTTCTTATTCTTTACATGGTCTTATCATTTAAATTACAAATGTCATGAAACTAATAATAATAATAATAATAATTATTATTATTATTATTATTATTATTATTATTAATAATAATAAAACAGCTACATTTTAATACAGCATCAGTTTTCCTTCAGATTAATATTGACAATGTGTGACAGTCCTGCCACCTACTGGTGAGATAAAAGTCTGCATTTTCTTTGCAACTTTCTAAGTCAGATCCATCGGTTGCTTTGCTTACATTACCCTGTCAGTCACATAACTTTATGACACGCTGTCACAGATTATTTTTACATTTCTTGGAAAGTTGCAATCCTGGGCCAGCATAGACTGCTGTGATGGACAAGGTGGTTTCAGAACATACTGTCCTCATTTGTAATTTAATGCAACTGTAAAAAATAAATATTGGCACTTAGGACTTGGAGGTCAGACTCAGTGTCACGGATTTCTCTTAGTCAGCAATATTTAGGGGTCAGGTATAGCTCACATCACATAAGAGGGGTTAATATATAAATATGATGTTCACACAGCACATCCCAAAAGTGTATCTGTGATGACACTTGTCTGAAGGGTAATCAAAGTACAAATTAAAATAAGAATTTACTCACCGGTAATTCTATTTTTCATAGTCCGTAGTGGATGCTGGGGACTCCGTAAGGACCATGGGGATTAGCGGCTCCGCAGGAGACAGGGCACAAAAATAAAGCTTTAGGATCAGGTGGTGTGCACTGGCTCCTCCCCCTATGACCCTCCTCCAAGCCTCAGTTAGGATACTGTGCCCGGACGAGCGTACACAATAAGGAAGGATTTTGAATCCCGGGTAAGACTCATACCAGCCACACCAATCACACCGTACAACTTGTGATCTGAACCCAGTTAACAGTATGACAACGTAGGAGCCTCTGAACAGACGGCTCACAACAATAACAACCCGATTTCTTTGTAACAATAACTATGTACAAGTATTGCAGACAATCCGCACTTGGGATGGGCGCCCAGCATCCACTATGGACTACGAGAAATAGATTTATCGGTAAGTAAAATCTTATTTTCTCTAACGTCCTAGTGGATGCTGGGGACTCCGTCAGGACCATGGGGATTATACCAAAACTCCCAAACGGAGAGTGCGGATGACTCTGCAGCACCGAATGAGAGAACTCCAGGTCCTCTTTAGCCAGGGTATCAAATTTGTAGAATTTTACAAACGTGTTCTCCCCCGACCACGTAGCTGCTCGGCAGAGTTGTAATGCCGAGACCCCTCGGGCAGCCGCCCAGGATGAGCTCACCTCCCTTGTGGAATGGGCCTTGACAGATTTAGGCTGTGGCAGGCCTGCCACAGAATGTGCAAGTTGAATTGTGCTACAAATCCAACGAGCAATCGTCTGCTTAGAAGCAGGAGCACCCAGCTTGTTGGGTGCATACAGTATAAACAGCGAGTCAGATTTTCTGACTCCAGCCGTCCTTGAAATATATATTTTCAATGCCCTGACAACGTCCAGCAACTTGGAATCCTCCAAATCGCTAGTAGCCGCAGGCACCACAATAGGCTGGTTCAGGTGAAACGCTGACACCACCTTAGGCAGAAAATGAGGACGCGTCCGCAGTTCTGCCCTGTCCGAATGGAAAATCAGGTATGGGCTTTTATACGATAAAGCCGCCAATTCTGACACTCTCCTGGCTGAAGCCAGGGCCAGTAGCATGGTTACTTTCCATGTAAGATATTTCAAATCCGCCGATTTGAGTGGTTCAAACCAATGGGATTTGAGAAAATCCAAAACTACATTAAGGTCCCACGGAGCCACTGGGGGCACAACCGGGGGCTGTATATGTAGTACTCCTTTTACAAAAGTCTGGACTTCAGGAACTGAAGCCAATTCTTTCTGGAAGAAAATCGACAGGGCCGAAATTTGAACCTTAATGGACCCCAACTTGAGGCCCATAGACAATCCTGTTTGCAGGAAATGTAGGAATCGACCCAATTGAAATTCCTCCGTGGGGGCCTTCCTGGCCTCACACCACGCAACATATTTTCTCCAAATGCGGTGATAATGTTGTGCAGTCACCTCCTTCCTGGCTTTTACCAGTGTAGGAATTACCTCTTCCGGAATGCCTTTTTCCCTTAGAATTCGGCGTTTAACCGCCATGCCGTCAAACACAGCCGCGGTAAGTCTTGGAATAGACACGGTCCCTGCTGAAGCAGGTCCCGTCTTAGAGGTAGAGGCCACGGATCTTCCGTGAGCATCTCCTGAAGTTCCGGGTACCAAGTTCTTCTTGGCCAATCCGGAGCCACGAGTATCGTTCTTACTCCCCTTTGCCGTATAATTCTCAGTACTTTTGGTATGAGAGGCAGAGGAGGAAACACATACACTGACTGGAACACCCACGGCGTTAGCAGAGCGTCCACAGCTATTGCCTCAGGGTCTCTTGACCTGGCGCAATACCTGTCCAGTTTTTTGTTGAGGCGAGACGCCATCATGTCCACCTTTGGTTTTTCCCAACGGTTCACAATCATGTGGAAGACTTCTGGATGAAGTCCCCACTCTCCCGGGTGTAGATCGTGTCTGCTGAGGAAGTCTGCTTCCCAGTTGTCCACTCCCGGAATGAACACTGCTGACAGTGCTATCACATGATCTTCCGCCCAGCAAAGAATCCTTGCAGCTTCTGCCATTGCTCTCCTGCTTCTTGTGCCGCCCTGTCTGTTTACGTGGGCGACTGCCGTGATGTTGTCCGACTGGATCAACACCGGCTGACCCTGAAGCAGGGGTTTTGCCAGGCTTAGAGCATTGTAAATCGCTCTTAGCTCCAGTATATTTATGTGAAGAGACATCTCCAGGTTTGACCATACTCCCTGGAAGTTTCTTCCCTGTGTGACCGCTCCCCAGCCTCTCAGACTGGCATCCGTGGTCACCAGGACCCAGTCCTGTATGCCGAATCTGCGGCCCTCTAACAGATGAGCACTCTGCAACCACCACAGAAGAGACACCCTTGTCCGTGGCGACAAGGTTATCCGCTGATGCATCTGCAGATGCGATCCGGACCATTTGTCCAGCAGATCCCACTGAAAAGTTCGTGCGTGGAATCTGCCGAATGGAATCGCTTCGTAAGAAACCACCATCTTTCCCAGGAGTCTTGTGCATTGATGCACAGACACTTTCCCTGGTTTTAGGAGGTTCCTGACAAGTTCGGATAACTCCTTGGCTTTCTCCTCCGGAAGAAACACCTTTTTCTGAACCGTGTCCAGAATCATTCCCAGGAACAGCAGACGTGTCGTCGGGGTCAATTGAGATTTTGGAAAATTCAGAATCCACCCGTGCTGTTGCAGCACTATTTGGGTTAGTGCTACTACGTCCCCCAGCTGTTCCCTGGACCTTGCCCTTATCAGGAGATCGTCCAAGTAAGGGATAATTAATACGCCTTTTCTTCGTAGAAGAAACATCATTTCGGCCATTACCTTGGTAAAGACCCGAGGTGCCGTGGACAATCCAAACGGCAGCGTCTGAAACTGATAATGACAGTTTTGCACCACGAACCTGAGGTACCCTTGATGTGAAGGGCAAATTGGGACATGCAGGTAAGCATCCTTGATGTCCAGGGACACCATAAAGTCCCCTTCTTCCAGATTCGCTATCACTGCTCTGAGTGACTCCATCTTGAACTTGAATTTTTGTATGTACAGGTTCAAAGATTTCAGATTTAGAATAGGTCTTACCGAGCCGTCCGGCTTCGGTACCACAAATAGTGTGGAATAATACCCCTTTCCCTGTTGTAGGAGGGGTACCTTGACTATCACCTGCTGAGAATACAGCTTGTGAATGGCTTCCAATACCGTCGCCCTGTCTGAGGGAGACGTTGGCAGAGCAGACTTTAGGAACCGGCGAGGGGGAGACTTCTCGAATTCCAACCTGTAACCCTGAGATATTATCTGCAGGATCCAGGGGTCCACCTGTGAGTGAGCCCACTGTGCGCTGAAATTCTTGAGTTGACCCCCCACCGCCCCTGAGTCCGCTTGTAAAGCCCCAACGTCATGCTGAGGGCTTTGCAGAAGCCGGGGGGGGCTTCTGCTCCTGGGAAGAAGTTGCTTGGTGCACTCTCTTACCCTTTCCTTTGCCTCGGGGCAAATATGACTGTCCTTTCGCCCGCTTGTTCCTATAGGAACGAAAGGACTGCGGCTGAAAAGACGGTGTCTTTTTCTGTTGGGAGGGGACCTGAGGTAAAAAGGTGGATTTCCCGGCTGTTGCCGTGGCCACCAAATCCGATAGACCGACCCCAAATAATTCCTCCCCCTTATACGGCAATACTTCCATATGCCGTTTGGAATCCGCATCACCTGACCATTGTCGCGTCCATAAACTTCTTCTGGCAGATATGGACATCGCACTTACTCTCGATGCCAGAGTGCAAATATCCCTCTGTGCATCTCGCATATATAGAAATGCATCCTTTAAATGCTCTATAGTCAGTAAAATACTGTCCCTATCCAGGGTATCAATATTTTCAGTCAGGAAATCCGACCAAACCACCCCAGCACTGCACATCCATGCAGAGGCGATGGCTGGTCGCAGTATAACACCAGTATGAGTGTATATACTTTTCAGGGTAGTTTCCAGCCTCCTATCTGCTGGATCCTTGAGGGCGGCCGTTTCAGGAGACGGTAACGCCACTTGTTTTGATAAGCGTGTGAGCGCCTTATCCACCCTAGGGGGTGTTTCCCAGCGCGCCCTAACCTCTGGCGGGAAAGGATATAATGCCAATAACTTCTTTGAAATTAGCAGTTTTCTATCGGGGTTAACCCACGCTTCATCACACACTTCATTCAATTCGTCTGATTCAGGAAAAACTACAGGTAGTTTTTTCAGACCCCACATAATACCCCTTTTTGTGGTACATGCAGTATCAGAGATATGTAAAGCCTCCTTCATTGCCGTGATCATATAACGTGTGGCCCTACTGGAAAATACGTTTGTTTCTTCACCGTCGACACTAGATTCGGTGTCCGTGTCTGGGTCTGTGTCGACCGACTGAGGTAAAGGGCGTTTTACAGCCCCTGACGGTGTCTGAGACGCCTGTACAGGTACTAACTGGTTTTCCGGCCGTCTCATGTCGTCAACTGATTTTTGTAATGTGCTGACATTATCACGTAATTCCATAAATAAAGCCATCCATTCCGGTGTCGACTCCCTAGGGGGTGACATCACCATTACCGGCAATTGCTCCGCCTCCACACCAACATCGTCCTCATACATGTCGACACACACGTACCGACACACAGCAGACACACAGGGAATGCTCTTATCGAAGACAGGACCCCACTAGCCCTTTGGGGAGACAGAGGGAGAGTTTGCCAGCACACACCCAAGCGCTATAAATATATAGGAACAACCCTATAGAAGTGTGGTCTCCCTTATAGCAGCTTAATATATATCAAAAAACGCCAAAAAAGTGCCCCCCCCTCTCTGTTTTACCCTGTTTCTGTAGTGCAGTGCAGGGGAGAGTCCTGGGAGCCTTCCTCGCAGCGGAGCTGAGCAGGAAAATGGCGCTGTGTGCTGAGGAGATAGGCCCCGCCCCCTATTTCGGCGGGCTCTTCTCCGGAGTTTGTGAGACCTGGCAGGGGTTAAATACATCCATATAGCCCCAGGGGCTATATGTGATGTATTTTTTAGCCAGAACAAGGTATTCTCATTGCTGCCCAGGGCGCCCCCTGCAGCGCCCTGCACCCTCCGTGACAGTTGGTGTGAAGTGTGTGACAACAATGGCGCACAGCTGCAGTGCTGTGCGCTACCTCATGAAGACTGAAAAGTCTTCTGCCGCCGGTTTCTGGACCTCTTCGCTTTTCGGCATCTGCAAGGGGGTCGGCGGCGCGGCTCCGGGACCGGACTCCATGGCTGGGCCTGTGTTCGATCCCTCTGGAGCTAATGGTGTCCAGTAGCCTAAGAAGCCAATCCATCCTGCACGCAGGTGAGTTCACTTCTTCTCCCCTAAGTCCCTCGTTGCAGTGAGCCTGTTGCCAGCAGGACTCACTGTAAAATAAAAAACCTAAAAACTTTTTCTAAGCAGCTCTTTAGGAGAGCCACCTAGATTGCACCCTGCTCGGACGGGCACAAAAACCTAACTGAGGCTTGGAGGAGGGTCATAGGGGGAGGAGCCAGTGCACACCACCTGATCCTAAAGCTTTATTTTTGTGCCCTGTCTCCTGCGGAGCCGCTAATCCCCATGGTCCTGACGGAGTCCCCAGCATCCACTAGGACGTCAGAGAAATATTGGTGCCCCCCCCCCTATATTTAGATGTGTGTGTGTGTGTGTGTGTGTGTGTGTGTGTGTGTGTGTGTGTGTGTGTGTGTGTGTGTGTGGTGTTCTGAAAAAAAATAATGATATACTGTATATATACATTTCATTGTCTTTTATTTTAAATCACACACTGACAGCAGACACTTTACTGATGGAGCTATTTGCTCCTGTATAGGAAGCATGAGAATTCTAACTATATGAAGTGTAACTCTGACAACTTCTCTGACGTGTAATTGTCAGAGAAGTATCTTCATATAGTTAGAATTCTCATATTTCCTATACAGAAGCAAATCGTTTCATCAGTAAGGTGTCTGCTTCCAGTGTACTAGGTCATGGTTTCTAATCCCAGGTATGTCACTTGTAAAATGTGTATCTAAAGTATAATAAAAAGGGTGTGATTTCTAAGGTGCAGGGACCAGTGAGGCAATTGGCTACTGATAAGATAGTAGCAGCTATCAACTTAATTTAATGGTGTCACAGAATGGGAGGAGAGGTGCCCCCTTCAGAGCAGGAGCCCGGCGGCAGATGACTCCGTTGCCTCCCAGAGTTACGCCTCTGCCGCATGGCATATTGAGCCTAGGTGTATAAGAAACATCTGTATGATGATTACTCCTATTTTGAAGACGTAAACATATTGTGACCAAAATTTTCTCTCACATTTCTTTCCTGTTCCTGGCTTCTTGAGCGTACTGCCTATACTCGCCTCATAGGCTACGCTCATTTATTATTTAGTAACAATATACTAATACGGTATTAAAACAAGACTGGGTAATAACAGACAAAGAGGTTAGAGTACCCCCTCACACAACCAATCTGACCCTCCTCTGTCAGCTGCAATAGATGCTGTGGACCACTCGCGTCTACAAACGTGTCATTTCCTAGGTCTCCGGTACGCAGCCCTATCCAACTCTCATCCTATCTAACAAATTGCTCCTTCAGTGCTTAGAAAGTAGTACCACAGGAGGAATAATTCCCCTGAAGGAATCGGGCGCTATAAACACTTGGAGTAATTTAACAATTCTAAAAGCACCTCAATGAATAACTTATTTTATCTAATAGCTGCTCCTATATGGCAAACTGGATGCCTTGGCATAAAGATAGCGTGATGTTTGTATAAACTAAACAAACAAGGAGCGCTTATAAAATAACATATATTGCAATTTATTAGTAGTACATATAAAGTGACAATATTTAGTACATGGGCCCTCTTTCCGAGTTGATCGCTAGCTGCTTTCGTTCGCAGCGCAGCGATCAGGCTAAAAATCGGCACTTCTGCGCATGCATATGCGGCTCAATGCGCACGCGCGACGTACTTTCACAAAAGCCGATGCAGTTTCACACAAGCTCTAGCGACGCTTTTCAGGCGCACTGCTGGCCGCCGAGTGATTGACAGGAAGTGGGTGTTTCTGGGAGGTAACTGACCGTTTTCGGGGAGTGTGTGTAAAAACGCAGGCGTGTCAGATACAAACGCGGGCGTGCCTGGAAAAACGCAGGCGTGGCTGGCCGAACGCAGGGCGTGTTCGTGACGTCAAAACAGGAACTAAACAGCCTGAGGTGATTGCTAGCTAGGAGTAAGTCTCGAGCTGCTCAGAAACTGCACAATCTTTTTTTGTAGCAATGCTGCGATCCTTTCGTTCGCACTTCTGCTAAGATACACTCCCAGAGGGCGGCGGCTTAGCGTTTGCACTGCTGCTAAAAGCAGCTAGCTAGCGATCAACTCGGAATGAGGGCCATAGACACTTGTTTACAAAAATAAAATTAAAGATAAAAATAATCTAAAATGGCAGTGAATAGAGCATAGCAATTTTGGTATAATATACTGTAAAGCTTGAATGAATTATGCAGAGTTGAGGTCCATATATTGATAGTATTAAGCTGGTTAAGTCCAGGATTAATGGGAAGGATTTTTAACTGAAGACATGAAGTCCCAAATTTGAAATAGAATAAGGGGGCTACGTTACGCTCAGCCCTGATCAACTGATTAGTTCTCACCCGCTGGCAGTGCAGACGTGTGGGCTCCAAGCGGCTGATCAGTTCCCCCTCCGTAGGTATACAGGGGGGGGGGGGGGGGGGATAGTCCACGATAACTGGCCTGCTGACGGGGCTTATTGCAAAGTGACAGTCAGTGGATTTTGAATGGATTTTGAATGTTCGTAGCGCAGCAGGCGGCAGGGGGAGGACGTACCCACTTCAGATGATAGAAGCTACTTCTTCCAAGCGACGGACACTCAAACTCTGCAGCCCTCGGCCTTGGAGATTACATCCAAGCCCACTGAACGCCGGGAGACCTGGGTGAGCCCCGGGTCCAGTGTGAAGGGTGGTGATCTGGGAATAAACCCGAGTCATCACATAAGTGTGAAAAGGGGAGCTGTGGCTTCAAACCGGGTAATTATGAGTGAAAGGGGAAAAAGTGGGGCAGTCAAATAGCAGGGCTGTGTTTGAGTATTGATGGAGAATAAAAGTTTTGTGTGACCTGTGCAGGGGGTGGTAGTTGAGTTAAAATTTTTAAAAAGTTTAAGAAAGTACTGAAGACTTTGATAGGCTTGCATATATACTGTATATATGCTGCCTACTGTACATGTCATGTATATAGATCAATAAATATATAATATTACATTTCACCTAGAGGGAAGGTGACTACAGTTGATATGCTACAGTCCTTTGTGCTACATTCCTGAACTTAATAATTGACTGTGGGATGTGAAGCTATTCCATTTAGCAATCCTACTGGCACAGCTTGAAATGGAAAAAATAGTTGGCACCACGTTAAATATTCTCCTGCCAAGGACACAGCCTTAAACTCAATCATTTTACCCTGTCATATCAGTTAGAGGAGTCGTATCATGGGCTTTATGTTACCAAATGAAAAGCCCTTTTAGCTGCACACAATTGTAAGGAAAGTGAAAGAAGCTTTGCAGCCTGACACTATCACCGCAACGCAGGGCCCTTTTGGAAAATGAAGGGCCACATGTCAGAACATGGTATTAGTATATGTTCTACCTAATGCACAAGCAAAAACAGCTTGGTCCAATGTCTAGATTTACAGCCAACTACAGCAACCACTATTCACATCAATGCCCGTACCAACCAATCAACTTCTAGCTCTTATTTATCAAGTCCATGCTATAGAGTAATAACTAAAAGCTGATTGGTCTGTTAACAAACTTTTCCACCTGTCCTCTTTAGAAGGTTTGATACATCAACTCCTAGAACAAAAAAGCCCCACCCCAATACTTTCCCATTCAGTCTTAAAGATGCCCATTGTTCATTCCCATATGCACTTTTCCTCTTCTAGAGTCACTACTCTACTGCTAAGGACAGGCATATTGGAAAGTATGGGGAGGTACAGTATCATAGTAACATTTGCCCAGGGACATAAGCAGCGTGTTTCCAGATGGGAAGGCTAGCCTGTTTCAGTAACATGTCCATTAAATTATGATTTACATATACCGACTGAAACACCCACAGTGTCACCAGGGCGTCCACTGCACTGGCTTGAGGGTCCCTCGACCTGGAACAATACCTCTGAAGCTTCTTGTTGAGGCGAGACGCCATCATGTATGTTTGAGGAATTCCCCAATGACTTGTCACTTCTGCAAAGACCTCTTGATGCAGACCCCACTCTCCTGGATGAAGATCGTGTCTGCTGAGGAAGTCTACTTCCCAGTTGTCCACGCCCGGAATGAAGACCGCTGACAGAGCGCTTGCATGTTTTTCTGCCCAGCGGAGAACTTTTGTGGCCTCCGCCATCGCCGCTCTGCTCTTTGTTCCACCCTGGCGGTTTATGTACGCCACTGCTGTAATGTTGTCCGACTGAATCAGGACGGGCAGACCGCAAAGAAGATGTTCCGCTTGTAGAAGGCTGTTGTAGATGGCTCTTAATTCCAGAATGTTTATGTGCAGACAAGATTCCTGGCTTGACCATTTTCCCTGGAAATTTCCCCCCTGTGTGACTGCTCCCCAGCCTCGGAGACTTGTATCCGTAGTCACCAGGACCCAGTCCTGGATCCCGAACCTGCGTCCCTCCAGGAGGTGAGAACTTTGGAGCCACCACAGGAGAGATACTCTGGTCCTGGAGGATAGGCTTATCTTCCGGTGCATATGCAGGTGAGACCCGGACCACTTGTCAGACATGTCCCACTGAAACACCCTGGCATGGAACCTGCCAAACGGAATGGCTTTGTATGCTGCCACCATCTTCCCCAGCACCCGAGTGCATTGATGAATCGACATTCTTGCCGGTTTCAGAATCTCCTTGACCATGTTCTGGATTTCCAGAGCTTTTTCTACTGGGAGAAACACTCTCTGCAGTTCCGTGTCTAGGATCATGCCCAAGAATGACAGCCGTGTCGTCGGAACCAACTGTGACTTTGGCAAATTTAGGAGCCAACCATGTTGTTGCAGGGCTGTCAGGGAGAGCGCAACGTTTCTTAGTAACTGCTCCTTTGATCTCGCCTTTATCAGGAGATCGTCCAAGTACGGGATAATTGTGACACCCTGCTTGCACAGGAGCACCATCATTTCCGCCATTACTTTGGTGAAAATCCTCGGAGCCGTGGAAAGACCAAACGGTAACGTCTGAAACTGGTAATGACAATCCTGAACAGCAAACCTCAGGTAAGCTTGATTTGGAGGATATATTGGGACATGTAAGTAGGCATCTTTTATGTCGACTGACGCCATAAAATCCCCCCCTTCCAGACTGGAGATCACTGATCTGAGAGATTCAATCTTGAATTTGAATTGTTTTAGAAAGAAATTGAGGGATTTTAGGTTCAGAATCGGTCTGACCGAGCCATCCGGCTTCGGGACCACGAACAGGCTTGAATAAAAACCTTCTCCCCGTTGTGAAGGGGGGACCGTGACAATAACTTTCTGCAGACACAGCTTTTGTATCGCAGCGCATACTACTTCCCTTTCTGGAAGAGAAGCTGGTATGGCCGATTTGAAAAATCGGTGAAGGGGCACGTCTTGAAACTCCAGTTTGTATCCTTGGACCACTATTTCTAGCACCCAAGGATCCAGGGCCGAACGAGCCCAGACCTGACTGAAGAGTTGAAGACGTGCCCCCACCGGTGCGGACTCCAGCAGCGGAGCCCCAGCGACATGCGCTGGATTTGGCAGCGGCCGGGGAGGACTTCTGCTCTTGGGAGCTTGCCCCAGCCGGCGACTTTTTTCCCCTTCCCCTACCTCTAGCAGCAAGGAAGGAGCACCCTCGTCCTTTTTTGAATTTATTAGACCGAAAGGACTGCATCTGATAAAGAGGCGTCTTCTTTTGTTGTGCAGGGACATATGGTAGAAACGATGACTTACCCGCGGTAGCTGTAGATACCAGGTCCGCGAGGCCCTCACCAAACAAAACACCACCTTTATACGGCAGAGCCTCCATAGCCCTCTTACGAGTCAGCATCACCATTCCATTGATGAGTCCATAATGCTCTCCTAGCCGAGATTGCCTCGGCATTGGCCCTTGATCCCAAGAGGCCAATATCTCTCGCAGCCTCCCTTAGATAGACTGCAGCGTCCCTGATATGACCCAGTGTCAAAAGAATGCTATCCCGATCCAGGGTGTCCAAGTCAGATGATAAGTTATCTGCCCACTTTTCAATTGCACTACTCACCCATGCTGATGCTACGGCAGGTCTGAGCAGTGTACCCGTAGTGACATAAATAGATTTCAAAGTAGTTTCCTGCTTACGATCCGCAGGATCCTTCAGGGCCGCCGTGTCAGGGGACGGAAGCGCCACCTTCTTGGACAGCCGTGCTAGAGCCTTGTCCACATTGGGGGTTGACTCCCACTTTTTCCTATCCTCAGAGGGGAACGGGTATGCCATAATAATTCTCTTGGGAATAAGCACCTTTTTGTCAGGAATTTCCCAAGCCTTTTCAAAAAGAGTGTTCAGTTCATGAGAGGTTTCTTTCCTTTAAACATACAGACCCTTGTCCCAGGAACAGCAGGGTCTTCCGTGATATGTAACACTTCTTTTATTGCCACAATCATGTACTGAATGCTCTTAGCCAGTTTAGGATTCAACCTGGCATCACCATAGTCGACACTGGAATCCGAATCCGTGTCAGTGTCTGTGTCTGCTATTTGGGTAAATGGACGTTTCTGTGACCCTGAGGGAGCCTGCGTTTGGGATAAAGCATCTTCCATGGATTGTCTCCATGTTTGGTTCTGAGCCTCAGATTTATCCAATCTCTTATTTAATAAAGCCACATTTGCATTCAAGGCACTCAACATATTTACCCAATCAGCAGTCGCGGTGCCGACAGATTCACTCTCCCACACTGTTCTGTCCCCAATCCATCCTCCTCCTGGGAAGAGCCTTCAGCCTCCAACATGTCGACACACTCGTACCGACACCACTATCATACTGGGCTATAGGGGACAGACCCACAATAAGACCTATTAGAGAAACACAGAGGGAGTTTGCCAGCTCACACCCAGCGCCTATCCCGGTCTGAAAGTATATAATAATGCCCCAGAACTGTCAGCGCTTTTAATAAATAATAATAATAATCAACACCAAATTTGCTGTGCCCCCCCTCCCCCTGTTTAGCACCCTGTTACTTTTCACAGAAGTGTAGGAGGCCAGGACCAGCGTCTCTGCAGCTCACTGTGGAGAGAAAATGGCGCTGATTAGAGCTGGGAGGACCAAGCCCCGCCCCCGTAATGGCACGCTTATGTCCCGCTATTTTTTATACTGGCGGGGGTTTGTATACAGTGCCTATGCACTGTATATTACTTTTACCAGGCTGACTTGAGGTATTATTGCTGCCCAGGGCGCCCCCCCTGCGCCCTGCACCCAAGTAGTGCCGCTGGTGTGTGGCAGCAATGGCGCGCAGCGCGGCCGCTGCGCGGTACCTCTGAGACTGAAGTCTTCTGCCGTCTTTAGTGAAGTCTTCTGTACTTCGGTTACTCACCCGGCTTCTTTCTTCTGGCTCTGTGAGGGGGACGACGACGCGGCTCCGGGAACGAGCAGCTAGGCTATACCAAGTGATCAGACCCTCTGGAGCTAATGGTGTCCACTAGCCTAAGAAGCAGGCCTATCAATCTCACTTAAGTAGGTCTGCTTCTCTCCCCTCAGTCCCATGAAGCAGGGAGCCTGTAGCCAGCAGGTCTCCCTGAAAATAATAAACCTAACAAAAGTCTTTTTCAGAGAAACTCAGGAGAGCTCCCCTAGTGTGTGTCCAGTCTCTCTGGGCACAGAATCTAATTGAGGTCTGGAGGAGGGGCATAGAGGGAGGAGCCAGTTCACACCCATTTAAAGTCTTAAAGTGCCCATGTCTCCTGCGGATCCCGTCTATACCCCATGGTCCTTTTGGAGTTCCCAGCATCCTCTAGGACGTATGAGAAAATTGCATAAAAGTCATGCAGTAGTTTTCCATTGCAGCTGTCGTCCCGCAATACAGTATGGGCTAAGGTTTTATCATTTCTAAACCCGACAGGGCTTGTTCGTGATCTGTTAGTAAATAATTAATACAATCTAGAAGCTGCTACTGCTTATGCACACAGCTATACAGGTTGATATGCTTCAGCGCTTGAGGACATGGTGATCAGGAGGCTTCTTGTTTATTTATTCATCTTTTCTCTAGCCACAAGGAATAGTGTAAAAAGTCAGCGTCCCATTGGTAGAACAGATGTACTGTGTGAGAGATTTTTATTTCATAAAGTGGTTTGTAGCTCACCGTAGTATCAGACGCAGATTATTTTACCATAACGAAGGTGTTACTGTACTTTGTAAATGTAGGAATAATATTATGTAAATGTAGGAATAGTTCAGGTACAACTTGCAGTGGTGACACCTTGGTATTATCTTAATGAAAATATTATGCAATTATAGTTTGCAAAAGACATGTTTTTGTAATGAATTCTAAAATCATTATAAAAACCTATTTAGAGCGTTAGATATTGACACTATAAAGGGAATTCAATTAGCCACGGTAGATTATAGCAGCTAATTAATCCCCTGGGGACTATCCAATTAGCCCCAAAAGCCTGCACTGCCGCAGTTTTTTTTCACCTGCCCGGAGGCAGGTGAAAAATCAATCCCGGATAACTGACCCATTTTTGCGATCACGGCTGCGAAAACACATGGATCTGGAAACTTATCCTGGGATCCATGTGTTTTCTCCCCAAAACAGGCAAAAAAAAACAAAAAAAAAAACAGGCTGCAAACGAATTGCACGATAAAGAACACCGGGCAAAAATCACAAAAACAGCCTGTTTTTTTTTCACCTGAAAAATTGTCACGCACAATTGAATTCTCACAACATAACTGCTATATAAAGAGAATATTGGAACTGTCACTACATTAATACTGTATTATCATTAGTTTGTACAGTATTGCACCACCAGTTAACAGATGGTGCAGTACGGGGGGGCTAAAGGTGAAAACTACAGTAGGTGGGCCGCCTGTTGACTATAACTGATCCTACTGATCTCATCCCATAGCATAACTGTAGCAGTATGGCAAATGTGCAGTAATATAATTAGTTTCACTGATTAAACTAATTGGTAGCCCTTTTCCCAGTCCCAGCCCTTTTTACCAGCATCCAAAAATATTTCCAGTAGTGACGGTGAACTTTAAACGACGATATTGGCGTCCGAAGTTTATCAGTCAAATACTGGGGCAGATGTACTAGGCCTGGAGAACTGATAAAGCAGTGATAAGTGCAAGGTGATAACGCACCAGCCAATCAGCTCCTAACTATAATTTTTCGAGCCTGTAATGATTGGCTGGTGTGTTATCACCTGCCACTTATCACTGCTCTATCACTTCTCCAGGCTTAATACATCTGCCCCATTGAATATTGTACTAATATTTTATATCAAAATGTTGGTTTGTGACCAACTTACTGAATAACATACCACCAACGCTAAATGATTAGGCTACTGTAACCTAAGTACTTGTGTCTTTATAATGTCTCCTAACTGCTCATTTTACAGCTGCCCAAGATACAGTATGAAATATATAAATATATATATTTCGTATTCTACCCATAACATAGGCTTCCATTGTGCTCAGTTGCACCTTACTGAGAAAAAAACAACAACAATTTGACATAAACGTTTGCAAAAGTCAAATATTTGAACCTTACTAAATGGTGACCCCATGACGTAGGTTTTCATGGACTGAGATCACAGGTAAATTATTTGTTTTCCCCTTGTTTGCTATAGTAACCCCACCCTCATGGATTCATGCCCAGTGGTAAGTCATCAATGGGGGCAAAAACAAACACAAATGATAAAGAACAGACCAGGCGAAAACAAGATTTGTAAGCAGCACTCGGTACTATTTGGTGTTTTTGTATCAATTGTAAATTATAAAGGTGTTATCTATCAATACAAAAACAAAAATTGATAAAATAAAATTTAGATCAGTTTTAATTAGTAGATATAGGAAATGCCCTAAATATATAATATAATATAATATAGGAAAATGTCCCCCCAAAAATCAAACTAAATAAAAAATAAACAAAAAACACCCATAAATGAACAAATATACAAAAAAACCTGGGAGTGGTAACATGACCCAGAACATGGTTCAGAGATTGGGAAGAGGGGGTGTTGCAGCTTATAGCTAAGTGATCCAGCATAAGAGTTAGAAACTGGCTGAGTAGGTCAACCTCACGGATCCTAGTCCACTCTCTTCTGTGATGGGTGAACTGCGTCATTGTAAACTGAACGGAAGGGTGATGATGACGCAAATAGCTCTGTTACTATGGCCTACACGGTTAGACCTTCATACCTGACTAGTCATTCTTACAGATTTCTAAACTCAAATAAATAACTCAGAAGTCTACGTAAGGTGAAAGAATAAATACAGGGCATAAACAGAAACATAAAGGGAAAATAAAGACAAACACAAAAGAAAGTGAATATTTCAAAAATGAGTAACCATAGATGAAGTGAATGGGCTCAACTCATCACTAATCAAATCAACTCATCACTAATCAAATCAACTCATCACTAATCAAATCAACTCATCACTAATCAAATCAAAGGCTTGCTAGACTGGGCATTGCCTCCAAAAAATAAGCCATACCCCTCCCTTCCCAGATGCCTTGCGTATGATATTGAACTGCCTCTCTGTAGGGAGTGATCGACAGAAAACTATAAGTATTCAATATAGTGGTAACAGGAAAGTAAAACAGTCAACGAATACTCGCTCATCCTGTATTAGACACAAGTGTAATATTTCAGTCACACTAAATACCACAAGAGGATAGTGTGCCAGCATCAGGCTAGATCTCTAGTAACTAGATTTTGGTTGTCGACGTAATGACCACGTCGACATTCGTACTGGTGACATTCAGAACCTATCGCCTTTCTGGTGTCAACAAAATGAATGTCAACCTTCTCAATATTGACCGGTCAACTGGATACCTATTCACACAATGCATATTTCTACAACTTAAATGAAACAATTGTGATTAGTGTCCCTGTAAGTACAACACTGCCGACACTCCCAGCCATTACAAAAGTCAGGTATAGTCCATGGAAATACATATCTTAGGAAGGGATCCGGTCTTCAGGTCGACAGAACTTAGGTCGACACCCATTAGGTTGACATGCATTCTGTCGACATGGTCTATAGGTCGACTTTGTTACTAGGTCGACATGGACAAGGTCGACATGAGTTTTTCAAAAAAAATTATTTTTTTAAACTTTTCCATACTTTACGATCCACGTGGACTATGATCAGGAATAGTAACCTGTGCCAAGCGCAATGGTAGCGGAGCGAGACACCTTACCCGAAGTCGCGAGCGATGCGAGGGGATACGGTGCACTAAATGGGGTTCCCGGTCACTTCACGAAAAAAAACCTCATGTCGACCTAATGACCGTGTCGACCTATTTCTGGTGTTGACCTAGTCACTGTCGACCAACAGTGGTCGACCTAATGACTGTCGACCTAGTTACTGCGGACCCTATGATCCACACCCCTTAGGAGATACTAATGGTTTGCATCAGAGACAGCTATACAATTGGCAATGATTATGAAAACTGTCTGCGGCCAATCCAAGGCCTTCATTAGTGACCCTTCCTGTCAAGACACGGAACAGTTACATTGGTCAGGGGGAAGTTTTCTGTACGGCTGAACTTTGGGAACGTTCCACAGTAAATCTCTGCGTGTCCAAGAGGTCACAGATTCGGCTTTATCCTAAGAAAATGGTTTGTCATAGATCTCTCGTGTAGAAGTTACTATCAAAAGAACAAATGTATTTAAGAGAGACGGAGAGCGGAAGAAGGCTGCGAGACGGGAGGAATGTGCGTGGTTAGGGCACAAGTTCCAGAAGTGCCTGTCACACGTACGGAAGAATATTTGTCACATGTAAGACAAAGCTGTGTTTGACGTGTTTAGAAGGTGTGTGCGTGTCACGTGTAGGGGAGGTGTGTGTGGGGTGTGAGAGTTTACTGTGCCAGGCGTAAGCAAATAGCTGGAACTTAACTGGGACAAACTGGGTTTCGTAGACTAGGTCTGTAAGTGTGTCAAATTTGCCTTAGTGCCTGCAGGTGAGTGTTAAATAGTTGCCAGGTGGGCAGAGCCAGTTCCTACATCTGATTGTCATTTATCATTGTTTCGCTCGGTTGTTACCTTGTACAACACTTGTCCAAAAGTGGAGTCTTACACAGGGATGGCAAACCAGCAACGGATCTTTAAAAAATTCAGCCATGTATAATTTCATCGATAACGCTTGTTCAAGCAAAAAATGAATTTACAGCAATTAAAGCAAGCCAATGAATCAGAGAAAAGTCTGTGCATTAAATAATCCCTCATATTCCCTGCAGCAGCAGCTATAGTCATTTATCCAGTAGCAGGCATCAGTATACAGTATATTAGCATTTGTGCTTCCATCTGGCACACAAAGAGTTAACCTGTACAATGCACTGGAATGGCTCTGTCACCTCTGGAAACCATAAGCACAACAATTCTTCAGCCAATCATTTGCAAGAAAAAAACATATCAACCCATTTGACTGAAAATCTGAGCCATTCTAGTATTCTTGTTTTATTAGCTATTCACAGGGAAAGCGTTAAGCGGCATAACCCTATTTACCATGTAGTGCCAAATGCAAAAGATTAACAGTGCATGATATGCATGTATATGATGACTGGCTGGTAAGGGGTTAACTGGGGAAATGGCACACTAATATAATGACAGTCAGATGGTTAGTCTATGTCAGGGAGACTCATTCTTAGGTTACTGTGTGGCAGGGAGATCGCTAACCTATCATAAGATACTATTGGCAAGGAGGTGGTTAACCTATGATAGGGTTACTCTGTGGCAGGGAGATGGTTAACCCATCAAGGGGTTATTCTGTGGCTGGGAGACCGCTAACCCATTCTTGGGTTACTCTTGGCAGGGAGGTGGTTAACCTCTGTGGCAGTGCGATGGTTAACCAATTGTACGGTTGCTCTGTGGCAAGGAAGTGGTTAACCAGCCCATCACAGGGTTACTCTGGCAGGGAGGTGGGTATGCCCATCACAGGGTTACTCTGGCAGGGGGGAGGTGGGTAAGCCCATCCCAGGGTTACTGTGGCAGGGAGGTGGGTAAGCCCATCACAGGGTTACTCTGGCAGGGAGGTGGGTAAGCCCATCACAGGGTTACTCTGGCAGGGAGGTGGGTATGCCCATCACAGGGTTACTCTGGCAGGGAGGTGGGTAAGCCCATAACAGGGTTACTCTGGCAGGGAGGTGGGTATGCCCATCACAGGGTTACTCTGGCAGGGAGGTGGGTATGCCCATCACAGGGTTACTCTGGCAGGGAGGTGGGTATGCCCATCACAGGGTTACTCTGGCAGGGAGGTGGGTATGCCCATCACAGGGTTACTCTGGCAGGGAGGTGGGTAAGCCCATCACAGGGTTACTCTGGCAGGGAGGTGGGTAAGCCCATCACAGGGTTACTCTGGCAGGGAGGTGGGTATGCCCATCACAGGGTTACTCTGGCAGGGAGGTGGGTAAGCCCATCACAGGGTTACTCTGGCAGGGAGGTGGGTATGCCCATCACAGGGTTACTCTGGCAGGGAGGTGGGTATGCCCATCACAGGGTTACTCTGGCAGGGTAGTGGGTATGCCCATCACAGGGTTACTCTGGCAGGGAGGTGGCAGGGAGGTGGGTATGCCCATCACAGGGTTAATCTGGCAGGGAGGTGGGTATGCCCATCACAGGGTTACTCTGGCAGGGAGGTGGGTATGCCCATCACAGGGTTACTCTGGCAGGGAGGTGGGTAAGCCCATCGCAGGGTTACTCTGGCAGGGAGGTGGGTAAGCCCATCACAGGGTTACTCTGGCAGGGAGGTGGGTATGCCCATCACAGGGTTACTCTGGCAGGGAGGTGGGTATGCCCATCACAGGGTTACTCTGGCAGGGAGGTGGGTAAGCCATTCACTTCACACTCTCCCATCAGCACCCAGCCTATACATGCTGCACTATAATAAACACAACCATGCCTGGGCACAGCTGCCCCCTCTAGGGTAAGTCCCTGCAGTGAGATGCCAGCATTACTTACCGGTAGAAGCAGGGCTGAAACATCTGTACCCCAAGTGTCTCCATTGCCCCAATAGATCTATTTCTTTCCTTAAAGGTGTCCTGCAAACCCTTAGAGGCCAGTGAAAGTCAAATGAAGTTCTGCCTGTGCCTGTGTCATTGTGGGAGGCTCCTTATTACACCTTGGCAACTCCAATCCAGACAGAGCTGAGTGCCTGGCCAGTGCCCCGCTGTCTGTCTGCTGCCTGTTACCGACCTGTTCTATCCAGCAGCTACCTGGGGCTGAGGACAACCTTGTGTGCAGTGCAGCAGTGCCAAGGGCAGGGGCTCCTTCAGTGGGAGGACATGTATCTCTGGGGCCCAGAGGGCACAGATACTGGAAGCACCAGTGCCCAGCTGGGGAGAATCCCCCTGAGGAAGGAAACCCCCTAATATTGCTCTGGGGTTTGTTGTTTTGTTATTCATACCTAGTGATCATATAATCCTCCGAGAGTGAGGTTATGTGGATGGAATTGCATGCTGCATCTTGCATTGCACACAGTATACAGGACATGCAAGGTCTGGAAGTAACGCCTGTGAATTACAGATTGAAGCCACTGACTGTGTAATGATGAGCATAAGATTGCACTGCCTAGGGTATACGGATGATAAGGTCGACAGTAATAAGGCCAGCAGTCAATAGGTCAACCTCACATGGTCGACATATACGTTGACAGCTACAAAAGGTCAACATGTCGACAAGTACAAAAGGTCAACATGTAAAAGGTCAACAGTACTTAAGGTTGACAGGTACAAAAGATCGGTAGGTTCAAATGGTTGACATGGAAATGGTCGACACACATTGTCGACACACTTTTTGGGAGGGGGTCTT